>NC_044031.1:677311628-677614658 GCF_901765095.1 Microcaecilia unicolor | reverse complement strand
ATGTAATATGTAAACCACTTTGGTTGTACCACAAGTATATCAAGAATCTAATTAAAAAAAAAAAATAGCCTAGTGTCCAGATACATAAACTGAAACTGCAAACCACTATGTACAAGAACAACCCGGAACATAGCAAAGTTCACTGGCATAGACAATGAGGTTGTCTCTTTTATCACTCTTTCTAAGCATGTACTACATTTGAACACACAGGACCAGTTCTGAGGGTACTAGTGGGTGCGGAGCACCCCTAATATTGAGCAAGCTCCTGTTTCCAGAGAGAGCTCATTTGTATTGCATTTGGCACCCCCCCCCCCCCCCAATTATTTTGAAATTTTGGCAACTATGGTGGAATGCATGACATCTAACAGAAACTATATCAGTTCTAAACTACTGAGTTATTCTTTGAGTTTTTAGGCAGAGTCCTGACTTGTGAACTTGTACCAAGCAGTGGCGTACCAAGGGGGGGGGGGGCGGTCCGCGCGCCGGTCAGCATCGTTCATTTCCATGCTCCCTCTGCCCCGGAACAGGAACCTGGGGGGAGGGGGTTCGCGCTGCACGGGGGGGGGGAGGGGGGGAGACGCTGCACCCGGGGGGGCGGGGCGCATCGGCGATCCGCCCCCCGGGTGTCAGCGCCCCTTGGAACGCCACTGGTACCAAGAGTTGATTAAAGACATGGTAACTGGCCCTTAATGCTAAATATAAAAGAAAGACTCCAAGAACAATTCAAACGGATGGCAACACATCCTAACTGTGCATCTCAACCATATTCACCAAACATAGTTAATTAGCAAATGTATTTTCACATAGTACCGAGTGTCCCTGCTTTACCTGTGGATATACAGGCTTCTCAAATCCACCCTCATTCACCATTATATAAGATCTCTCACATAAGCTCTTTAAATGTTAACTAACAAAGCAAAAATGTGTGCCGTGCTAGCAATAAAAGATGGAAAGTGAAATTATCCTGATTCCTTGTGCATGAGAAACTCGCAAAAAAAAAAAGGGTACAAGCCACCAGTCTCATGAGCTCACACTAGACCTAAATTAAGAAACACTGGAGCCCTTTTACTAAGGTGCACCGAAAAATGGCCTGCGCTGGTGCATGTTTTGGATGTATGCGGGTCCATTTTTCAATGCGAATGCAAAAAAGGATGTGCGGCAAAATTAAAATCTGCTGCTCACTGACTTAGCGGTAAGGTCTCACGAGTTAATTAGGTGGTAATCGTCAGCACGCATATATTGCCAATTACCACTACGTAAAAGCCATGCAGTAGAAAATTTCTACCACGTTTTGGACATGTGTCAAAAATGAAATTACCGCCTGGGGCACACAGTAGTCAGGCAGTCGTTCCAATTTGACGTAGGCGCCTACGCGCCTTAGTAAAAGGGCCCCACTATTCGAAATCTCGAACCGGCTTCTGCTGCTGTGGATCGGTTGCTTTCATGGTTTAACCCTCAGCACCCTAGCTTTAACGCTGTACTGTAAAACCTCCTCCAGCCAGGATAGCAGTCAATAACCACGTCTGAGAAATCATACCTTGTCCCTATGACTACTTACCCAACAGCAACTTTACGCCACTGTCTGGATGGGGCAACAATGACAGCATCCCATGTGGAAGCCAGGACCTGCTCGATGGAAGGCGCCCCCTGGAGGTGGTGCAGAGAGGCAGACAAGAACCCTAATGCTGATTCGGGTAACTCCGGGCCCTGGTAAACAAGAAACCCCACCGACAGTGCACAGAGAGCCACGCAGAGCGCCCTGTACCACATGACAGGGGTAGAAAGATTAGGGAGGAGATATTAATAAAATGCAAGAATACAACTTAAAATTTATAAAAAGAAAGCAAGCAAGCCTTGCTGTTTCTACTGCAAGATAATTTCTCGCTGCCTTTTCACATGAGTCAACAAAGTAGCCGAGCACAGAGTAACAATGAAGCGTTACGACAGAAAAATGCAGCAATCCTCTTCAGGCTTTCCACGGCACAGATAAAACGAAACCCGGCACGCAGCCCGCGCGTGACCACTCAAACACCATCCCACTTCCGACGTTTACGTAAGACGAGACCTACAACGCACAGTGAGTGACTTGAGAACCATCCGAGACCAAGGAGGTTAGATGAGAGATTGAGAACAGGAGCCGGCATGACGTCAAAAACCTAAAGCCAATTTGGGTTAATCTCGCTTTCCCATCCTCCACGCAGCCGTCATCCGCATTCACCCATAACAAAGCAAGCAAACCTGTGGGCTTTTCTATCCACGTTGCCGTTCTTTATTGTTGGTAGTATTTTTATTTGATCATCTCACTTATATTTTCAAACATGCCTTCTGCAGCATAGGCTGTACTACACAGAGGAAGTCTGTTAGAGCAGTAATTAGTTCTACATTGAAAATCATTGTGTCATTTGGAGGTGCTGGTTATAGGTACTTTCTATTCGAGCAGAAATGTTTCACCTAGTAAAGGGCCACCAAAACAGACATTATGTTATCACAATCAGGTGCTTAACAATAAGACTTGCTATTTATAAGTACAATTTAAAAAAGAACATTCATTAGGTTGAAACTTGGGAGCATTTAACATCTTTTTTTTTTCCTGTGCCTACAAAAGATGGCATGTGGAAAGTGCTTCTTTTGTTCTGTGGAACACAGCGGTATATTATAAAAATGCACTTGCCTTTTTTATTACTACTATTTCATAGCAGAGTTTAAAAAAGGTTTGGACGGCTTCCTAAAGGAAAAGTCCTTAGACCATTATTACATTGGACTTGGGGAAAATCCATTATTTCTGGGATAAGCAGTATAAATTTAGTACTTTTGGGGGATCTTGCCAGGTATTTGTGGCCTGGATTGGCCACTGTTGGAAACAGACCTAACGAGCCATGTGAACTTCATGCTACAAAACGGACTTTTCCCAAAAGAAAAAGGAAAAATCTTACTCACCCCAGTTCCTAAAGATACAAAGAAAAGCACGAGTGAAATAACCAACTACAGGCCAGTAGCATCCATACCACTAATAACCAAAATAACCGAAGGAATGGTAACCAAACAACTCACAAACTATCTAAACAAACACTCAATACTGTATGACGCCCAATCAGGATTCCGGTCAAATCATAGCACAGAAACAGTATTAGTCACCCTTATGACTAGATTTAAACAAATAATTGCAACTGGCAACAATATACTCCTCCTGCAATTTGACATGTCAAGTGCCTTCGATATGGTTGACCACGGAATCCTATTACACATACTCGAATACTTTGGCATTGGAGGAAATGTCCTGAATTGGTTCGAATGGTTCCTAACCCAACGTTCGTATCAAGTCACATCAAATTCGACCACGTCTAAGGCATGGACACCTGAATGTGGAGTACCACAAGGATCATCTCTCTCACCAACCATTTTCAACCTAATGATGATCCCTCTGGCAAAACTCCTATCAAACCATAACCTCAACCCATATATATACGCTGATGATGTGACAAATACATCCCCTTCAAACAAGACATTAACGAAATCTTCAATGAAATCAATCAAAGCCTACACATCATGAACACATGGGCAGATGCATTTCGTCTGAAATTAAACGCAGAAAAAACTCAATGCCTGATACTCACCTCCCAATACAACACAAAAGAATTCACAGCTATAAACACACCAAACCTGAACCTTCAAATCTCAGAAACGCTAAAAATCCTTGGAATCACTATTGACCGCCACCTAACGCTCGAAACTCACGCTAACATAGGGTTACCATATGGCTCCAGAAAAAGGAGGACGGATTGAGCCAGCCGGGTTTTACTTCCATTGCTTTCCATTGAAAGCAATGGAAGTAAAAACCCGGCTGGCTTAATTACTTCCATTGAAAGCAATGGAAGTAAAACCCGGCTGGCTCAATCCGTCCTCCTTTTTCTGGAGCCATATGGTAACCCTACGCTAACAACACAACTAAAAAGATGTTTTACAGCATGTGGAAACTGAAAAGGATAAGACCATACTTCCCAAGATCCGTCTTTCGCAGCCTAGTGCAATCCCTCGTGCTCAGCCATCTGGATTACTGCAACTCGCTATACGCAGATTGCAAAGAACAAACACTGAGGAAACGTCAAACAGCCCAGAACACGGCAGCCAGACTCATCTTTGGAAAGCCAAAATATGAAAGTGCAAAACCATTACAAGAGAAACTGCACTGGCTTCCACTCAAGGAACGCGTCACTTTTAAAGTATGTACATTAGTCCACAAAATCATTCACGGCGAAGCCCCAGCCTACATGTCTGAGTTAATAGACTTACCACCCAGAAACGCCAAAAGATCATCCCGAACCTTCCTTAACCTCCACTTCCCCAATTGCAAGGGCTTGAAATACAAAGCGCTACACGCGTCAACCTTTTCTCACATGAGCACGCAGTTTTGGAATACACTGCCGCGCAACTTAAGAACAATCAACGAGCAAGCTTCCTTCCGCAGACTATTGAAGACCCATCTTTTTGAAAAAATTTACAGAAAGAACCAAAACACATAAAGCCCACACTTGCTGTTCACTAATGCATCATACATTCACCTCTGAACTCTCATTCCCGTATTATCACATCATTCATACCTTTACTCACAGAAAGATATATACCATATGTCTTCATGCCTTTTTATCGCTCTCTAAGCTCCCATTGTTTCCTTCCAAAGTTTCAATGTTTGTGTTCCATTGTTACATTCCTTAACGACACCTCAATTGTTTCGCATAACTCTGCACAATGTAATCCATAACCAATCTGTAACAAATTGTATATCCAACATCTAACCCATATTGTAAGCCACACTGAACCCGCAAAAAGGTGGGAAAATGTGGGATACAAATGCAATAAAATAAATAAATAAAATAAATAAACAGGATGCTGGGCTTGATGGACCTTTGGTCTGTCCCAGTATGGTAATACTTTTGTACTTATGTACTTATGAATAATGAGGGAAGAGCTTCCTTCATGCAGAAGTTCTGTCCAGAGTGTCAGTCTAAAAGTGCCAACATTGTCCAGTTCAGCACACTATTAACCTTCAAGTTCATACAACATTAATTATGTTCAGTGGAAAATAAATCTGTTGGCTCAGGCTGCTTGCTATGTGAATATTCAATCACTGTTTCATTATTACATATTAAGGGCATTTGTTTTAATTAATTTATCTAATCCTTACATGATTTTGCTTTTTAAACCCAAAGGTTTCCTATGATAGCATTGTGCTTATTTGAATTAGTTTTTCTGTACAAGTTTTGCTTGATTTGTCTTTATTTGAAATAAAAAAATTTAAAACATATCTTGGCAACAAGGGGCAAGGCTAGGTGGTGGAAGGGGTGGGGCTAGATAGAGACTGGGGGCCCCACCGAACTGGTCTGCACAGGGCCCTGCTAAGGTGCTGTGGGCCCTAGACATATGGGTGTAATCCCTGTCTGTGTAGTGTAGTAATCTCCAGGGTTCCACCAAGTCTAAAGAAGTGCAAAGATAGTTGATGCCCTTTGTTGGTCCCCACACATGTTAAGGGGGAAGAACGATCCATCTGAGGATTTGCTACCTGGTTGAAATCACCAGCCATGTAAAGATGGATAGTCATATCTGTCAGGGCCATTTTAACCAATTTTTGAAAAAGACATCTTCATTAATAGTAGGAGCATAGACCACAAGGAGATGAAATGCACGCTCCTGAGTCATAATTTTTAGTAAAAGGAATCTACCATATGTGTCTTTTGTAACCAAGGAGGCCTGGCAATGCAAACCTTTATGGATCAACTCCACCATCCCACCACGCCTACGTTTGGTGGAAGAATAGAAGGTCTCTCCCACTCAACCCTTACTCAATTTCCAGAGTTCCTGGTCCATCAAGCAGGTCTCTTGGAGACAAGCAATACCCACCTTGCACAATTTCAAATGAGTTAGAATTTTAGTCTGCTTGACAGGAGAGGACACACCAGAAATATTCCATGATACAATCCTGGTGGAGCCTATATGCATAGAAAGATGTCACTGTGGAACAAGTATGCAAGACCAATAAAGTCTACTGTCAGTTCCAAGCACTCAGCTTCACCCAGAACATGGAGAGAATAATCCAGCCATACACCATATGTCTAGGCGCTTAAGAGAAACAGATCATTCCATACAGACAAGAGAGGGACCTTCAAAGCTTTTTTGACAGAGACATACCACCTTTCTCGTAAAACGAACAAATATTCCATCTCCCCAAACCTGCATAGACCAATTCTAAAAAAAGACCAAACAATGTTAGAATAACCTTCCACACCCACTCCCTCCTACCCTTCCCACATTTTGTAGGCCTTGCGTGACACCCTTCATGTTGTGGAGAGAGTCAAGCCATCATGCTAGCTGAGGTTCTCCCCCCCCCCCCCCCCCCCCCCCATACTGCAGATTAGATAAATGGATGCAGAATATACACTCCTAAAGGGACACAAATTCACATGGAAGGTTGTAATAAAATGTTATTACGTAAGCTTCATGTGATCCATCATAGTCTATGAAACCACCCTTAAAGACTCACATAGAGTTGTATTTTTCAAAGCATTTAGACTTACAAAGTTCCATAGGTTTCTGTGTAACTTTGTAAGTCTGAGTGCTTTGAAAATGAGTCTAGGCAATGTAATATCTTCAGTCTGTAGAAATTAAACACAGCTGAAGAGAAAAAAAAGAAAAAAATATGATAAAGCTCACACTGGATATGTGGCTACATCATCTGGAGAAGAATATGTCACCCACCAGCCATCTCTAAAGATTCTTGTATGGCCAGGTACTGAAGTGTAAAGTGATATTTATGTGCAAAGAGTTTTGAGCATACCGTGCCAAAGGTTTAACGCTTCTTTGTAAGATCCACAGAATAGTCTTGACTTGTGGCAGCCCTTGTATGCTCCGAGTAAATCCGCTTTTGGACTGTATGAGTGGAACTTAGCCACTATGATGCGCGGCCTGGTATCTCCCATACACGATGGGCCCGTTCCAATCTAATCGGTAAAGTAAGCCCACCTCAGGCAAGTTTCCAATGTCTCGTGGAGAGACTGGTTGGGGACAGTAGGAACCCACCAAATCCTATGTTGTCACTCTGCAACCTGTTTTTTTGTTGCTGAATTGCAAGAAGTTTTGCCGTGCGTTTCAACTCTCCTGCCTGTGTCTCCGTCATATCTTCAATATCGGACATGCAACATTTATGTTCTCCAGTTCGCCAAGATATATTAGGAGTTAAGAAAGATTGGTGATTTGCTCCAAAAGCTGTTGAAACCACAGGTCTAGTGCATGCACTACTGCCTCAGTAATTTCCATAATCATTGCTGTAGAGCAGGGGATAATTCCACCATCTTGCTGCTACTCTGTCGATGCAAGCCTCTCTCTTTGCACTGCTGCTTTTGTGCCATCAAGGAGCTGCATCAGGTTATCAGTGGCGTAGCCAAGGGTGGACCCAGGCCACCCACTTTGGGCTCAGGCCTACCCAGTAGCAGCACACCTATGATGTGGCTGGCAGGGATCCCCAAGCCCCACCAGCCAAAAACTCCCAACAACTGTGCCCCCTGCATACCTTATAAATACCAGATCTTCGCCTGCAGCGAGCAGCGACTGATACATACTGTTCGCACCGGCCCCACAGGCTTCACTCTGATATATTCCCGCTTATGCGGAAACAGGAAGTTGCATCAGAGGGAAGGCTGTGGGGGCCAACATGAGCAGTGTGTATTTGCTGCTGCTCGCTGCAAATTTGCTACTTAAAAGGTATGCGGGGGAGGGGGGATGTTTGAGAGACCATATGCATGCAGGCAAGAGAGGGAGAGACTTTCAATCACGTGTGGGACAGGGCAGAGTTCTGCCCATACATGTTGGGTCCAGGTCCACCTAAAATTGGGTGTCTGGCTACACCCCTGGGTTACATACTTGTCCAAAAGGTGCCAGAAGCTATTAGTGTCCAGGTAGTGTTAAATAGATGGTCCCGGGATGCAGATAAAAATGATTTATTGGGGGATCCCAGAGTAGCCTCCGCACACACACCCGGGAGCTGCTACAGCATCACGTGATCTCATTATTTTGACATACAACAATTTGTCCCTGAAACATGCCCAAAACAGAAAAATCCATTTGTGCATCTTAAATGTAAACTTTGACAAAACAGATGAAATGAAGATGTGATTCCATGTACCCCAATGAACGGAGAGTTTAATTTTACTTCCATTTAATTTCAATATATTCCATCTTTATAAAACCAGGCTTCCCAAGGCAGATTACAACAACAATTAAGATTAACCCATCAGGAAACAAGATATCCTGACTGAAATTTGGCCATGTGTTACTACTGTATTCTATAGAACAGTGTAGAAAAATGAGCACATAATACAGAAAGTTTATTACTGCTGTTTCTATCAGCTACAATAAGTTTTTGTGCTGTTTTGGTGATTTTCAAGTGTATTTCATGATATATATCTGCATATGGGAAGCTTACAAATAAAAAAGCTGACAAATTAAAAAGAAACCCACACATAGGTAGTCATAAGCGTTTACTATCTTTATTGTCATTGTAAGCAAAAATAAAGGCATACAGTGCTGCACTGAAATCAACAATACATTACAAATAACAGAGCAAGCTCTGGAGCACTGACAAACATGCCTTGAATATAACCCTCCCACCCTTCACAGACTCCTTGAAAACTCCCCCAACTCCCCTTACATCTCCCCCCCCCCCCCCCCCCCCCAATTTCCTCCTAACAAAAAGAATGCAAAACAAAACCTCCTTGTATGAACCGCACAAGTTTGCTATTGTTTTCAATAGTGTTAGTGAATGTTTTGGAAAAACCAATATGGCAGCAAGCTTCGCCCACTAGCTTCAGCCTGTATAATGAGCTAGATAGGCTCATGCCATCTCCTGTTAATCCAACCTCCTTGCCTGACACAGCTTAGCAAACAGAAGACTGGATCCATTGCAGATGCATGTGAGCCTTCACGTCATTTCTGTAGAGATTTCCAGCTACTGTATCATAAATACAAACGTCTGTAAAACGCTGCTAGAATTGAAAATGAATCAGCACAGCGAACAGGGGTGTAGGAATATATCATTTATCACATTTTGCTTTATTAGAATGATATTTGTTAAGCAATATGACATATAACCTTTATTTTGCTACCTCGCCTCACTATAATGTTGCCAGGCTATTCCACTGATCTCCTTAGAGAAAGTAGAACCCTCCAACCAAAAACAATCTTTGCTTTAAAAAAACCTTTAGCAGGCATCCAAAGAGAGAGGAAAGGGAAGGCAAAGCAGATGTCAAATTAGCTGTAAAGCGCATAGACAGCAAGGCTGGTAATTAATACTGTGTTAGGGTGCTACCACGGAGGAGATAGGACTACCTTGAAACAGGATCAAAAATATACACATTTAACAGCACTGAAATTCAAATAACAGAGATATAATATGATGTTAGCATAAAACTAATGAAATATCTAATAAGCACACAATTAGAACATTCAAATAGCATTGCTATGATTCAAATGCTTTTCTACAATACTGCTTACCATATAGCTGAGGGGCCAAATGCATGGTACAGAGTCAATTGGGATAAATAAGTGGGTGGCTAAATCAGGATATAAGGAACTGGTCTAAATTACAGTTGGGCTCATTTTCAAAAGAAAAAAAAACATCAAAAAAGTGCATTTGGACATTTTTCTCACAAAAACATCCAAATCAGCATTTTCAAAACCTATTTTTAGACGTTTTTCTCTGAAGTCCACCAGAAGTGTGTCCAAATATCAAGAGAGAGTGTCAGGGGCCAGTGGCGTAGCTAGGTGGGGCACAGGGGGAGCAGTCGCTCCCCCAAACAGATTTTTAGAAGAGATGGCGCCTAAGTGCCAAATGCCTGCAGTGCCAATGGCTTTCTCTGCCTCCTCCCCCCTACCGTGCGAGTCTTACACCTACTTCGAGTCCTGTCTCTTCTGCCCGCTCGTGTGGTCGCTCGTTATTAAAGCCCTGAGGCGTTCTCCCTCCGACACCGGCGATTCACATAGCCAGCCTTCCCTCAGATGCGTCCCACCTCTGCGGAAGACAGGAAGTTGCATTGAGGAGGTGGGACGTGCCTGAGGAGAGGCCCTGACACTGGCAGAAGGCTGGTTATGTGAATCGCTGGTGTTGGAGGGAGAACGCCTCAGGGCTTTAAAAATGAGCGACCACTTGGATGGGCGAGAGCAGGCGGAAGAGACAGGACTCGGATTAGGTGCAAGACTCGCACCGGAGGGCAGTGAAAATCAGCACAGACGTAACATGTAGAGGGGGGAGGGGGCGGCTGTAGAAGGGAGAAAGCTGCCTAAGAAGGTTTAATAGACAGGAGTGGGACTCAGCCTATCTAGTCTGTTGTAAGCAGGCCAGGGAAGCCAGTTTGGTTAATCTGTTTCTACTTCCCCGCGCAGTTGTCACTGCCGTTCACTCGAAACAAAGCAAGCAAACTTATGAGCTACTGCATCCAACTTGTCATTTTTTATTGTTGATCCATCTGTAACAAGTTTCAGTTGGGTAGGCAGTGCCTTAAAAACTGGAGGAGAAAAATAAATAACAATTGAATATCACTAAAACAGCTTTAAAAATTAGTATAGCCGGTAGAAACCGCAGTTATAAACTATAGGTTGAGCTCATTTTCTTCACTGTTCACTGATAGGGACACAACTAGAAAGGGGGGTAAGGAGAAAGGGACACAGAGAGGGCACTACTGGAATGGGGAAGAGGAGATATGGACACAATGAGGCACTACTGGAAGGGGGGAATGGGAATATGGGGAGAAAGAGGTAATGCTGGAAAAAGGGGGAAGATGGGGACACAGGGCAATGTGTCAGGGCTCTCACCCAGTCTCTGAAATTGTGAGCCCTTGGGCTACTGCCAAGGAGTGGCAGCGGCAGGCAAATCACCCAAGCAGAAAGCAGTGCTGAACATAATAGGCAGGAACCACAGAATATAACTAGAAGAGGCTTTAATAGTAGACAGTAACAATATCCAGTAGCACAGCAAAGTCAAAGAGCAGGCAGCAAACACGGGTAATCCATAAACTAACCAGAGTCTTTTAGGCAGGCAGAAAGCAAAATCAAAGTCCAGGTCCAGGCAAAGGGTCAAACACACAGGAAACTTGCAGAGCAGGAACTCCAACGAACCAACAGGAACTCAGGATGACCTTTGATACCAAGGCAAGCAAGGCTCACAGAAGCTAATAAGCCCCTCAGCAGCTGACCCACAGCTGCAGTAAATCACCAGCCAAGTAAGGGTGCTGTTCCAGAACAAACCAGCAGAGCAAGTCTGGCAACCTGGAAAATCTGGACCAGACTCACTGAAGTCTGGAACATGGAAGACAGCAGAAAACTGTCCATAGCAGCCACCAGTTCTGGCCACCAGAGGGCAAGGAGAGCACCCACATGGAAAACAGTCACAAACGTGACACAATGTTAGAAAAAGGGAGAGATGGAGAAACCAGGAGGGCAGATATTAGAAAGGGGGGAGATAAGGAGACCAGGTAGGCTTGTGCTGAAAAAGGGAGGAGATGGGGACACAGAAATGGCAGATGCTGAACTTGGGGGTAGGATAGGGACAAGGGACACAGAAGGGAGATACTAGACAGGACAAATAGTGGTGCAGAGGAAAGAAGGCTGGTGCACTTCACGACAGAAGAAATGTCAGATGGGCAAGAGACCCTGTAAAGGCAGAAGAAACGGAGAAAAACAGAAAAGAGACAGTGGGGCCAAAGCAAATGAGAAAATAAATTATTCAAACAGTAGAAAAAGGTATTTTATTTTGAATTTGATTTTAGGAATATGACAGTATTTAAAAATGCACATCTCTGATGTCTTCAAAATAGCCATCCTGCAGGGGTCCGAGTGCACAGCTTTTGATGGGTAGAATCAGGGACTGCAAATCCCACATGAATTTGGGATGTCAGTTCACACTAGGACTGGTTGAAAAATCTCCCTTCTGGAGTTCGATCACTTGGCAGCTCTATGCACAGCAATTTCATAGTGGGGACATAAAACGATGTAGAGAAGGGGACACTGCCAACAGATGTAGAGAAGGAAAGGAAGAAGACAAGAGGCGAGAGAAGAAATGGAAAGGCCAACCTGGAAAATAATTTGTATGGCTGACTCGTGGAACATGGAAAAAAAGACTAGGACCAGCCAAATTCCTAGACAACAAAGGTAGAAGAAAATTATTTTTATTTAATACTTTGTAAGGACTGAGATGTACCTGCTTTGTAAAAGGTACATTTTTTTCTATTTTTATTTTGCAAAGTACAGGAGAAATGCATTTCTGTTTCTTTTTTTACCAGTATTGCACTGTTTATAGAGTCTGGCTTCCTTGGGCAGAGAGGAGGGGGGTCTCTATTTCAATTTTTGTTGGTTTTTTTTGTTGTTGTTGCTCTCTATTCTGTATTAGATTGGTAGCATGGAATGTTGTCACAATTTGGGTTTCCTGCCAGGTGCTTGTGACCTGGGTTGGCCACTGTTGGAAACAGGATACTGGGCTAGATGGACCATTGGTCTGACCCAGTATGGCTACTCTTATGTTATATAGATGAGGGTCTGTCCATGTTCTGCATGTGTGACTGAGGTGAAGGATTCTGCTAGCATGTAGTGTCTGTGTAACAGTGCAGCTTGTTCCAACAGTGCTGCGTAACCCTAGTAGCGCTTTAGAAATGTTAAGTAGTAGTAGTAGTAGTTTCCCAATAGTAGGTATATTGGTGCTCCAGAGCCCAGTGTAATATATATGGTACTGTCTTTTCTTAGGTAGGTTAGGGCTGTTATGGTGTGGTGAGTTTTGTGTTCTAGGGCAGTGCTTCCCAAATTGGTTCTAGAATACCACCTTGCCAGTCAGGTTTTCAGGCTATCCACAATAAATATGCATGACATTGATTTGCATATACTGCCTCCATTACATGCAAATCTTTTTCATGCAGATTCATTGTGGATAGTCTGAAAACCTGAATGGCAAGAGGGTGCTCCAGGACCACCTAGGGAAACACTTCTCTTGGTCCCACTGTAATATTTATAGCACTGCCTTTTAATATGTAGGTTACGGCTGTTATGGTGTGGTAAGTTTTCAGTATAGGTTTTGGGTGTCTTTTTGCAGGGGTTTGTGTTATTTCACAAAGTGTCTTGCCCTATTTGAATGTAGGCTGTGGGGCAAGGGCCACCTTTGGTGCCCTTTGTCACCCAAAATAAAAATGCTCAAGACTAGTGTTCTTCACATCCTGTAGAGTCACCTCACAAACAAAAGCCCATTTGATTTAAACAAGGTGTCTAGCAGTGGAAGGAATGTGTGTGCTATTCCTGAGGTGATGGTCACGATTTGAATATTTTTACTTTGTAGTTAAGAAGACAGGTTGCCTGCTCTGGCCAGTCCAGGGACCTCTTCTGCATCCTGTCTCCTTATGTAACTTACTGTTTCCTTGTAGGCAGGATGAAACGGAGACAGCCTGCATAAATCTGTGCCTGCTACAGCCCCTGAACAACAACACAGACACTGTTGTCTAGCTGATACCAACTGGCGCCTATTTTATAAAAGTCTGCTCCCCCTGAGATCAAAACCTGGCTACGCCTCTGCCAGGGGCGTGTTTAGGGTGGAACTTGGGCGTTCCTAAGACTTAGACGTTTTTCAGCCATAATGGAACAAAACAAAACCGTCCAGGACTAAAACTTAGACGTTTTGAGCTAGACCTGTTTTTATAATGAATAAAGCACAAAAAGGTGCCCTAAATAACCAGATGACCACTGAAGGGAAACGTCTAAATCATGATTTTCGAAAAGGCAAAATTGGGACGTTTTTCACTGAGTTCATCCAAATAGCAAGGGGGTATGTTTTGGGCGGAACTTGAGCAAGCTTACAATCTGGACGTTTTTCTGCAATAATAGAGCAGGAAAAAAGGTCTACATCAGAAAAGATGTATGTTTTCGTCTAGACCTGTTTCAATCACAACTAAGTCAGAAAAAATGTGCCCTATCTGACCAGTAGGCCACTGGAGTGATGAAGGTATGATCCCCCAGTGGTCAGTGACCCCCCTTCCCACATCCCCAGAGTGACAGTAGATCAGTGGCGTAGCTAGGGGGGGGCGCAGGGGGGAGCAGTTGCTCCCCTAAATGGATTTCTAAAAAAAATGGCGCCTATGCGCATGCGTTGCAGTGCTGCCTTCCTGCTTGATGAGATGCGGACTGTGGTGCCACAACTAACAGGATGTGATGGATCTCATTCTTGTCGTCGCCTGCCAGACGCCCCTGCTTTAAACAGCACCAAGTCTGTCCATCCGAGACCAAGAACAGACTGCACCGCACAGCTACAGGAAGGGAGCTGGCTAAATAACTGGCCGCTGCAGCGCTGCTGTGTGCATGGACAACCCGCGCTCTCTCTTGACGACGTTCTCCTCATCTCCTCTCCGTGTCTCCAAGCAGGACTATGGGGGCGGAGCCAGGCCAAGAGGGTCCTCCTCAGCAGGGGCGTAGCCAGACAACAGATTTTGGGTGGGCCTAGGCAAGAATTGGGTGGGCACCAAGTGTTCTCCCCCCCACTCCCCCCACAAAAAAAAAAATCTCAGCTGGTGGGAAAACGCTTCTTTCCACCTTGACAGCAGGAATGCACTGAAAACTGAGCATGCGCAGGTGCCGGTGTCGTGGAGAGTAGCGTTTTTGTTACCATCAGGGGGCAATCTTCAGCTGGCGGAGTTTGGGATTCCCACCAATTACCACTAAACATGTGCTACTGTTGGGTGGGCCTGAGCCATAAATGGGCGGGCCCTGACCCACCCAAGCCCACCTGTGGCTACACCACTGCTCCTCAGGCATGGCCACGGCACCAGGCTGTGATGTGGTGGTGTAGGCTGCAGCCATCTGTTCAGCATTTTGACTTGGAGCTGTGGCTTCAGCTGTGTGAGCTGAGCTCTTCTCTGACTGCTGCTGGCTATGGTGGGGTAAGGGACTGCATGCGCTGTGCTGGTTGGCTGACTGTGTGTATGGGGCAGGGATGGAAATTGGAAGGGTTCCACCTCTGTAGCACTAGCTGTTTCGTCTAATATCTCAGTCCGGGGGGGGGGGGGGGGTTACATAAGGCAATCAATTTACAGTCTTAATCTTCTTTGCCTATGCGGCAGGAAAATGGGGAGTGGGGGAGGAGAGAGAGAGGCACACACATACTCATACGTACACCCTTCTTCTGCCTATAAAATAAAAAAGGGAAGGGGTGGACTGGAGAGAGAAACACACTCACAACCTTCTTTTTCTTCCCCAGCCCATTAAAAATAAATAAATAAATAAAGGGGAGAGGGGGTGAGGGAGGTACACACACAGCCTTTTTTTTTCAGCCCATCAAATACAAAAAAAAAAAGAAAGGGGAGGGGTGGTGAGGCACACACACACACACTTCTTCAGCCCATAAAATAAATTTAAAAAGGGGACATGCTGTAAATACAATACACTGTGGGGGGGGGGGGGGGGGGGGGGTGCAAAGCAAAACAAGAGGGGTCATCATGGGAAGAAAGAGGGAGATTTCAGAGGTGGGGAGGGAAGCTTGGGAGACCCAGAGAGGGGGGCAGGGAAGCAAGGGGAGATGTCCAAGGAGGTTAAAGAAAACAGGAGATGGGGTGTTCCTATCTAGTCCATTATACGGACTTTAGTTCACTCAAAACAATAGCAAATGCTAAAGCAATAGCAAAAGATTATTTAAAAAAATAAATGCATGGTCTAAAGCTGTTCCAGTTGGATAGGCAGTGCCTTAAAAGGTGCAGGACAAAAGATTTTTTTTTCTTTTTTACTTACATGATAGCTTTTTAATTTATTTAAAAGCTTCCCATATGTAGATATAAATATCATGAAATAAAAATTGAACATCACTAGAACAGCTTAAAAAGTATTATAGCTGGTACAAACTGCAGTTATAATCTCAGTATTTTGTGCTCATTTTTCTATACTGTTCTATACTATACAAATGGCAAAATTTCAGTGAGAACATCCTGTTTCTTGATCTTAACTGTTCATCTTAACTGTTGCTGTAATCTGCCTGTAGGAAGCCTCCAGCCCCAACTGATAATGTTGCAGGTTTGCTGTATAGTTTGAGTAGCATATTTGCAGGTTTTTGTGATGCTTCACACAGTACAGTATCTGGCAGTGGAGGGGTTTTGTGTTGCTGTTACTGAGGGAAAGGATATCCAAATTGTACCAAGGATAGTGAAAAGAAAACTAGGCAAAAGGGAAAATGGGAGGGGAGAGCAAGGCAATCGAAATACCAAGAGATGGGCATAGCTCTCAGTAAAGAGCATAAATCCTTTGAATATTGAGCTCATAATTGGTGCTTTATATGCTGGGTTTTCTGCATTTAGAATCAGAGCCTAGGTACATTCCCCTTGGAAGATGTGCTAATCCCAGTGAGACTCCAAAGCAGCCACCAGTGTCCCCTAGGCTTGGGGCGCATTAGCAGTGCCTTGTCTTTTCCAAGAATGTCTAGTTGCACCTTCTCTGCTGTGGGATGCTATAGCCGGCCTATCCTTCTGGCACCTATTTTACAAAAGTTTGCTCCCCCAGACGTCAAAAACCTAGCTACGCCTCTGCAGTAGATACCAGGCTGTATGACAGCTCCTGATATTATGACCATTCCTAAGAAAGCAGCAAGTGGATGACCATTGCAGTGGACAGTGAACAACGGGACCCAGGGTCAATTCCCACTTTAACTCTTTCATTTCAGTAAAAATATGTGAGCCCTCCTGGAACATAGAAATACCTCTTGTACCTAAATATATAAGTGACCTGCAAGCCTGAGGGCTATTATGGTGGTAGACCTTTAGGTACAATGGGTTTTCTCTGTTCATGGACAGCTCACAATATAATATGAAGGGGTTTAGGTGGGATTTGTACCTTGGACCCTTTATGTGAAGTCCACTGCACTGACCACTAGGCTGCCCTATCTGCACTACTGGGATGTCTGTGTGGCCACTTCATTAGGGATGCTGGAAGACATCCTTATGGCTTGTTTTTCTGTTTTTACGAGGGACATTTTTTTTTTTCAAAAATGATACTTATAGATGAACTTGTTGAGCATGAAAACATCTAGCTCAAAACCATAATCAAACCAGAAGTTTAGGCATTTTTCTGGTTTGATTTTTGGCTGTGTGCTAGATGTTGGATTGAGACAGTTTTGCTAAAACATCTCAATTCAGATTTAGACGTCATATCAAAAATGCCCCTCTTCGTGTGCAATGATTACATTATGATTTAAATTAATGGGATTTAGGCCATTAAAGAGGTGACACAGAAAATTCCTTTCAATAATTTGGAATAAAAATTTGGAACAAAATTTAGTATCAGATTAGGTCTATCAAATCTTGTTTATTATTCAGAAAACAGCTGAAAACTTTATTATTTTCAGAGATTAATATGGTTTAAGTTGTAAGTTCTAATTGAGATGCTTCTTGTCTTGTAATCCTCAGTGAGTCCATTTGGAGATATGGCAGAATATAAGTTATGAATAGAAGATCTGTTGATCTGTACTACTCCCTCCTTTTCTGTATGAGCACACTCTATAAATGTCATATTTATAAATATAAGTTGGGATAGTGGGTTTTGCATGTTTGTGTATTGCTTGGTTTTCCCCCTATCAATGTTTGTTTTCCTGTATGTATTTTTGGGGTACTCCACAATTTTATGCATGCATATTGACAGACAGTTTTATAAGTGCCTGTTTTTGTATGTAAAACACTGTTCTGTGTGCAAAAAAGGGTAATAAAATTACTCTCCTCACATCCTTTTATATTTCAGCTCAGCACCTCAGCTACTTGTCCGTTTCAGCTTTGGTTTGTTCACAAAAGGCTTGAAACAGAGGAACACAGTGTTTTTCTGTGTCTCATTTACTTTTCAGTGATACTGAACACTGCAGAGGGGCAAGTTTTTCTGATTTTGGAAGAAAATGAAAGATTAATCTTCTGTAAATCATGATTTTTTTAAAAATTGCTCCTAGGATATAAATCACTTTGGATTTCATGTTGGGAAGGGGGAGGAGGCAGCATATAAGCTTGGCTCTTCACTCATGCCTTAAATGGAAGAAGTAACTAATTTGCTAGACACACACACACAAGGTGTGATGCCGGCTGCACATATTGGAGCAGGACATGCTTATCCATTCCTACCCTAACTGAGATAATATTTAATCACCTCTCTGACTTCATGTGCAATTTTCTTTAAATTCTATCTTATCTATCTTTATGTTTCATCTTTGCTTACACCTTATGCTATTAAAATGTTTTATTGTGTATTGTGTTGACTATGAGGGGAATTTTCGAAAGGTTGTCCAAGTATGAATAAGGACGCCGTCACGAAGTCGGTCAAAATCAGGTAGGTATAATCGAAAAATAGTATGGACGTCCTTAGACATTCCATTATCGCAGTGCAAAACGCCCAAATCAGGGACACCCAAAGTATAGTAAAAAGGACACCCATCTTCCAGAACCGTGAAAGGACGTCCCTAAAACATTCACTGTACTTGCCAATTTGTCATATCAACATCCTTCACCGGTTCTACGAGAAAGACATCCTTATTACTATAATTTGGACTTCTCTGTTGTACCTGGTTGTTCCGCCTGTAAGAGGGACGTCCTTCTGCAGTTCTGTGAGAAACACATCCTTGTTACTGTACTTTACACTTATGAATGTTCCTTATATTTCCCGTACCTGGTTGTCCATGCGTCATGGTCGTCCATGTGCCGACCCATCATATATGGGGCAGGACGTCCACGTGCTGACTCGTCCATATATGGGATGGTCATCCATATATGGAACTGTGCATGTAAGGACGTCCATCACGCATGGGCGTCCATATAAGGCAATGCACATTTTCCAACGGTTATTCACTGAGAAACATGGCGCTTCGTAGAGAACCCAACTTTAGCTTGGCGGAGAGTCTGCTCCTGGTGCAGCTTTGCCTGAGGCACCGGCGCAGGCTCTTCATGCACCACCACCACCTGCCCCCTAGGACTGTGTCCATTAGAACATAGACACAGATACGAGAAAGGCTGGAAAGGTAAGTGCTTTTTTTCCACACACACCCCCCCCCCCCCCACCTACTGTTCCTGGGCTATCAGGTCCCCCTCCTGTAGCACCACATTTAAGAGCTCCCTCAGCAATATAAGCACTAACTGTAGTCTGCATTAAAGGGTAATCAGTGATATGTGCACATGCACATTCATTAATAGAATCTGTGTACTAGAAAGGAAAAATATTCCCACATCCCTACAATACTGCACACAAACGATACTCTCTGTCCTCATGTCCACCTCAATGATATCACCTGTACCAATGTAATGTCCCCCCCCCCCAAATCAGTGTTGTGTGTCTCTACAATTTGGCTGCCAAATTAATTTGTGTTGTGAAAGCAAGAAGGGCCATCCCCTGACTCCTGGTGTACAAACTTGTATCATGCAGACATTTTGGAATTCAGAGGGACCTGGAGTCCCTGAGACGCTGGTTCCAGCATATATGGCGGGACAGCCCCAATCTTGTTAGGAGCGTGCGACGGCACCTCAGGGCTCAAAGTAAGTATTGTAAACAGGGCATCTGTACTCATTTGTAAATGTATTTATTTAATAATGCAAATGTTGTGTAAAATATCAGTTTCCATGTGGCTAATAGACAACTAGTAAGTCATAACACCTCTGTCCCAGATCAAGGCCTGAGGTTGCAGCTACCCTCCCCATGAGTGTGGCTGTAACTTCCAACTAACCTCCTCTGAGATGAATGAGATGACATGCCTCACTTCTGTATCCCCCTTTCTGGGGTGGATACTGTTTCATGGTATTCTTGCCTGATGTCCTGCTCTTAGTGGATGTCATAGCATGATTTGAAAGTAACATAAAGAAATAGTGCTTCCACCCCCTCCTCCTCCCCCTCCCAAAAAAATGGTCATTCTACCATAGTCACAACTCAAAATGCTAACATGCTGCTGAGGAATGAGTGTTCCCTGCCAACACATCTTATAGTGTACTCCTTTTTCAAACCAACTTCCAGGGTTCCCTGTCATGTCATCTCATGCATCTCACACCCCATGTGTCTAGCCCAGGGCTCACCACTGACCCCATCTTTCCCCATTCCTGCCTCATGCCAGCCAGCCAGCTCCTGCACTATGCAATCCATGTTGAATGTGCTGATCTCAAGGACAATCCTTTTACATACACAGGGCACCAGCAGCAGGAGGAGGAGGCAGGATTGCCTTTCTCCAGTGGTGGAGGAGGAGCAGGAGGAGGAGGAGGCAGGCCTGCCTGCAGCAGTGGTGAAGGAGGAGCAGGAGGAGGCAGGACTACCTGCAGCGGTGGTGGACCAGGAGGAGGAGGACCCCTGGAATGACATGCCTCCCCTTGAGGAGGAGGGCCCAACAGCCTTCTCCACACCATCCCCATCACCAGCCCCAGCACTGCGCCTCCTGCAGCAACTGGTGAATAGCCAAAACCAGTTGCTGCAGGAGGTGTCAGCAATGAGGCTGGAGGTGTCGGCAATGCAGCAGGCTAACGAGCAGCACTTCAGGGCGCAGAGGATGCTCCTGGTGCTGCTCGTTAGCCTGCTGCACAACGCCATGCAGGGAGGGGGACGTGGCCTCTCTTAAAAGACTTTGTGGGGGGGGGGGGGGATTTGTAAATAATTATATTTTTTTCGTTTAGTTAAATACACAATTTAATATTTTTCATATAACAGGGTGTATGTCTCTACTTTGTACACTACATATTATCAAATGCTGGGGTTGAAGTGAGAGGAGTCAGTAATCTGGGTTGCATGACAGGTGAACTGTGACAGAGAAACTTTGGTACATATGTGTCATAAGTGTGGCCATACAGAAGGCCACCTGTTCCTTCCAAACTGCATGGCTGTATGGTAGGGGGGCGGGGGGGGGGGGGGGGGGGGGGGGAGGCTGGGTGGGCATTTCTGTTGAGGAACAGAAATGCCCATCCAGCCTCCCTCCCTCCTTATCATAGAGCCCCACAGCACAGATTTGTGTAAATAATAGGTATGTTGTCTAGCACTAGTGATCTGCCGAGTAGAAACTTGCAGATAACCATAGGTAGTGCATAGACGATGTTTGCTCTCTGATCACCAGACACCCTTACCCACAACCAAACCAAATTGGTGAGGGCGAGGAAGGAGCTACAAACAGCTGGTTCATCTTTTCACATTGAATGTATCAGCAATGGTATATAGTGCTGAGGAGAAAAGGGAAAACAACAGTAAAAGCATTAGATGGATGTTTACTTCATCACAATTGCAATATAATACATCAGATACAGAAGGGCACAGGCTAGGGGAATTATATAGGCACCGGGCTGTAGCCACCTGCAGGTAATTTAGAATAGGAACTGTAACCAGAACCCTTCTCCCTCGCCATGAATTAAGGGTTCAAGGCCGTGGTAGGCACGCACCTGTGGCCACCTTGAAAATGGTTTGCAGGATAGAATTTAGTAATGTTGTGTGAAAATGATGAGACTACTGTGATGATGATGAAGCTCCCACCTCAGGATCCCAGGTCCCTCTTTCACTCAGGGTGAGCTGGTTCTCAGTATGCAGATTTATGCAAATTAATCTACCACCCTTTTCTACTCAGGGTGACCTGCTTCTCAAAAAGCAAACATAGTCAGGTTTCACCCATCAGGCTATTTTCATACACAACTTTATTCCAGCCTCTGGGGCACACTTCTTTTAGCTTAAAACACTTGCACAAGCTACAAGCTTCAACAGTTCTTCCAGCTTAACCATTTCATTTCTTTATACTCAGTGCAATCATCCCTTTCAAACATTTCTTCTTGCACAGTTCAATATCCATAGATTTCTTCCCCCTCAGCCCTCTCACACAGGCCTTTGGGCTCAGTACTAACTCAGTCCCCGGACATACAGTCCCCGGACACACAGTCCCTCTTCACTGTTCTAGACACACAGGCTTTTCCTCTGGGACACACAGTACCTCTTCACTGTTCTAGACACACAGGCTTTTCAGCTGGGACACACAGTACCTCTTTGAACCCATAGTTCTTCTACCTGGCACTCTAGGACCTTCTTCCCCCAGCCAGCTTCCTTCTTGGGAACACCCAGTTCTACCACCAGTCCAAAGGGCACAGCCAGTACTTCTCATGGGGATTCCTCTTTGCTTTAGTCTCCAGCTCTCTTTTCCAGCTGCCAGCTCTCCTCCCTCCCTTCACCACTCAGGAGGAGTATAAGTAGTTAATAGCCAAACAGGCCCCAGCCCATAACCTGCTGCACCTGTTTCCATCCCCAGGACTCTCCCCGGTCCTAACGACCTCCAGCTATCCTCCAGGACTCGCCCCGGTCCTAGCGACCTCCAGCTATCCTCCAGGACTCGCCCCGGTCCTAGCGACCTCCAGCTATACCTCCCCTTTCTGGCTCCCTTCAGCTACTCACCCAGCCCTTTTCCCTGGACATTTTAGGGGAACTACGCCCCCTAGGGGCCTAACCAGGGTAGGACAGCCTCTTCCTTCTTACATACCCCCACCCTTAAGATAATTGCTGCTCAACCTCAGCAACTCTGTAAGCCTTTTCCACTGAGGAGCAGCAATTCTTCCATGAGGGCATACACTTTTCCAGGCTCATCCCTGTTCTATCCCTGGGTCTCACCAACCCCCATCTAGGCTCCTCATCCCCCTCTTAGCACATCCCATGGCCCCGGGCCCCTCCCATTCACCAGGCCCGAGGGGTTTCCGCTGCAGCGGGCCCTTCTTTACCCTCTTCTCCTGCAGCCCCCTCCCGCCTCTTGGCCCACCCGACGCTACCATGAGCCCTCCGAGGGAGGGGTCACCTAGCCCGCCTAGGTCCTTTATCTTTCTCTTAGCACCTCACATGGCTTGGCCCATCCCCCCCATTCCCGGGGACCTGAGGTGCCTAACCGCAGCAGGTCCTGTCTGACCCTCCAACTGCAGCCACCTTCTACCGCCTGGGGCTTCCGACCTCACCACGATCCCTCCGAGAAAGGGGTCACCTGACGACTCTTCTCTTAGCACCACACATGGCCCGGGCCCCTCCCTCTCACTAGAGTGCCCTCCGCTACCATGCTCCCCCAGGCTGGGCCCCTGCAGTAGGTCCCTTTTGACCCTCCCCTTGCAAGTCCCAAAACCTGGTTCTTAATGTTCCTCTTTAATAGATCCTCTCCAGCGGTAATTGGCTCCGGTGAGTGCTCTGGACTTCTCTTCTCTGGCTTGAACTTTTCTCCAGCTTCTCCGGCCTCCATCCTTCCTGGCCGTCCGATGGTGCAGCCTGCAATCACACAAAACAAAATCCAAGTGTGGCCTGTTTTCTCTCCTGGCCCCCTCACTTGTGCTGCACCTCCCTGTGTGTCTGCCTCCCCCTCCTGGGAAGGGGTTTGTGGCCTCCTCCATCCCCTACAGCCACTCCCAAGCCTCCAGTTCTCACTTACGTATCCACTTTCACCTCCCCCCTAAATACCCTTTACCTGGGGTAGGGGAGCAAAGCGCTTTTGCTAGTGTTGGCCCCCTCGACGGGCTTCTGGAACCACAGCCTCTGGAACCTCCAGGTACACCTCCATCTCACGCCGACCCCTCATCTGGTCTGATCGGGAATCCAACTGCTCCCACGTGGATGTTCAATACAGATCCCACTCCTGACACCAACTGTGAAAATGATGAGGCTACTGTGATGATGATGAAGCTCCCACCTCAGGATCCCAGGTCCCTCTTTCACTCAGGGTGAGCTGGTTCTCAGTATGCAGATTTATGCAAATTAATCTACCACCCTTTTCTGCTCAGGGTGACCTGCTTCTCAAAAAGCAAACATAGTCAGGTTTCACCCATCAGGCTATTTTCATACACAACTTTATTCCAGCCTCTGGGGCACACTTCTTTTAGCTTAAAACACTTGCACAAGCTACAAGCTTCAACAGTTCTTCCAGCTTAACCATTTCATTTCTTTATACTCAGTGCAATCTTCCCTTTCAAACATTTCTTCTTGCACAGTTCAATATCCATAGATTTCTTCCCCCTCAGCCCTCTCACACAGGCCTTTGGGCTCAGTACTAACTCAGTCCCCGGACACACAGTCCCTCTTCACTGTTCTAGACACACAGGCTTTTCCTCTGGGACACACAGTACCTCTTCACTGTTCTAGACACACAGGCTTTTCAGCTGGGACACACAGTACCTCTTTGAACCCATAGTTCTTCTACCTGGCACTCTAGGACCTTCTTCCCCCAGCCAGCTTCCTTCTTGGGAACACCCAGTTCTACCACCAGTCCAAAGGGCACAGCCAGTACTTCTCATGGGGATTCCTCTTTGCTTTAGTCTCCAGCTCTCTTTTCCAGCTGCCAGCTCTCCTCCCTCCCTTCACCACTCAGGAGGAGTATAAGTAGTTAATAGCCAAACAGGCCCCAGCCCATAACCTGCTGCACCTGTTTCCATCCCCAGGACTCTCCCCGGTCCTAACGACCTCCAGCTATCCTTCAGGACTCGCCCCGGTCCTAGCGACCTCCAGCTATCCTCCAGGACTCGCCCTAGTCCTAGCGACCTCCAGCTATACCTCCCCTTTCTGGCTCCCTTCAGCTACTCACCCAGCCCTTTTCCCTGGACATTTTAGGGGAACTACGCCCCTAGGGGCCTAACCAGGGTAGGACAGCCTCTTCCTTCTTACAGTTGTTGTTCCATAACGATGGAGGGTTGTAGGACTGTGTTGAATAATGTGGAAAAGACATTCAGTGCATATATGCTCCCCCCCTCCCCACCCCCAGCAACCATGAGAATGGGTGGGCACTTCATAAAGGGGACTGGGGTTCACCACATAAAGAAGGATGGAACCTAGCAGGGAGACACATGAGGTGCAAAGCGGGAGAAAAACTACCAGCTGTGGATACCCGTGAACCTGGTGAAAATAGAGGTAAGATTTGAATGCAGAGAACATACAGAGAATGGGGAGCCTTTGACCAAGAGGGATGCAGACATCCATTCTCAGGGCCTCTTCCCCTCCCCCACCCCACAGGCAGCCACAATTGAGTGTGTCCAATAGAGAACAAGACATCTCTACAATGAATTGGGTAGAAACAATCATGGCTCTTAGAGTCCAGTGTATTACAGTCCACTGCTGTCTCTTGCAATCCTCTTGACCAGCTGTCCTGCAAGACGCAAGAAGTGTTTCTTTAGCACCTACATAGCAGAAAGGGAAGAGGTGGCTGAGAGGTATGAGCTTACCTTGAACTTGTGATGCAAGAATCTGTTGGCTCCAAGGGACCAGAGACTGCCTGCTTCAACAAAGTAGAGAGAGAATGGGGGGGGGGGGGAGCACATCACACACAGCAAGGAGGTCCTGGAGGGTACAGAATGGACAGTTGGTCAGATGTAGAAAATGCAGAGTATATGCTAAGCTACCAGCTAACACCCAGTCTGAAACTTTTGGAAAGGAAAGGTACAAAGCCCACACACCAGTTATCTTTCAAGAATTGGCAAAAAAAATCCCCCCCCCCCCCCAAAAAAAAAAACAGGTGTACAAAAACATACAGTGGCAAAAACAAGGTTTACTATAACTGAAGCTAAAACGCTTTGAAATACCACACCATAATCTAAAGAAAAACCTTTAAAGTGCAAGCACAGAGAAAGCCGTTTTAAAGAGGCGCCAATAAAGGGAATGCAAACTTCCAAATGGGAAGAGCAGCTGGAGACGTTTATCATTATCACCCATAATCGAAATGAGGATGCCCAAATCGTCAGAGCAGCTGGGAACGTTTAGGGATTTTGTCAATAATCGAAATTAGGACGCCCATCTCAGGGACGCCCATCGCGTTCTTACATGGGCATCCCTGGGAGAGTATTTAAGCGCCCTTCTTTGTACTTTTGTTTCTTTGCATCGCATTGGTACAATGGCGCCAAAGCAACCACCCACTCACAAGGGTAATCTCTTTGCTCCCACGGGCCAGAGGCTGGCTGCTACAACGAAGTAGAGAGAATGGGAGGTAGTAAGGGACCAGGTCAACGCGGTCTTCCTCTGTGGCAGGGATGTGGAAGACTGCAAACAGAAGTGGTGCCGGCTGAGGCATGATGTCAGGAGGAAGACTGGTGCCAATCCCCCAGCAGATGACACCACTAACTTGACCCCCATTGAGCACATCATTCATGGGTTCTTGCCCCAGAAGGGGATCCACAGCATTTGGTCCCTTGACACATCAGCACAGCCTGAGGTCTCAGGTAGATTGACCATTAGGAAGCTGGGGTAACTGTTGTGCTGCACTACACTCTGTTTTATACAAGTGGGGGACAGTGTGGTGCTCCTCAGTAGGGGAAGGGGTGAGAACACCACATGCAATACAAATCACTATTCATTACAGACCATGACACAGGGAGTAGCAGGGGGGAGGGGGGAGGATTTCCAGCAATGTGTGTGTAGGTTACCACTGTTTCACAGCTTTGGGGGCCTTCCCCATCACCAAACTCTGCATATCTCCTTCCCACACCTCTGTGCTGTAGCCACTGTGTCCTCTGCACTCCTTCCACCGTTCTATGTCTACCCATCTGCCTGTGTGGCTCTCTTGCACATCAGTCTCTGTAGTACACTGCGCTCCTTGTCTCCAGCTCTGTACCATGTACAATGTGGCTTGCCTATCAATCCCATTCCTCACCATCTCTTTGCTGGGTCTTTGCCTGTGGGGCAATGTATATGAATGCTGAAAAACAAAAGTGGGTTATTTTGACCAACACACTTCCTCCCCTTTTGCTATGCAGGTGATGACAGCCAGTCAGAGGAAGAAGCTGGCCCTAATGGCCAACAGCCTCAGCACACAGAGCAGCAAACCAGTGGGCCTGCACAAGAAAGCACACAGGACCATGGGGTGGAACCACAGGACCCAGCAGCAGCGCTGGCTCTCTCTCCACCACCTGCAGACTTTGCCGATGGTGGCACTGAAGAAGAAGAAGAAGATGCAGAAGGGGGGGGGGGGCACCTCCTCAGCAGAGGCCATCCAGCTAGAGGAGGCAGCTACTGCGCCTCGCCACACAATTGCTGGGCCTGAATGTGCACATGGAAGAGTACCGGCGCCAGAAATTGGAGCTGCAACGGGAAGCGCTCCAGGTGCAATGGGAAGCAGTACAGGCCCAACGTGAAGTGGTATAGCAACTCCAACGGCTAGAGCACAGCATCGAGGGCCTACCCCTGAAAGCATCTAGTACAGCCCTGATGCAGCAACAAGTGGTGTCTACTTCCACCACTACAGAGCAACCACCCGCTAAGAAGAGGAGCTTGAGATCCTCAGTCTCCCTAGCCACTGGTCCAGCAGCCACCACACCAGCTCCCCTTCTGGGTCCTGTGCCCAGGTTGCAGGGCAAGCCACAGACGCAAGGTGGCCGGTCTTCCACAGGGCAGCCGAGGCAGCAGGATGCCTTGTGTACACAGAGGAGGACAGTGGAAGCTCATCAGAGGAGGACTCTCAACAGAGTTCCCCTGCAGCACCAGCTGCAAAGGAACACGGTGGGAGGGATAGGAGGAGACGGGGACGGGGCCTGGGGAGGGGGCGGGGAAAGTGATGGGACATGCTGGGGGGTGGGGGTGAGAGTTGGAGGGAGGGGAATATGCACAGAGCGGGTGATGGTGCTGGGAGGGGGGATGGTGGTGGTGGTGTGTAAATACTATGTCATAGAAATAAATGTCAACTTACTCTCACACAAAACTTGTCTCGATCAGTCTTTGCCTGGCTCTGACCCCCAGCTGGTGTGCACTCTGCTCTGCTCTGTGGGCGGGAGGTGGAAGGGGCTTCTCATCCTGACCTGTTCATCTGGGGCCTGCTGCTGTGGTGGCTGTGGCTTTTCTGGGAGGGCCTGTCCTCTGCGCATTGCCAAATTATGTAGCATGCAGCGGCCAGGAATATCTTTGCCACCTTTTGGGGGTTGTACAGGAGCTCCCCTCCAGAATGGTCCAGACATTGGAACCTGTTCTTATGTTGTCCGAAGGTGTGCTTGATGATGCCACGGGTGGTCCAATGTCTACTGTTGTAGTTCTCCTCTGACCCTGTTTGGGGGTGCACTATGGGGGTCATGAGCCAACTCCGCTGTTGGTAACCTCTGTCACCTTTGGGGAGAAGCAGGATGAGAAAGATGAGTGTGTATTGTTTGGAGTGGGTACCTTGTGGAGGTGGGGTGGGGGGGGGGGAATAGTGGGTTGTGGAATGAGCTGGAGGGAGACAGTGCTGAGGGTTGCCCGGTGGAGGAGGTATAGTTTGGGCAGATCCATGCTGCACTTACCTAGGAGCCATCCGCCGGTGATCTCCCCTCGGTCAAACCTACGGAAGATTCCTGAGTGCTGCAATATGTAGGCGTCATGGGTGGAACCTGGGTATCGGGCACACATGTCTAGAATCTCCCCCTGGGCATCACACACAACTTGCATATTGAGTGAGTGGAATGCTTTCCTGTTCCTATATGTGGCCTCTCGTGCCCGGGGGGGGGGGGGGGGGGCTGAGTGCGACATGTGTGCAGTCAATGGCACCTATGACCGAGGGGAAGCAAGCTACGGCGTAGAAGTCAGCCATGTTGTTCTGCAGGGCCTGGGGGGTGGTGGGGAAGGTGATGTACTCAGAGGTGTGGGTAAGGAAGGCATCAAGGAATGGGGTGAGGCAGTTAGAAATGGAAGGCTGGGTGAGACCCATGTTCACAGATAGGGCAGACTGGAAACTCCCAGTGGCCAGAAAAGATAGAGAGGCAGTGATCTTTAGGTGCACAGGGATGGGGTTGTTCCTACGGGTCCTGGGCTGCAGGAGGGGTTTGAGCTGGTCACAAAGGTGCTGAATGGCAGCCCTATCAAAGCGGTACCTAGTGAGACACTGCAGGTCAGTGAGGTCTAGGAAACTGCTACGGGTCCTGAAAACTCTGGGGTGTGAGTACCTCCTGCGGTGCCTCCCCTCTTCCTCCAACATGTAAGCCACCTGTGCTTTTAGTGCCTCCATTTCCCCACACTGCAGGTGTAATGCAGTGTCATCAGTGCTCACCTCTCCCTACCAACTTGGAGAAACACAGCAGCAACAAACAGAAGCTGACACTCAGGGCCGTGCCTAGGGTCTCTGGCGCCCCCCTGCAGACTATCAGTTGGCACCCCCCCCCCCTGCCACACTGACAGGAATTGTCAGCAATATTCTTAGAAACAAATTGCTATACATTGCAAAATAAGATAGCAGATGTAAATTCTCAAAGTGGACATATTCCAAACGCTAAAATGAAAATAAAATGATTTTTTTCTACCTTTGTTGTCTGGTGACTTTCTTTTTCCGATCATGCTGGCCCAGTATCTGAGTCTGCTGCTATCTGTCCTCTTAACTCCATTTCCAGGGCTTCCTTTCCATTTATTTCTTTACTTTCCTGCTTTCTTCTTCATTTCTTACTCTATATCCATTTCCAGCAATTTCTTCTCTCTCCCTGGGTCCTGTCCTCCCATGTGCCTTTTGTGTCGCTTTTTGGATTTTTTAAAATTATTTTATTAGTTTTAACAAGCCTTTCATCTTGTATTTAGAAACACAGAGTTAAGAAAACATTTGAACATAAGATTTCCAAAATCATTAACTTAATCGTAATTATCCTCTTCCTTAGACCTCAATAACTGGGGGGGGCGTTTCTTATAGATAAGGAGATCATTTAAGAAATATATTAAAAAATTTAAGACAAACTCAATTTCACAATCTTAATTGTTAATCAGTTGTTACATTATTCGCTGGAATTACACTGGAGAGCCTTTTTTGATCCAAGAAACTTTTAAGCTGGTCAGGCTCAAAAAAACATATTTCACATTTAAATATTTAACTATGCATTTACAAGGGTATGATAACAAAAAAGAAGCTCCAATTGCCCTGGTTTCCTCTCCAAGCACTAGAAATAACTTCCTCCTTTCTTGGGTCATCTTAGTTACATCCGGATAAATCCAGACCCTAGACCCACAAAAGTTTTTCATAGAATTTTTAAAGTATTGTTTCAGTATTGCATTGAGATCTTGTTCAAAAACTAATGATATTAATAAGGTTTGTCGCTGGGTTATCTCTGAGAAACACTGTTCCAAAAACGCCGAAATGTCTTGTAAATCCTGTTCGTTGCCTTGAGAAATGGTCTGAGCTCCGACATGTTTCGTTTCCCCCTCTTTATTTTTAGGCATAGGAATATAATAAATTTTATTGACTGGAGGTATAAGAGACGGGGAATACTGCAAATTCTCAGTCAGATACTTTCGAAAAGTTCCATCGGGCTCATGCCAGTTATTACAGGAAAACTTAATATCCTTAAATTCAAACGTTTATTAAAATTTTCCATTTGTTCAATCTTCCTCAGTATCATCATTTTATCTTTGATCAATGCTGTATTAACCGATTTCAATGTCACAACTTCTGATTGAATCAAGTCAATTCTAGTTGTAGTGTCAGTTTTTAAATTTTCCATAGTTTCAGTTAAGGCATTAACTTTACTTACAAGTGATGAGCCACCTTATAATTGAAAGAGAAAAACGCCTAGATTTCGACCCAAATCGGGAGATAGACTTTTATCTCACAAAAACGAATAAATCGGTATAATGGAAAGCCGATTTTGGACGTTTTCAACTGCACTCCATCACGGAAGCGTACAAAGTTGACGGGGGCTTGTCGGAGGCGTGGCAAAGGTGGAACTGGGGCGTGGTTATCGGCCGAGGAGAGATGGGTGCCTTTCGCCGATAATGGAAAAAAAGTATGCGTTTGTAGCTAGAATTTAGGGCACTTTTCCTGGACCCCGTTTTTTCACGAATAAGGCCCCAAAAAGTGCCCTAAATGACCAGATTACCACCAGAGGGAATCGGGGATGACCTCCCCTGACTCCCCCAGTGGTCACTAACCCCCTCCCACCACAAAACATGATGTATCACAACTTTTTATTTTCACCCTCAAATGTCATACCCACCTCCCTGGCAGCAGTATGCAGGTCCCTGGAGCAGTTGTTAGGGGGTGCAGTGGACTTCAGGCAGGTGGACCCAGGCCCACCCCCCCCCCCCCCACCTGTTACAATTGTGCTGCTTAATGCTTAGTCATCCAACCCCCCCAAACCCACTGTACCCACATGTAGGTGCCCCCCTTCACACCTTAGGGCTATAGTAATGGTGTAGACTTGTGGGCAGTGGGTTTTGAGGGGGATTTGGGGGGCTCAACACACAAGGGAAGGGTGCTATGCACCTGGGAGCTCTTTTACCTTTTTGTTTGTTTTTGTAAAAGTGCCCCCTAGGGTGCCCGGTTGGTGTCCTGGCATGTGAGGGGGACCAGTGCACTGCGAATCCTGGCCCCTCCCACGAACAAATGCCTTGGATTTATTCGTTTTTGAGCTGGGCGCTTTCATTTTCCATTATCGCTGAAAAACAAAAACACCCAGCTCACAAATTGTCGAATAAAACATGGACGTCTATTTTTTTCGAAAATACGGTTCGGTCCGCCCCTTCACAGACCCGTTCTCGGAGATAAACACCCATGGAGATAGACGTTTTCGTTCAATTATGCCCCTCGAGGTCTCCTGGGCTGTATGTGCATCCGTTTTAGTTAAGTCTTGAATGGCTCTCCAGATCAACTGCAGTATGACCACCTGGGGAGCTTGTAGCTCCAAGAATGATTCCTCTGCTCTCATCGGGGTGGGGAGCTGCCATGTACAGGTCCGTCACTCTCGTCTTCCGAGGTAATCGGATCTGAACCCCTCTCCCTAAGGCGAGCTGGACAAGGTGGGTAATTAACCTCCGGTGGCGATAAAGATGTTTCTATTTCCAAGTAGGCCGACGCTCCTTCGTCGGCTCTCACAGCGGTCTGCTGCACACCGGTTACTTGTGTGAAATTTGTTGTGAAACGGTCAAGCGTTGTCTGGATTGGCGAAGAGGTAGGAACCGATGTCTGTAGGTTCTCTACCGCTCCTTTTCTCTTAGTATGAGGCATTTTTAGGAAATAAGTAAGAAAGAAAAATCTTAAATCCAGCGGAGCTCGAGCGTTCACACACAAAGTAGAGTCGCCATCTTGGAAACGCCCTCTGTGTCGCTTTTTGGACGCCCTTCTCTTTCGAAAATGAGCCTGATTGTAATGTAGCATACTCTACCATACCTTCTATTGTTATTAGAATATTTTTATTTGCTGTAATTGTCTATTGCCTCTGTTTGACTTATCCTCGCTATACACCACTTTGAGTGAATTCCTTGAAAAAAGCAGTAAATAAATCCTAATAGTTTAAGGGCTCTGTTTACTAAGCCATGCTGTAAGTGTTCTAGAGTTTTTAGCACGTGTGCTAATTGTTAGCGTGCTGAGGGGCCCTTTTACTAAGCCGCTTAAATGCCTACGCACACCCAACGTGCATCAGTTCTGAGTTACCGCCCAGCTACCACGTGGTCCTTGCAGTAATTTCATTTTTGGTGCACGTCCACTATGCGCACCCAAAAAATATTTTGATTTTCTGGCACGCGTCAGCTACACGCATCAAGTGGCATTTGATGCATGTATGTCATTACCGCCCAGTTACTGTGTGAGACTTTACCGTTAGGTCAGTAGTTGGTGGTAAGGTCACAGACCCAAAATGGATATGCAGCAATTTTAATTTTGCCTCACGTCCATTTTCGGCAAAAATTTTAAAAAGGCATTTTTTACAGGTGTGCTAAAAAATGATTCTGCAGGCACCTAAAACAGGTGTCTACACTACCGCAGGCCATTTTTCAGTGCATCCTAGTAAAAGGACCCCTAAATAAATAAATAAATAAATAAGAACAAAAATAAAGAATACAAAACAAAATTACCAAAATCCATAAAAATAACCCTCGACATAGTGAATTTCCGTAAATTATTGAAAACCTATTTATTTAAGAACGCATACAATAATAACTCATCCTAAATGCCAATTAACAAAAAGTACCTATACAAAATGTATTCTTTATGTCTTAATTGTTTATGTTAAATTATCTTGATTTGTAGTTTAATATTCCTAATTGTTCAAGTGAATCTTTTACGAATGAAGTTTAACCTAATACCTCTCAGTTCTTATCTTAAGACGAACTTTCCTTCTGTAACCTAATCCACTCTGTCTCCTTTACCTCAACTATTGTATTTCTCTTCTCCGGAACTGGTAATCACCACTTACGGAACTATGTAAGCCACATTGAGCCTGCAAATAGGAGGGAAAATGTGGGATACAAATGTAATAAATAAATAAATAAAATATATGGTGCATTTTGTAGTACAGAAGGGCTACACTAGAGGGCACTGTGCACTCTTTGTGATTCAGCACAGGAAAAAAAAATGTGTTCGTTGACATTATACATGACATATGGCTTGGAAATTTTGTACTTTTTACATTTGTAACTCAAGAGAGCAGAACATATGGTGAAATTTTTTGTTTTAACTGCTGCAACCATTATAGCAGCACTCCCTGTTAGCAGATTTTTTTTTTAAAGCTAGCACAGACTCTTAGCGGGCTATCAATTAACACTGTGGGCTTGGTTCAGCACAATTTCTTGTTCTAGGATCTGGATGAGAAAAAAAAACCCTTAATGAACAAGCACTGCATTTCTTTTATTTTACATAAAGCGAATTTTCAACCTTGGAGCTATTCAGAAGAGAAAAACAGAACCCAGAGCTGTGCTTTGATCTCTTCCCTTGCTGATGGCTCTGTTGACATCAGAGGGAAAAGGCCTGCCACAAATCTGCCGTAGTTTACAGCAGGCAGCTTTTGATTGGTCATCTGTTCACTGTACACCAGGAATCAGAAATAGATGCTGCCTGCACTTTATAGCAAGCAGAATTCCTTTTGAAGCTCTTACTCAGAATAAAGTACTTAAAACCAGTGGACATTGGTGGGGATACAGAATACACAATGACTACAGTCTGTAAGCTGTTTTCTGACATGGTACAGCTGGAATTGGAGGTCATTGAGACAGACAAAAAAAAGTAACTTTTTTTTTTTTTTAAAGGAAGCTATTTTTGCCTCCACAGAGCATAACATATTGTGATGGTACTGGACTTCCACAGGGAAGCATTTCTGACTGTTGAATGACTACATGAAATGGCAAGCCAGTGATCATTTAGGCCTTGGCATGCCCCTCCAGCCCTTCATTGACCAGTTATGAGGGAGAGATATCCTGCTCCTAATGTTGAGTTTCACGGAAGGCCCTCTTTCTGCTGACATGAAACAAGAGGTATCTATAAACAGTACCTAGGTATTCATATATTATGTTCCTCTGTGTTCTTCTACAGGAGGAAAAAGTCTCAACAGACTCCTCAAACCTAGCTCTAAGGCTATTTAATTCATAGGAGTTCTATCTGTCATCACTGGCTTTAAAAACCTCCTTTCCTTTATTGTTTATATCAATATGTCAATCCGGAATCACTTATCTTTATTTGGACTCCTAGTTGCTCATTCCAACGCTCAGTCTTTTTTGCCAAGGCCGACTCTGCTCCAGGTTTCGGAACTTTTCCACTTCCTGCTTCAGGGTCCGATAGAACGGACAGAGTATGAGATAGTTGCTACAGCACGCCAGGACCGCGGACCCTGAAGCAGGAAGTGGAAAAGTTCCGAAACCTGGACCAGAGTCTGTTGAGGCTTTTTCCTCCTGTAGAAGAACACACAGGAACATAATATATGAATACCGAGGTACTGTTTATAGATACATGAAACAAGAGGTGTCAGGCCTGATTGTCTGATTGACTTCATTGCTTTAGGGTCCTATATTGTATAGGAGCTGTGCAGACATACCCCAATCCTGACAGAGCTCCCTTCTTGGGCTCTGGTTGCCCTCCAGTAGGTTCACTGCTGACTCTGGAAATCTACCAGAATAAGATATTCCTCAAAACCCACATCACTACATTATGATACAGCCCAACCAAACCTAGGATCTCCGGTTTGTGCCAAAACTGAATCTGAAACTGATATTGACCACTCAGTTTAGGCAGAAACTGCCCCCCACTCCATTCTCCCCCTGACTGGTGGCACCATCCCCTTGCGATCACTAACTTGCACCCCCCCCTTCTTGCCCAACCATTCTTAGGCCCTCCCCAGGCCTACCTTAGTAAAGCACTGGTGGTCTGGTGGTCTAGTGGCCTCTACAGTGGCAGGAACAAAACCTACTTGTCCCTGCCCTGTGCTGCTGCTCCCTTGAAGTGGCCTTGGTAATCTAGTGGCTTCTTTGGGGGCAGGAACAGACCTCACTTGTTCCTGCCCTATGTGCTGCTCCAATCCAAATGGCAGCTGAGACTATTCGAGCCAGTCTTGTGAGACTGCTGTGGGAAGTCCTGGCAGCCATTTTCTGATTGGAACCAGGACTGGCAGAGGACTCGCTCCTGTCCGTGTTGGTTGTAATCACAAAATGGCTGCCAGGACTTCCAGGGGAAGTCTCAGCAGCCATTTTGCAATTGGAACCAACAGAGGCAGGGGCGAGTCCTCTGCACATACTGGTTCCAGTCGGAAAATGGCTGCCGTGCCCTTACACGGGCAGTCTTACATGGCTGCCATGGGAGGTCTCGGGAGCCATTTGGATTGGAGAAGTACATGGGACAGGAATAAATGGGGTCCATTCATGCCCTTGAAATGGCCACTAGACCACCAGAGCCAATTCGAGGGAGCAGCGGTATGGGGCAGAAATGAGTAGTGTTCAGTCCTGCCTCTAAAGAGGCCACTAGATCACCAGGGCTTCACTAATTTAGGCCTGGAGAAGGCCTATGGGTAGTCAGGCAAGAAGGGATGAGGGGAGGTTTAGGTTGGTTTTGGTGCCAAAACCAAAACTGAACTTTGGTGAGTCTCTGGGGGTAATTTTATAATTGTCCACACTGGTGAAGAGTAGGAATATACTTTTCATTGCATAGACTTTATTTTTTTTATTACATTTGTACCCCATGCTTTCCCACTCATGGCAGGCTCAATGTGGCTTACGTGGAACAATGGAGGGTTAAGTGACTTGCCCAGAGTCACAAGGAGCTGCCTGTGCCTGAAGTGGGAATTGAACTCAGTTCTCCAGGACCAAAGTCCACCACCCTAACCACTAGGCCACTCCTCCACTCTAACATTTACATTTACAGATATTTCACAGTAAAAGTACAAAAATTATTCCAGGCAAAATACCTGTACACAGTTACACAGTAATACCTGCTAATTTGTGCAGATATCTTTTCTGGTAGAAATAGGCATATATGTTTGAAAATTCCAAAATAAGCATTTACAGGGCAGTTCTCTAACTCAAGAAAACTGGCTCTTAAGCACGTAATTGCACTATGCACTATTGAAGTGCCTTAGAATGTAACTGCAAGGGGGGGCATACACATGTGTAACTTACAGAATAATTTACACACTTTTATGCCTGTCATTGACTTGACATAAATGGTCAGCCCAAATATAGGCATTGCCTTTCTGTCAGTAATAACGGCATCTTGTCACACAGATGCTGGCACAGAATTGGTGTTCAGCGTGTGGCATCAGCACACCTAACAGCTGGCATCAAGTTATGGAAGTGCCTCCATAGTTCCAGAGCCTACCCCATCCCCACCTCTGCCTATGATGGGTCAAGTTCTATATGAAATAGCACAGGGATCAATTCTCTAAAGGGTGCCCAAATCTGGTGCTAAAATGGAAGGCATTGAGAGCAAATTCTATATCAGAATCTGGGTGTCCAGATTCTATTACAGAATAGAACGTAAGTTAGCATTTGTGTATTGAACATTTTGTCGTTAACACTTACACCATGTAAAGGGCAGGTGTCAACGTTAGCTCGTAAATGCTTCCTTTGAGCATTGTTATTATTATTATTAGCATTTGTATAGCGCTACCAGACGCACGCAGCGCTGAACACCTGACATAGAGAGACAGTCCCTACTCAAAAAAGCTTACAATCTAAATAATACAGACAGACAAGACAATTAAGGGCGAGGGAAGTACTGGGTGAGAAGGAACAAGGGGTGGGGGAGGCAAATGATTAGTGGCTAGGAGTCAAAAGCAGCAGTGAAAAGGTGGGTTTTCAGCATAGATTTGAAGACAGGTAGAGATGGAGCTAGACGTACAGGCTCAGGAAGTTTATTCCAGGCATAAGGTGCTGCGAGAGAAAAGGAATGAAGCCTGGAGGTAGCAGTGGAGGAGAAGGGGGACAACAAGAAAGATTTGTCCAGCGAGCAGAGGTCACAGGAAGGAATGTAGGGAGAGATGAGAGTGGAGAGGTAATGAAACTAAATAACATTCTATAAGTTATGTACACAAAGTGTGGGACCTGCCCATGCTTTGCTCCCTTGTGTGCCCCCTTGCGGTTGTGTGCTAAGGTTTTTAGAATACCACTTAGCGCCCAACCGCACTTTGCATGTGAATGTTAAATTTATAAGTACTAATATTCCATATTCTTAGTGCACAAATGGTGCTTATATTTAGGCATTTACTTAATTGGCAAGGAACGGCTCCTGGCTGGTTAAATAGTGTTTAAGCACCTAACTGCAGATATTCAGCGGGAGATAACCGGTTATCTCCTGCTAAATATCACAGTTAGTGGCTATATTGCACAACATAACCGGTTAGGCATGGATATTCAGTGCCAAACCAGCTATGTTGAGCAGTCAAGATAGGCTGCTTAAACAGAAGGCCTATCTGACGCAGCCATGGCTCTGACATTATGAGCCATGACATGGCCCTCCAGAGTCAGCCCAGCTTGGGCATAAGCGAAGGAAATGCAATCTGCTAGCCAATTGGAGATGGTGCGTTTACCGATGGCGACTCCCCTCCTATTGGGATCAAAAGCAACAAACAACTGGGTGGACTGTCTGAAGGGCTTCGTCTGCTCCATGTAAAAGGCCAGTGCTCTCTTGCAGTCCAAGGTGTGCAAGCTGCTTTTGCCAGGATGGGCGTTGAGGACGGAGAAAAAATGTTGGCAAGACAATCGACTGGTTCAGATGGAACTCCGATACCACCTTCGGCAAGAACTTAGGGTGCATGCGGAGGACTACTCTGTTGTGGTGGGGTATCCCTAGCATCCAGGCTCACTCAAAACAACAATTGTTGGTCAATTGGGCCTCGCAACGGCGAGGACATAAGACAGATTAACCTGAAACTATATACAAACTAGCTGAGAGTGCAGCCTGGAACAGAACAAAATGGGCCTGGGGGGTGGAGTTGGATTCTATACCCCAAACAGATTCTGCAACACCGGCTGCCCAAACTGATTGTGGCATCGGGTATCTTGCTCAAGGCAGTAATGAGATGTGAATGTTTGGACTGAAGACCACATCGTAGCTTTGCAAATCTCTTCAATAGAGGCTGATTTTAAGTGATCCATCGACGCAGCCATGGCTCTGACATTATGAGTCATAACATGGCCCTCCAGAGCAGTGGCATAGGAAGGGGGGGTGGGGGGGGCGGTCCGCCCCGGGTGCACGCCGCTGGGGGGTGTCAGCTCCACGCTGGTGCACTGCCCTCTCTGCCCCAGAACAGGTTACTTCCTGTTCCGGGACAGAGAGAGCAGTGAACAAGCGCAGAGCCGACACCCCCCAGCAACGTGCAGTCGGGGCGGATTGGCCCTCCCGCCCGCCCCTCGCCGCAGGTATGCACTCCGGGGGGGGGGGTGCGCTCCAGCGGGAGGAGTGTGCATTGTGCTGCACCCAGGGGGGTGTGCAGCGGCGACCCGCCCCGGGTGTCAGCTCCCCTCGCTACGGCTCTGCTCCAGAGTCAGCCCAGCTTGGGCATAAGCGAAGGAAATGCAATCTGCTAGCCAATTGGAGATGGTGTGTAGTGCTGAATATTGGCATAGCTGGTTAACTATTTAGCAACCAAAATAAATCCAGATATTCAATGCCAGTCTCCAGAAATGGCCCAGCATTGAATATCCGGGGTCAGCACCGATCACGCTGAATATCAACCCCTAAGATGATAATATGAATGGGTATGTGCGTATTGTTACCTGTATATAGGACATATATTGCGATTTTATAAAAGGCCTTTTCTGCAGATAAAGCACTGTTTTACCCTTGGAAGTGGCTTTGAAAGTTGTCCTCTTTGTGCAAGTTTACTTCCCACTTGCCCATGTAAATTCAGAATTTCAATTTTGTTTCCTCCTTCTGCTGTAGCAGTATGGATAACCTTTACACTGATGCAGATAGTGTTGGAAATTCTCTTTTCCTTCATACCTCAAATTTGTCTCCCTCTCCTGTCCTTTCTTCCCAAGGATCACAGGGGTGGTGCAATCTACTGTGGGGGCACACGGTCTGGATTTAGTCAAGCTATGCTGCTAAGGACAGTTCCAACTTTCAAGGAAGAGGATCTCAGATCATGCAATCATTCTTGGATTACTGTTTCTAAGAGTAGGGAATATCTTTGTAATATAATGTGCTGTTACTCAACCCATATACAAACTTGGTGAATGACACACAAATAAGCAATGTATTCATACCCACGCAGTCGCCAAGTTGCCAGATATGCTTAAGCAACATGCCATTTCACTTTATAAACATTAAAATAAATACATTTTACCCACAGTTGTCCCAAAAGGCCACTACCGCAGTGAGATTATTATACTAAAGTGAAATGGCATGTTTGGCAATGTCAGCCAAATACAATCATCGCAGATTGCATAAAGCAGGGTACAAACAAAGTCAGCAACAACCAGGTCTTAATAAGTTTCTCCAAAGCACAAAAAAATTACCTTCTCACTACTTCCTCTAAGCTGAGCGGGTGTGTGTGAGTCCTGCAGTGCTTGCCTGTCCCTCACTATTGAAAATGTAATAGTGAAACAGCACCCCCTCCTGGCAGGACTGTAGGTGAAGGACTCCCACTCAGCTTTTCAAGTTGCCTGCAAACACCTCCACTTTATCTTTTCCCACATGAGCAGCACTGACAGCTTTCTAGATGGACAGATTCACAGTTACAGTCAGAAATCCCCCCCCCCCCCCCACACACACAGTAAAACATTATACTAGTGCAGAACTATAGACCACAGACCTTCCAATATGGGGTTGTTCTCCAGAAATATCAAACATCTTCAGACAGCTGTATTATAGGAACATTTAGTATATAAAGTTGTCATTAGGCAGATACACAATCAGGCTCATTTTCGAAAGAGAAGGATGCCCATCTTTCAACACAAATCAGAAGATGGACGTCCTTCTCACAGGGTCGTCCAAATCGGTATAATCGAAAGCTGACTTTGGACGTCCCCAACTGCTTTCCGTCGCATTAGGCTACTTTGACATAGTGGATGAACTGGTCTCAGCTATTCAGGGCCAGATGCAAAGATTACAACTGCAGGAAAATTTATGGCAAGGCTAGGGGTAGAATCTCACTGAGCTGCCAGCTAGGAGTCCCACACTTCCAACAGAACCACACCTACCACTGCTCAAAACATTTGGGGCACAACAAGAAAAATTTGTGACCATTTGCACCACTTTCAGTTTATATGGATGGTATCTAAATTACAACCTCAAACATACCATCAGCTGCATCACACTAAAACAGTTCTTACTAGAAATAAAGTTATTTCTTCTTTGTGAGGAGGTAGTTAAACAGTTAGATTTTGAAGAAATAGATCCTACTGAAATATTCTCTAACTGGCAATCTTCAATTAGCAGTGTTCTGGAAGACATTGCTCTTTTGAAGGAAAAAAACTGTGAGTCTTAGAAAATCAGCCCCTTGGTATAAAACTTTACTAGATTTAAAGAGAGAATGTCGTTGTTTAGAGCAGGTTTGGCTCAAGTCTGGCAACTCTGAACTGAAATTATCTTGGAGAGCACAGTTTACTCTTTATAAGTCAGAGTTAGAAATGGAAAGAAATCCTACTATGCTACTCAGATTCTGACCTCTCCCTTATATTCAAAGACACTTTTTCAAACAGTTCCTAAGTTGTCATCTTCACCATCTGAGGGAAGGGAAATTATATTAAACTTGCCAACTGCTCAGACATTGGCAAATTTATTTTCATCTAAAATTGAGAAAATTAGGTCAAAACTGTTAGGTAATGAGATCATTGGCAACATTCCTGATAAAGACCTGACTGAGCCCCTAGATAATATTCCTGCTGTCAGACTCTGGTCCAGGTTTGATGATGTTTCTTTTTCATTGGTTCAATCACAAATATGTAAAAGTAGTGAAATCTTCTTCATCTCTCGACAGCTATCCTGCTGTTTTCTTGAAAGATATCCCCCTTTGATTATCCACTGGATCACTTTCAGGCTTATTTTCAAAAGAGAAGGGCGCCCATCTTTCGACACAAATCGGGAGATGGGTGTCCTTCTCTCAGGGTCTCCCAAATCGGCATAATCGAAAGCCGATTTTGGGCGTCCCCAACTGCTTTCTGTCACGGGGATGACCAAAATTCACGGGGGGGAGGGGGGTGTCGGCACTGTAGCAAAGGCGGGACTGGGGCGTGATGAAGAGATGGGTGTCCTCGGCCGATAATGGAAAAAAGAAGGGCGTCCCTGAAGAGCACTTGGCTGACTTTACTTGTTCCATTGTTTTTCACGATCAAGCCTCAAAAAAGTGCCCAAACTGACCAGATGACCACCGGAGGGAATCGGGGATGACCTCCCCTGATTCCCCCAGTCACTAACCCCTTCCCACCCTCAAAAAACAACTTTAAAAACTTTTTTTGCCAGCCTCAAATGTCATACTCAGGTCCATCGCAGCAGTATGCAGGTCCCTGAGGCAGCTTTAGTGGGTACAGTGCACCTCAGGCAGGTGGACCTAGGCCCATCCCCCCTACCTGTTATACTTGTGGTGGTAAATGATGAGCCCTCCAAAACCCACCACAAACCCACTGTACCCACATCTAGGTGCCCCCCTTCACCCATAAGGGCTATGGTAGTGGTGTACAGTTGTGGGGAGCTCAGCACACAGGGAGCTATGCACTTGGGACCAATTTGTGAAGACCACTGCAGTGCCCCCTAGGGTGCCCGGTTGGTGTCCTGGCATGTGAGGGGGACCAGTTCACTATGAATGCTGGCTCCTCCCATGACCAAATGACTTGGATTTGGTCGTTTTTGAGATGGGCATCCTTGGTTTCCATTATGGGTGAAAACCGGGGACGACCATCTCTAAGATCGCCCATCTCGACATTTAGGTCGACCATCTCTAAAGTTGACCTAAATGTTGAGATTTGGGCGTCCCCGACCTTATTATTGAAACGAAAGATGGACGCCCATCTTGTTTCTATAATACGGGTTTCCCCACCCCTTTGCGGCGCCGTCCTTACAGATGGGTGCCCTTAGAGATGGTCATCCCCGTTCGATTATGCCCTTCCACGTTGATTAATGCTTTTCTTCGTTTGGGAAGTTATCCAGTCGATATGGGTCAGATCCTACTAACTCGGCTCCCATTCTAAAGTCAAATGGGTTGGATCTGGTACTATCCTTTAGCTTTAGACCTATTACAAGTATTTCTTTTCTTTCTAACCTGATGGACTCATTGGTTGGACTGCAGCTTTCTCAATACATAGATAATCATCTCTGTTTACATTGCTCTCAGTTTGGTTTTAGGACCTTGCATAATGTGGAGGGGCATAATCGAACATCGCCGGCGAAATAGGTCGCCGGTGATCTATTTTGGCGGCGGCGCAACAGCTGGCTGGAACCGTATTTTCGAAAAAGATGGCCGGCCATCTTTTTTTCGATAATACGATTTAGGCCGGCCAAATGCCAGAGTTCACCGGGTTTGAGATCACTGGATTTGTTTTTCAGCGAGAATGGAAAAAAATGCCGGCCATCTCAAACCCGGCGAAATCCAAGGCATTTGGTCATGGGAGGAGCCAGCATTTGTAGTGCACTGGTCCCCCTAACATGCCAGGACACCAACCGGGTACCCTAGGGGGCACTTCTAAAAATTAAAAAAATATATACAAATAGCTCCCAGGTCCATAGCTCCCTTACCTTGGGTGCTGAGCCCCCCAAATCCCCCCAAAACCCACTCCCCACAACTCTGCACCATTACCATAGCCCTTATGGGTGAAGGGGGGGCACCTACATGTGGGTACAGTGGGTTTTGGGGGGGTTTGTAGGGCTCAACACTTAGCACCACAAGTGTAACAGGTGGGGGGGGGGGGGGATGGACCTGGGTCTGCCTGCCTGAAGTGCACTGCACCCATTAAAAACTGCTCCAGGGACCTGCATACTGCTGTCAGGGAGCTGGGTATGACATATGAGGCTGGCAAAAAAAGATTTTTATTTTTTTAGTGTGGGAGGGGGTTGGTGACCACTGGGGGAGTATGGGGAGGTCATCCCCCATTCCCTCCAGTGGTCAACTGGTCAATTGGGGCACCTTTTTGATGCTTGCTCGTGAAAATTAAAGGACCAAGTAAACCCGGCGAAATACTGCTTAATGCCGCTTTTTTTTCCATTATCCGCGAAAGCCGGCCATCTGGTAGCCACGCCCATGTCCTCCCATGTCCCGCCTTCACTTCGCCGCTGACACACCCCCTTGCACTTTCACTGGCGCGGCGATGGGAAAGCGGCAATGGTGTCAAAAACGCCGCTTTCGATTATACCGATTTCGCCGCTTTTGCGAAATCGCCGGCCATCTCCCGATTTATGTCGGAAGATGGCCAGCGATCACTTTCGAAAATAAGCCTGATAGAGTCATTGATTTTGGTTTTGGTAACCAAGATTCAGAAAGTTTTGAGTTTGGGTAAACAGATGGTGTTATTATAGTTTGACATATCCGGTGCCTTTGATTCAGTGGATCATGCTAAATTTCTTCTAAAACTAAGAGACATATTTTCAAAGCCTAAGTCTAAGTTACATGGAGAGGCATTTTCAATATGACATCTAAGTCGGAGTTTGGACGTTTTGAGCTAAACGTCCCAAATCTGAATAGCAAATGTAACCATTTTTTAAAAAAGAAAAATGTCTATCTTTTTTTTTTCAAAAATTCCATTTTGAACAAGGTTTTGTGCTTTGTGCATTTATCTTTTAAGCCATTTTCAGGAAAAAAATGCACAAGTTAAAAACGCACAAAATCAAGCCATTGGGATGTAGGAGAAGCTAGCACTTTTAGTTACCCAGACATCCCAGGAGAGCAATGGGACACCCTAGGGGGCACTACTTTGGACTTCATATAAATGCTCCATGGTACACATCTCACCACTGTTTCCTTATCTTGTTTGCTAAGCCCTCCAAAACCCACTATCCTCAACTGTACAGCACTCAACTGTACAGCACTACAATAGCCCTTATGGGTGAAGGGGGGCACTATATGTGGGTACAGTGGGATTTTAGTAAATTTTGGAGGGCTCACAGTTTCCATCAGAAGTGTAACAGGTAGGAGGAGATATTGACCTAGGTCCACCTGTCTACAGTACTTTATAAGTAAGTGCTTTGAAAATGAGCCCCTAAGTGAATTAGGTCTGGAGGGTTCAGTACTCAGTTAGTATAATGGATTCTTGGACCATTGTAGTTATAAGTGCTGAAAAATTATGTTTGTTCCAATATTTGGAAACCTGTATGTGGCATTCCACAGCGGTCACCTCTCTCTCCTATATTGTTTAATCTTTTTATGTTCAATTTAAGAACTATCTCTTTGTCTGTTGAGCAGAAGTAAGGAGGAGGTTGGAAATTGTAGACCTTTCAGTCTGACCTCAGTGATGAGCAAATTTATGGAAATGCTTCTAAAGCAGAGGATTGTGAGGTTTCTCAAATCAAATGGACTGCAGGACCCGAGGCAGCATGGCTTCACTAGCGGTAGATCATGTCAGACAAATCTGATTGATTTCTTTGACTGGGCGACCAAACAGTTGGACTCAGGGTGGGGGGTGGGGGGGCAAGCTAGATGTGGTGTACTTGGATTTTAGCAAAGCCTTTGGCACGGTTCTGCACAGGCGACTAATAAATAAACTGAGTGCCCTTGGTATGGAACCTAAAGTGACTGACTGGGTTAAAAACTGGTTAAATGGAAGGAGACAAAGGGTAGTGGTAAATGGAGCTTGCTCTGAGGAAAGGGATGTTATCAGTGGTGTACCGCAGGGGTTGGTCCTTGGGCTAGCTCTCTTTAACATCTTTGTGAATGACATTGTGGAAGGGCTGTATGGTAAGGTTTGTCTCTTTAAATTGCGAATGATATCAAACTCAATAATAGAGTGGACACTCTAGAGGATGTGGATAGCATTAGGAAGGATCTAGTGAAGCTTGAAGAATGGTCCGATAATTGGCAACTAAGATTTAATGCTAAGAAATGCAGCACTCAAGAAAAAGATCTAGGTGTCGTTTTAGATAATACGCTGAAATCTTCTGTTCAGTGTGCAGCAGCAGCCAAAAAAAGCAAACAGGATGCTAGGAATTATTAGGAAAGGGTATAATGCCTTTGTATCACTCCATGGTGCGTCCGCACCTTGAGTATTGCATTCAGTTCTGGTTGTCATATATCAAAAAAGATATAGTGGAATTAGAAAAGGTTCAAAGAAGAGTGCCCAAAATGATAAAGAGGATGGAACTCCTCTCGTATGAGGAAAGGCTAAAGAGGTTAGGGATCTTCAGCTTGGAAAAGAGAGATGGATGAGGTGAGATATGATTGAAGCTCTACAAAATCCTGAATGGTGTAGAACGAGTAGAAGTAAATCGATTTTTTACTCGTTCAAAAGTACAAAGACTAGGGGACACTAGAGGAAGTTACATGGAAATACTTTTAAAACAAATATGAGGAAATATTTTTTTTACTCAACGAATGGTTAAGTTCTGGAACTCTTTGCCGGAGGATGTGGTAACAGCGGTTAGCGTATCTAGGTTTAAAAAAGGTTTGGACAAATTCCTGGAGGAAAGGTCCATAGTCTGCTATTGAGACAGACATGGGAAGTAACTGCTTGCCCTGGGATTTGTAGAATGTTGCCATGGTTTGGGTTTCTGCCAGGTACTTGTGACCTGGCTTGGCTACTGTTTGGAAAACAGGATACTGGGCTAGATGGACCATTGGTCTGACCCAGTATGGTTACTCTTATGTTCCTATGTTCTAAAGTCCAAGGATTTAGAATGGGAAGACAGATGCCTTTGGAGGAGATGAAGAAGATACTGGGAGTAAAAGTAAACCTGCCTGTATATTGCAAAACTTTCCAACATCAATATAAGTTTTAACAAATGGAACCTCACGAGTCCAGGTGATTTATTGGACTCCTCATCATAGGTTCCCCACCTACCCCCGAAAACAACCTCAGTGTAAAAAACTCCAACGTGGAGAAAAAGCACTGTGGCAAAAAAACAGAGGATATTATATCGTGGAAAATTCATAGCTAAAGAATCTGCAACACAACTTGGAGAGGTTGATAAACATCAATTTTAGAAAATATGGGTGCACCACATGAATGAGGAGAAAAACTAAAAGTACTTAGCTTGACTCCTGGAACAACACCAATTAATCCATTTACTTGTGATCAACACTGGTGGTGTAAGAAAATTCCCTTTTCCCCCTGAAGCAGGATCAAACAGGGGATCCCCCTGTCGGGGTATTTAAGATGAATGGCCACTCATGAGGACTACAGCTGTGAAAGTCAAATGTACTTGAATTGGAGTAAATGGATTAACATGCTGCTCGCCTGCAGGACTCCCTCCTCTTCCAGCAGTGCTGCCTTGAAAAATGGCAGCACCCAGCCCTGGGATGCACGGGGCGGGGCTTCACACCATATAAGGATGCATTCGGTAGGGCTGGGCACTGCCATTTTTGAGGCACGCTGCTAGAAGAGGAGGGAGTCCACTTCCCCTACCAACAAAGGTAGGGGGTGGGGAAGAGTGCTGCTAGACCACCAGGTGGGCGGGGGTTGATTTATGGCCCACTGGGCCACCAGGGCTCTACTTGGGGGGATGCTAGGAGGGGTTTCTCCATTATATGGTGTGAAGCCCCACCCAGCGCATTTCAGGATGCACTGGACAGAGCTGGGCACTGCGATTTTCAAGGCAACGCTGTTGGAAGACGAGGGTGTCCACCTCCCTCCTCCATCAAAGGTTACATTCAGAGCCCGTGAGCGTGTTGTTTCACGTGCTTGGGGGCTCTGATCATGGGGCAGAAGCAAACATAGGTGCTAGTATGGCACTAATAGCCTCTAGCACAAGCGTTTGCTTCTGATCATCAGCCCATCAGTGCACATCATACCAGTACCTAAAGTTTGGTGACCTTTTGAGAATTTACCCCTATATATACTTATTTGGGATGAAATCACAGCAGTTACCTAGGGGTCCATAATAAATAATTATCCCAAGGTAGAGTCGGTAAGAGAAGTACCCTACAAATTGCACAAAAATCACTAGATGGGACATTTTAGAAAAAGGAAAACAAAATTAGTGAAAAGAGGCTTTTGGTAGTTGGAATGAGCAAGAGCATTAGGGAATGTGTGAAGTAGGATGAAACAGCAAGAGCTAAACCACAAAAGATATTAGGCCCAATGTAATGAAAATAGACCATGGAAAATAATTTATGTAGATTTCATTGCGGAGTTACTAACATTCCAGGAAAATCCACAGTTTTGATAAGTGGATGTCTTTACTGAACAGTCACTTCATTCTCCCTACAGGACTCCCTCAATCAACCACCACTCACTACCCAACTATTCATGTATGTAAAGCTGAGACTACACAGACCATCCACGAGATTATTTCAGATAAGGTATTTTAATCTGTATCAAAATTCTGGAAGGAGATAATATCTCAACTAAAGATCCAGATCCAGACAAATGGACAAACAAAGGATAAATCAGATCATAGAGCAGTATTTATATTGCTTTTGTAAATTAGATAATTTACCTGAACTTGTCCCTCCTTGGAATCTGTATACAACAATTCAATCATTATACCACATTTTTTTGTAAACTATGGGTTTCAGATAGAGAATTTCAGGTTCCTAGATCATGCATCTAAAAGAGATTCAAACACAAATTCAGCAAATCTTAACAGAAGCCGAAAGAAAACAGAAGTGTTGGGTGGATCTGAATGAAAGGTGTCACTAACAGAGTAGGTGACTAGCTTTGGAGTTCCGCACATCATTTGAAAACGTCAAGGTCTTCAGGATATTTTTTGTTCAGGAGACAAATAAATCATGTGATCTTGAAACTCAATCTACTATACCTTGGATATATTGAATACATTCAGTAGTCTACATGTCATTTTGAAGCCTTATGACCAAAAGTTATTCCTAGGTCAAAGAACTCCAGTGCAACTTCCAACAGAGATACAGAGTTCAAAAATAGTTTGAAGTTGTAATTTGAAGTCGGAAAGATATTGGAAACACTGTTTGAAAGGTAGATCTAATAAAGCAGTTCCACCAAGAATTCCCATAAAGACCAGGTTGACTTCAAGAATGAGTCTCAAGTAAAAAGGGGTGGGGGTGGGGGTGGGAGAAGTGCTCCAAAGGACTGTTAGAATGCCACCAAAGAACAAAGGGGCCGATATTCAGGCCACGGGAGTTAAACTGGCTAACTCCCATGATCTGCACTAAGCTTGGATATTCAATGCCAGGCCATTTCCAGTGATCGGTATTGAATATCCAAGTTATTTTGGCCAGTTTGAATAAAACTAGCTAAGTTGATATTCAGACTTAGCCAGTTATCCTCAAACTGGCCAAAGATATTCTGTTGTCAAATATGGCCGTTAAACCCACTTAAAAAATCGGCAGATAGCCAGTTATACCATGTGATATAACCAGCTATCCACTACCTGCTAACTAGGGATATACAGCTGGGGATAGCCACTTATCCCCCCCCCCCTGAATATCTGCAGATAGCCAGTTAAGCGCTATTTAACCAGTTATCAGTTATTCTGACCAGTTAAATAACGCTGAATATCAGGCAGAATGTCTCAAATTTTCCAGTCTAAATTATTGATTTGAGTTCTGGTTCATTGTTGCCATTTTCTTGTTTGTGTCAGGCTTGGAAGGTTCATGCATCCATTCATATATTCAAGTCTCCATGTATTGTTAAGCAGTACAAATGTCTCTAGTGAAACAGATGGCAAAATGTGCCTGGATCTGTGATGATGGCTGTCATTCCACGTGTAATGAGATATACACACAACTAAATTGGCTCTTGAGCCAATTAGAGCCAATAATTGGGTGCTAACAATCATATTATTGGTGTTAATTGGCAACAGTTTGGATTTGCACACGTCTTGCTATGTGCTATTTTGTAAAGATCCACCAACAAATCTTTTAGCACGCAATTCAAAAGGGGGAATGGACATGGGAGGGATATGGGCAGGTCAGGGGCATTCATGTGCACAGTACTACAGAATACTGGGGATCCTTGCCTAACTTATGTGCCAGGATTTACACCAGGTTTCAATTGGTTTGGCAGGGAACTCGGCTCCAAGCGCTATTCTATAAGCAGTGAGCAACTCAGAGTGTTTATAGAATTATTCTCCAAATTTTCTGAATCTAGTCCACAATCAGGTTTATTTTTGAAAGAGAAGGGCACCCATCTTCAGACACAAATCGGGAGATCGGCGTCCTTCTCTCAGGGTCGCCCAAATCGGCATAATCGAAAGACGATTTTGGGCACCCTGAACTGCTTTCCATCGTGGGGATGACCAAAGTTCACGGGGGCTTTGGCAGCATAGTGAAGGCGGGACTGGGGCATGCCTAATACATGGGCATCCTTGGCCGATAATGGAAAAAAGAAGGCCGTCCCTGATGAGCACTTGGCTGACTTTACTTGGTCCATTTTTATCTTGAGACCAAGCCTCAAAAAGGTGCCCGAATTGACCAGATGACCACCGGAGGGAATCAGGGATGACCTCCCCTTACTCCCCCAGTAGTCACCAATCCCCTCCCACCCTAAAAAAAACCTTAAAAGTTTTTTCCAGCCTCTATGCCAGCCTCAAATGTTATACCCAGCTCCATGACAGCAGTATGCAGGTCCATGAAGTAGTTTTAGTGGGTGCAGTGCACTTCAGGCAGGCAGACCCAGGTTCATCCCCCCCCCCTACCTGTTACACTTGTGGTGGTAAATGTGAGCCCTTCAAATCCCACCAGAAACCAACTATACCCACATGTAGGTGCCCCCTTTCACCCCTTAGGGCTATGGTAGTGGTGTACAGTTGTGGGGAGTGGGTTTTTTTGCGGGGGGAGGTTGGGGGGCTCAGCACCCAAGGTAAGGGAGCTATGCACCTGGGAGCAATTTGTGAAGTCCACTGCAGTGCCTCCTATGGTGCCCGGTTGGTGTCCTGGCATATGAGGGGGACCAGTGCACTACGAATGCTGGCTCCTCCCATGACCAAATGGCTTGGATTTGGTCGTTTCTGAGATGGGCGTCCTCGGTTTCCATTATTGCCGAAAATCGGGGACGACCATCTCTATGGTCAACCTAAATGTGGAGATTTGGGCGTCCCCAACCGTATTATTGAAACAAAAGATGGCTGCCCATCTTGTTTCTATAATATGGGTTTCCCCACCCCTTTGCAGGGACGTCCTGCGAGGACGGCCCCATGAAAACCTGGGTGCTCCGTTCGATTATGCCCCCAAATGTCTACATTAGTGCATTCTGTTAGTAAATGATAAGTAGTAGTCGTAGTAGTAAATGAACCCCCCGCCCCCCAGTTTTCTGACCGTCTCATAAACAGTTTGTCTTGAACAAGACTTTCCTGTGAAAAATCTTTGCAAAAAGTCCCCCATCCTCTTCCTGCTTTTAATATTCTGCTGATTGTCACCATGGCAGCCTTGAGGTTTCTTCTATCCAAAGAAAATGCTAACTGCTAACTTTTAGAACAAGCTCATACACACTCACATAATATACCTATTAATAACGCTACTTTCAAAAGAGAAAATGAACACCAGCATGAGGTGTCATGGAAACACCGATCATGGTGATTCTTTCTGCAATAACCTTCTTTTCACTGCTAGACTGCATTTGAAAGAAAAGTTTGTTGCTTAAGTTTTTTTGGGTCAAGATTCAAACACCAGCCACAGCATTTAAATCTATTTCATATATTCAGTGCTGCTGTCCATACAATGAATGGTGCTGAATATATGTCGACATTGGAGACTTTCACTGGCTCTATGGATGATGCTAATATTAAGTCTTCCATTTATACAAACCCATAAACATCAAGAAAAGGATGCCAAAAAGAAAAATTATTATACATAACACAAGTTAATAACATCCAAAACTCCACATCACAGAGAAAAGAGAAACCTATTAAAGGAAACCATTTCAAAAATAATAAAAAAGGAGAATAATGTCTCCAGCCACATCTCCAACTCATCATGCTGACTCCATTTTGACCCTTGATCAACTTTCTGATTCTTTATGAAAGAATCAAATTGTAAAGGATCAAAGAATACATATCTGTGATCACTATCTGCACCCTTACCAAAAGAAATTGTATGATGTGATACCCACCAGTGAGCCTTCTCAGGAGTAGCCCCGTGCTCTGGAATTTACTCCCAGAAGGGCTTTATGTAACTCAAGAATATCTCTACTTCAGGAAGCACACATAGGGTGACTGACTATACACTTATTCTGCAGCTGGACTAACTTGCTACACACACTGTAACTTAGATAAGTTCCTTATTTCTTGCTTAACTATACCACAAACTTGCCTTGAGTGTAGCTAGCCCAGTGGCGTACCAAAGGCGGGGCGGTGGGGGCGGTCCACCCCGGATGTAAGCATAAAGGGGGGGGGTGCTCCACTCCCACCCCATCCTGCTTTTTATTCATGCTGCTGGCGCCACAGTCCCTAGTCTCTACCTGCTTACCCTCAGCTCCCTCGACAGCCCCCTTCTCTCTGCCACCCGGCCCCCTGCAATGCATTTTAAAAACATCTGAATCAGCAGCGCAGTGCCAGCGTGCAGCATCTTGTGTCCACCTGTGAAAGAAGCAGATTGCCTCGGGCCTTCCCTCACTGTGTCTCACCTTCGTGGAAATAGGAAGTTACATCAGAGGAGGGAGGGACACAGTGAAGACCTGAGGTGATCTGCTTCTTTCACAGGTGGACGTGAAGCACTGCACACTGGCACTGAGCTGCCAATTCAGATGTTTTTAAAACGCTTTGCAGGGGGCCGGGTGGCAGAGATAAGGGGGCTGTCGAGGGAGCTGAGGGTAGACAAGTGGGGACTGGGTCGGGGGGGGGGGGGGCTCAGATGGGAGAAGGTGGCTGGAGCTGGATTTGGGGCCATGCCTGGGGCAGGGGCAAGAGGGAGAATGGGGCCATGCATGGGGCAGGGGCAGGTGGGAGAATGGGTCTGGGGCTGGAAAGGGGGGCAGATGAGAGAATGGGCTTAAAAGGGGGGCCATAATGCAAGGCAGGTGGATGAAGGGGAAGGGGACTGGAACTGGGGCTGAAAGGAGGGTAGGTGGGATAAGGGGGCTAGTTCTGGAACTTGGGGCTGAAAAGGGGCAGGGGCCAAAACTGTGGGGACTGGGGTCTGAAAAGGGGACGGAGAAAGTGGTTGGGCTGAAGCTCAGGGATTGGTGCAAAAAAAGGGCTGGGACTGAAACTAAGCTGAAGCTGGGGGCTGGTGGGATAATGGGGCTGGAACTGGGGGCTGAAAAGGGGGACAGGTGGGAGAAGTGGGCTGAGGCTGGAACGGGGGAGTGGTGGGATAATGGGGCTGGAACTGGGGTCTGAAGAGGGGGACAGGTGGGAGAAGTAGGCTGGGGCTGGAACTAGGGGCAGGTGGGATAATGGAGCTGGAACTGGGGGCTAAATAGAGTGGGCAGAGAGAGAGAAAGAGAGGACAGATCCTGGATGGAAGGGAGAGAGAGGAAAGGTAGACCCTGGATGGATGGGAGAGAGAGGGCAAATGGTGCATGGAAGGGGCAGAGAGAAAGGGCAGTCTGTGGATGGAAGGGCGAGAAAGGGTAGAACGTGGATGGAAGGGAGAGAGAGAGAGCAAACAGTGGTTGGAAGGGGGGGGGAGAGAGAGAGGGCATACAAGGGCAGATGGTGGATGGAAGGGGCAGAGATAGAGGGCAGACGCTAGATGGAAGGGAGAGGGAGGGCAGATAGTGGGCAGAAGGAGAGAGAGGGCAGACAGTGGATGGAGGGGACAAGAGAGAGAGGGCAGATACTGGATGGTAGGGGCAGGGAGAGAGGAGACAGACACTGGATGGCAGGAAGAGAGAGAAGGCAGATGCTGGATGGAAGGGAGTGAGTGAAGAGAAGATGAGGAAAGCAGAAACCAGAGACAACAAACTGTAAATAAATAAAAAAATTCTTTTTTTGCTTTAGGATAAAGTAGTATTGTAGCTGTGTTAATAAATGTTTATAAACAGAACATGGAAATAAGGTAATCTTTTTATTGGACTAATTTTAATACATTTTGACTAATTTTCGAAGAACAAAACCCCCACCTCAGGTCAGGATAGGATACTGTAACAACAGTATACTGTAATGACCTGAGGAAGGAGGTTTTGGCCTCTGAAAACTATCCTGCTTATAATCAAAAGAGAAAAACGCCTATATTGCGACCCAAATCGGGAGATGGGCGTCTTTCTCCCGTGGGCGCCCAAATCGGTATAATCAAAAGCTGATTTTGGGCATTTCCAACTGCAATCCGTTGTGGAAACGGGTAAAGTTGACGGGGGCATGTCAGAGGCGTGGTGAAGGCGGGACTGGGGTGTGGTTATCGGCCGAGGAGAGATGGGTGTCTTTAGCTGATAATCGAAAAAAAAGGCGTTTTTACCGTGATTTTGGGTCACTTTTTGTGGACCCTTTTTTTTCACGAACAAGTCCCAAAAAAGTGCCGCAACTGACCAGATGACCACTGGAGGGAATCAGGGATGACTTCCCCAGACTCCCCCAGTGGTCACTAACCCCCTCCCACCAAAAAAAACCCCACTTTAAAAACTTTTTTTCCAGCCTCTATGCCAGCCTCAAATGCCGTACCCACCTCCATGACAGCAGAATGTGTTCTATCCTGTGACAGCCTTTCCCTGGTTCTGATGTGGCTCTCAGGTGAGTGTGACACCTTTTCTGTTATGCGCACTGCAGAGTCACATCAGCAATGCATTGTGGTGTGTGTAGGGTATTGGGCTCCGTGATTCCACTAGCTTGTGGCAAATGCTCACGATGTTGGTAGTTGGTAGGCTCTACTCCCATGGTGCTTTTCCCCCTGCTTACTGGGTCAGAGTGTGCCCTGTTTTGTTTCCGGTAGTCCATGAGGTAGTGGCCATTTTTAGATCCCTTTCAGGTGTTAGCCACATTACAGAACTTAGTTCTTATCTTATGAAAGAGGGCATTGTACACCATTCGGCCAGCTCGGACCTACTGCTAATCTCAGTACCAGGGAGACTCGTTGCCAGTGGGGCACAACCTCTGATCTGCAGTTAACTGTGAGTAAGCGTGCTTATTCCAATAAAGGACGTTTTCGGAGAGATTAGTCTTCAGGTGTCAACTGGTATGCCAATGTTATATAGCAGCAACAAGTCCTAGAGGCCTGCGGTATACAGGTCCCTGGAACACTTTTAGTGGGTACCGCAGGGCACTTCAGCCAGGTGGACCCAGGCCCATCCCCCCTACCTGTAACACTTGTGCTGGTAAATGGGAGGTCTCCAAAACCCAATGTACCCACATGTAGGTGCCCCCTTCACCCCTAAGAGCTATGGTAGTGTTGTACATTTGTGGGTAGTGGGTTTTGGGGGAGGGGGTTGGGGGCTCAGCACCCGTGGTAAGGGAGCTATGCATGTGGGAGCGTTTTCTGAAGTCCACCACATTGACCTCTAGGGTGCCCAGTTGGTGTCCTGGTATGTCAGGGGGGCGAGTGTACTACGAATCCTGGTCACTCCCACGACCAAATGGCTCGGATTAGGACGTTTTTGAACTGGGCGTTTTTAGTTTCCATTATAGCTAAAAAAACCAAATGCCCAGCTCAAAAACGTCCATTTTTCTGAAAATACGGTCTGTCCTGCCTCTTCACGTATCCGTTTTCGGACATAGACGTCCATGGAGATAGGCGTTCGCGTTCGATTATGCCCCTCTATATGTATTAGTCCAATAAAGTGGTATTACTTTATTTTCTATATTTGTTTTATTTCTATTTGTTAATTTGTAAAGTGGTGAAATTTACATCTGCTATCTTTATATTTTCACAGTACTAGGGGACATTTTCTGTTTCTGTGTTGTTGCATTGTATGCAGAATTTGGCTTCTTGGGGGGTTCAGTTTAATTTTTGTCTAAACAAAAAGTTTATGATTACTCATTCTATAGTGGATTAGAGTGTATCTGTCTGTGAAAAAGACATGGCTTTCAGTTGGCATTGACTGTACAGGATCGACGATCTTCATTTTACAATAGGTGAATTGATGTTCTAGTGCTCACTGCAGTGTTGAAGATGCTTCCTTTTCCTAGGTACACCCTTATGTGACTCGTAGAAATTACTGCTTATGGTATAGTAAAATTGCTTTATAGGTCCTGAGTGTTTTGTATTCTTGGTATGCCTAGTACTGGATGTTGGAGGGGGGTGTTAAAAAATGACCGGCCCCGGGTATCAAATATCCTAGGTATGCCAATGAGCTAGTCATCAAATTATCCCAACTGACTCTACCACGCATCTTGTTCCCATCATATATCTGCTCTTGGTCCCTCATTATATTGTAAGCTGTACTGTAGAAAATCTTTAGCATCATATCTGTGTTAGTTGAATGTTCTAATGCATGTTTATTAGGTGTATCATTAGTATTATGCTAACATTGTATTATATCTCTGGTATTTGAATTCCAGTGCTGTTAAATGTGTATATTTTTATACTGTTTCACAGTAGTTCTATTATTAGGTTTCAATTTGTTTTCTTCATTTATTGTATTTATGTTACAGTAAATGAGGAAAACTGTAAATTGAAACCTAATAATAGAACTACTGTGAAACAGTATAAAAATATACACATTTAACAGCACTGGAATTCATGTTTATTCTTGGTTATTTTATGTTTATTCTTGGTTATTTTACTATTGTTATGCTGTTAACAAAATTGTTAAACTGTACCAGCTGTACACTGCTTTGGGTGAATCTCTTCATAAAGGTGGTTAATAAATCCCAATAAATAAATAAATAAATATCTCTTACCCTGAAACTCCACCAAGCATATAACTATGTGATTTAAGTTAGACCAGCCTTTTTGCTGACCTAAATTTATCCACATATGTATACAGACAGCAGCTGAATATTGCCAACTATCCATGGAGTTAGGTGGAACAGCCACCCTGCTGAAAATTGGCAGATAGGAAAACTTGTATGCATAATTCTATCCTTAGAATGTAACGTTGCACATGCAAGTTATAGAATAGTGCCAGTTACATACAGGTATGTAACACCATAATTAGATAATTAGGTACTAATTGGTATTAACAGCCCATTATTGGCTATAGTTGGTACTAATTGACACTAATTAGCAGTTATGAACTTAATTGCCCATAGTAGAGATTCTACAAATTGGGTGCACAAAATCCATAGGGGTGGATATTCAGCCAGTAGTAGTGAGCTTTTTTTTTACCGCTGCCAGTGTTATTCCCAGATATTCAATGCTGGGTCATGTCCAGGTACCAGAACTAAATATCCAGGTTTACAGGGTTGACTATCTCTTATGCGGTTAAGTATAACCTTAAACCTTGTTTATTTTGTTCAGCATTTACCAGGTGATCTGGGCTTCTATATAGGCATGATCTGCTTTCCAGTCAGGGTCTGTTGGCCCACAGCAGAATTATTATTATTATTATTTACATTATTGTTTTATATTGTTGCTTTTTAGTATTTTAGTATGGTCTGTACTTTCTATTTGTACTATTTTAGTATATGTAACTGCTTTGATGGTCTGTTTGTTTATATTATTGTTTTATGTTGTTGCTTTTTAGTATGGTCTGTACCTTTTCTATTTGTACTGTTTTAGTTTATGTAACCAATCTGATGGTCTGACCCTAAGTGGATAATCAAATAAATATATGAACCTTGAAGTGCGATATTAAGCACTTAATCGCTTAAGCAACCCAGCATAAAGATAGGACTGACTCTTATGCGGTTCCATTTAATCACTAAACTGAAGCAGTTAAGTGCTGAATATTGCAATTAACTGCATAAGTGCCGACTCCACCACTGGGCTGCCCACAAAACAACTAGCTTTGAGTTTAGCAGTCTGTTGTGATACTTAGTGATACTAACCAGTTAAGAGCTACTGAATATCAGCACATAGCAACACACAAGCGATTTAACTGGCCAGAAGTCATTTCTGTCCAGTTAAAGCACTTGGAATATTGACCCCAATGTGTGCAACTTCAATGGGGTGTGGTCCTGGGAGGGGCGTGGATGGGTCAGGGGCGTGCCTAGCACTTACATACACAGGTTCAAATCCTATCAGTTACTACCGAATTTACAGCAGTTAGGCACAAGCATTGTCGCCTTTTGAGAAGTACCCCCATAATGGCTGCTGCTCTACAGATAAGTGCTTTTAATATCGACCTGTTTTTAGTTATGAATCTCAGTACCTTGATCTGCAGTGTATACCTCTGACAATCAGAAAACACACTTTATGGGTACGATTCATTGTAAAAGGGTTGTCAAGGACGGCTTAAGGTCAATTACTCTCCTCTTTCATACAAATACCTGTCCTGCTCAGCTCTGTACTTGCAACCATAATTCAAACAGCAAACAAAGGAAACTGACAATTCTATAACATGACAGCTACACTATGGTCTCTCGCACTCTTTAAACTCTCCCTTACTGCTGCTCAAGTGACTAAGGAAGAATGGCAGCTTGAAAGAGGAACCCTACCTAATACTAGCAAGTCATAGCATCACTTTGGAGTCTGCAACAATGGCACATCCACACCTCCCCACCTTATGAGCTCCTGAAACACCATGACCTCTCCTCACCCTCAGTGGCTTCTACCCTCAAGGAGGACTCTGTTCTGAAGTCTTTAACAGCGCACGTTTAGGACTGATAAAGAGCGCTAAACCCAACTGACTTAAATTAGTTCCAAAAGCTATCACCATGAAGTGGCTCACATGGATTTGCTTAGCCCTTTTCAGCATGTCGGGCAGCAACCTACCAGATAATTTAGTGCCTAATCCTATCCCATAATCTATAATCCATCTAGAAAACACTGTACTAAGAAGCACCCTAACTGTAATGTCAAATACCTGATAGACAATGCCAATATATACCATCAGAACACTACTATGGTTTCAGACCAGAACCAATGGCTAACATTTGACAGCCTAAAAAACTCATTACCTTTTGAAATTACCCAAACAAATCTCCCCTTTGGAACACAAGTCTCAACTCACTCCTGTCCCTGCCATTTATATCAACACCGGGTCTGTGGGGAACAAGGCTCTCTTACTCAGGGATCTGCTAGAATCTTCAGATATGGGCTTTCTGTTTATCTCAGAAACATGGCTCACAGAAGCTGATAGTTTGATATTGCCACACATCTATCCACCCAGTTATGGTATTCTTCACTCTCCAAGACAGGGTAAAAAAGACAGCGGACTCGCTCTTATATTTAAGAGTTTTTTCCATATATATTTAGTTAGTTCTGGGGTTTTCTCTGACCTGGAATAGATGCTGTGCAAATTCTGCAATGATTCAAAAGAGACAAATCAAATCACCCTACTCCTCATTTACCATCCTCCGGGAGCTTGGTCCAAGGCAGAACCTCAACTTGTACTTACTCTGCCATGTCCCAATTTTCTAAGATTATCTTGCTGGGAGACTTAAACCTACTCTTGGAAAATGATGCATATACCAATGTCCACAACTTCAAATCATTCCTGAAGGATTGTGAACTAATTACATTCCCCGAGAGTGTAACTCATGAAAAAGTCCATACGTTAGACTTCATGACTTTCTGTCCTAATAGCTTGATCAGTTCATTCAAATGGAAACCAGTACCATGGTCTGACCACTTCCAACTGGATTTCACCATTGATATCTGTATGTCAAGTTTAACCAGACACAAGTCCTCCAAACTCATCTCCACCAGAGGTAAAATCAACCAGGTCACTTTTTGGTCTGAGCTAACAGATTCCCTCATTACCTCACCTCCTACACATTGTTAGATCAAATCTCACTGGGATACCAAGGTGAAAGCCATACTAGACAAAATTGCCCCATTTACCACTAAAAAAGTTATGATGTCCAGAAATTCACCTAAAAAGGGAATGTCGATGCCTTGAAAAGCAATGGAGAAAGAATAAAGATACTACTGATAAATCCAAATTGAAGTCAGACTTCTAACACTACAAAAAGAAGGTAGCTGATTCAAGACATCAGTACTTTTACAGCCTAATAGGTCAAGATGATATTGACAACAAAAAACATTTCTCCTTAGTTAAAAAACTAGCTTCCACTAATGATGATGAATATTCACAGAAAATATGTCCCACCACTCAAGACCTAGCTGATCATTTCACCAATATGATCCTCCAAATTAGGTATGAACTATCTAAAGCTACTCCAACAGAGGAAAATATTCCAACCTGTAGTTCAGCCTCAATCGCTGAAGATCCTACAATCCAAGGACTCAAAACTGACCAAAACTGGGAATCTTTTCAACCACTAACAGTTGAGAATATAAGATCACTGCTGTTGAAATGCTCCCGAGCCAACTGCTCCCTGGAACAATGCCCAAAATACCTACTCAAATCCATTCCTATGGAAGCAGTAAACTGGTTACTCGATGATCTCAATGAGCTGTTAAAACTGGCTGCGTTCCTCCTGATATGGGCAAAATTGTTCTCACTCCGCTGTTCAAGGGATATAGGCTAGATGTAGCATTGCCTGCAAACTACCATCCAGTGGCAAGCATACCCGTTTTTACTAAAGTATTAGAAACCTACATCAGTAAACAACTCTCTTTATATCTTGAAAATTTTCCATATTATACTGGTCACAATTTGGCTTCAGATCATCACATAGTACGGAATCATTGCTGCTAGATCTAACTTTATATGCAAAGGCGACCAAGTAATTCTTCTTCAATTCTATATATCGGCAGTGTTTGATGTGGTTGATCACACATTGCTACTCGAACACCTGAACCAAAAAGGAATAACAGGGACTGTGATCAAATGGTTCAGTTAATTCCTTTCAAATCGAAGCTATTCTGTCAAGCAAAACAACCAACTTTCCAACTACTGATCTCCTAACTGCGGGGTCCCACAGGGGTCTCCCCTCTCACCTCACCTGTTCAATCTCTTTATGTCATCCCTTGCCTCAATACACCTGGGTCTTAATAAACTACTATTATTGTATGCAGATGACATCCTGCTTCTCTTACCAGTGACAGCATCAAACAAAGGTACAACTCAGTCTGTAGTGAATAGCATGACTGCTGTTAGCACCTGGGCTCTGACCAATAAACTGAAATGGAATGTGCAAAGAACCAAGGTCCTGTGGTTCCAAAATCAGGGAGTTGAGGTCCCATCATCAATATCTTTGTCCAATGGTGAAAGCTTTACAGTGGAGCCTGAAACCAGAGTACTAGGGACCTTGCTTCATTCTTCAGTCAACTTCTCTTCCCATGTTAACCAGCTATGGAAGAAAATACTATTCAAAATGAGACCGCTACATCTAGTCAGATCATTCTTCGACCAAAATGTCTTTGCACTACTAGTCCAAATGTTAGTCTTACCTCACTTGGATTACTGTAACATTCTACTTCTTGGTATTGTGTCAAAAAAACTGCAAATCATACAGAATACAGCTTGTAGACTAATATACAGATTGAATAGCTATACTAGTGTTTCAACTCATCTTAACAAACTGCTCTGGCTTCCTATAGCAGAAAGAATCAGTTTCAAAGCTGCTTGTTTAGTTTTTCAAATCTTACCGGGTTTCACCTCTGAACTGCTGACTAAGACCAGTTCGCTACATTTGGTCCAGTCTAATAGAACAACTAATGCTAGTGCCACCATTTCAAAAGACAATTCGAAATCAGAAGGTTTTCAGCTATTCCCTGTACTTGGATTTAAAATATGGAACTCTCTACCTTTTGCCATCAGAACAGAAAACAGCTACCTTAGCTTCAGGAAGAGGCTAAATTCCTTTCTGTTCCCAAAGACTGCTTCATAACAATCCATTGACTTCTACCTGCTAGTATCATCCATTATCCTTTCCTATAATGTCTTTGGTCTCATGCATTACACCAATGGTCTCTAATTGTTCTCATAACTCACGCTAACATTATCGGCTTTTGTCTCAACTAGAATGTAAACCGCACTGAACCCTGGAAAGGGGATATTAGCAGTATACAAGAATTGATTTGATTTGACTTTAGCTGATATTTAGACATTTTGCTTGGATCTCATTCTGCCAGCCAGAGGTGTGAAGTGAACACAGTCTGTGGAGCCTCAGCTTTCTCTTTGTTTCTCCCACTGGTATGCTGATATGAATGTGTGGAGTGGAAGGAGGAGAAAGGCTTTCATAAACATCGTGTGTTTTGCAGCAGCAGGTATTCATTTGGAATTTGATTCACAGTACTTGAAATAAAAGCTCAGAAGCTCTTAAGCAGCTCCTTTGTGTACACAGATTTTATCCCTTATTCATATAAATAATGTCAATAATGGTAGATGTTCCACAATTGCTATCTTGTTTTCCTCTGTTTAGTGATTTCTTTTGTGCATAAGACCTACGTTCCTTTTCTTGTATTGAACCACCATAAAAACTTTCCAAAGATGCTATTATATGTGATCTCTTAAGACCACAGGAATTCGTTCTTCAAATGTCACATTCTACTACTATTACTACTACTACAACTACTACTACTACTTATTCCATAGTACATAACACCTCTGTTGAGAAACAGAGCGAGTGCTACCCACTTCTTTGAACATCGTGAAATAATCATGAGAAAGTTTTCAGTAAACTTTAAAAAAAAATTACAGATGAAAGTGGCTAAATTTTGCCCCTACTAATATATAGGGGTCCATATTCAGCCTGAGAGGCTTATTAGCAACTTCCATCTGCGGGCTGATTTCACTCAGATATTCAATGCTGGGGCATGCACATCTCCTGGCATTGAATATCCAGGTATATGTGCCGACCCAGAAGTTAGCTGTACACCAGACGATACTCAGACTGGTGCCCAGTTAACTCAGAGCATAAAGTTAAGACTGAATATCACCACTAACCCCCAGATTCTATATAGTGCAACTTAAGTTGCGTACACACAAATCTGGTCGTATTCTGCATTTGCGCTTGCAACTTAATTATCTTAACAAGCCAATCAGCGCTGATAATTGCACTTAACAAGCAATTATTGACACTAATTGGCATTAATTAGAATTTTAACTAAGTGTATTCTATACAGTGATCAGCGTAAATTCTAAGGTGTGGATCTGAAAAAGGGGTGTGGCCACAGGAGGGGCATGGGCGGGTCATGGGTGTTCCTTGAATTTACATGCAGTGTTACAGAATATGCCTGTTCTAATGTAGGTGTCGGCATTTACACCAGTTTTCATTGGCATAAATGGCCGCAACTAAATATAGTAGCAGAAAATGGGCACTGGGCATATTCTATAAACCGCAACTAACTTTAGGTATAGTTTATAGAATATGCCTAGGCGTATATAGGCATGATATATAGAATCTAGCCTAACTGGCTAAGTTGACAATCCATCCATGCTCTGCCCCAGCCCACCCTTAACTTAGCCAGTTAGGGGATGGGTGATTAATGGTGATATTCAACAGCACTACCCAGTTAAGTTCCACTGAATGTCAGTGACCAGCTAGTTAGCTCAGGGGGATTTAACCGGGCAGGAGCCTCAGTGCTCAACCTCAGAATATAATTCACCCTCTATTGTTAGTAAGTGTTTGTGCTTCACTGGCTCTGGTAGCAATGTGTGGCTTCAGCAGCAACCCAATCCTTGCTAGCAATGAATTCAAAGAGGGACTGGTCATTAAAAATGTGTTTCCCTTCTAGGAATACATGAGAGGAGATGTCGTGATTTGATAATATAATGTGAGAGGTACAACCTCTTAGTATTTGTCGGATTTTTTTCTTTTCCAGGAGAGATGAAGCCTGTACTCTGTGGCACTGGATCATGAAATACCAAAGAGATCCAGGGACAAAGGAAAAAGAGGCCTGTCTTTAGTTTCCCTTTTCTCCCATCCTGAGGAATGGCTGTGGCTCAAGGTCAGACATGTTGGCTCCCTGAACAGTAGTCCCTGGCCAGAAGGCCTGACTACTTCAGAAAACCTTCCATGGAAGGGTCAGGATTCAAGACTGGAGTCCCTGGATCCAAAGGAGAGCATTCTGAGGGCCAAGGTGGTGAAAAGATAGAAGAGGGAGGGAAACGTATATTTTGAGGAGATAGATTTTTGTGCTTTTGGAGTCTGTCTCCTACAGATCTCCAGAGGTTCGGTAAACCAGAAGAACAAAAGAGGAGGAAGCACTGAGTTAAAGGAGAAGCAGAGAATTACAGATGAAAAGAGTAATTGGATCCTTTGCACCAGCAGTCCAAAAAGCCTGAAATAAGATGTCTTCAGCATCTGTCTCAGCTGTAAATTTCATTGATTGTCTTCTACTCTACCTTTGAGAAGAGTCATGATTTTCATTCTCTACTGCTTCATCTGTCTTGTACTTTTACTTCCTTTTACCTTTTTTTAATGAGTCATACTCTGACTAGAAAGTGGAGTTCTTTGGATGTGACTTGAGAGATTCAGTTTGCTGAGTGACTGAGAACTGGACACATACCATGGCACAGTGTTCACTGATCAACAAGCCCAGAAGGTAAGAAGAGTCTTTCCCTTCTTCTACACAGTCCTCTGGACACAATTTAAAGAGAAGAATCAGGAAGGCCTCACATACATATCAAATTTTTATGGAGTTGGTATCAAGTGAATGTGGTACACTCATAACATGAAATGTGGAGGTGCATTTTTGATATGACATCTTAGTCAGACTTTGGACACTTTGCACTAATTGTCCAAAATCCAAATAGGAAATATGGCCATTTTTCAAAACTGCAAAACGTCTATCCTTTTTCCCCAATATACTGTTTGTAACAAGGTTTTGTGCTCTATGCATTTATCTTTCAAACTATTTTTGAACAAAAAAAAGTACAAGTGAAAAACATATAAAATTAAGCCATTAGGATGTAGGAGGAGCCAGCATTTTTAGCAGGCTGGTTCCCCAGACATCCCACAAGAGCAATGGAGCAGCATAGGTGGCACTGCGGTGGACTTAATATAAATGCTCCCAACTACACATCTCACTGTTGCTCCCTTATCTTGTCTGCTGAGCCCTCCAAAAACCCACTACTCCTAATTGTACACCACTACAATAGTCCTTATGGGTGAGGGGGGCACTTATATGTGGGTACAGTGGGGTTCTGGTGAGTGTTGGAGGGCTCACTGTTTCCACCACAAGTGTAACTAGTAGGAGGAGGTATGGGCCTGAGTCCACCTGTCTACAGTGGACTACACCCACCACTTCACTACTCCAGGGACTTGCATGCTGCTCTAATGGACCTAGCTATAACATCTGAGGCTGTCATAGAAGCTGGTAAGTATTATTTTTATTCACATTTTTTGGGGGGGTGGGAGAGGGTCAATGACTACTGGGGGAGTAAGGGGGGCCATCCCTTATTCCCTCCAGTAGTCATTTAGGGCACCTTTTTGTGCCTTATTCATTCTAAAAACAGGTCTAAATCAAAGCATTTAGATTTTCACCCTAGATATATACCTCAATCTTTAAAAACTTTTTGTTATTCCAAAAAGTGTCAGTTACTGTATGTTTTAAACCAGATGCCTCTACAAATAAATCATCTATGAAATTCAAATATGGATTTCTCAAAAACCTGTTTTTAAAAATTGTCTATGAAAAATGGTGATATGCTATTGTCCAATAAAGCTGTTAAACTTTTATTAATGCATGAACTGTAAAGAATCACTGATAGCTTTAACCACTGAAAAATTCTGTCTAGTCCATTTGTATTAATGCTGTCTGTTTGGCAATGTTTCAGAGTTTTGTTTGCCTCAGAGTTAATGTCATCAGGAATTTGTCCTACATCATATTTCACCCCATAACAGTTTGTTTTTCTTTCACATCTTCTTCAAGTCAAATGAATGAAATCTGCAGACTGTTCAAAATGAACTCTTCAAACCTCCATAGGCTCTTCCCCCACATATCCAAGATCCATTAGTACAAGAATGTAATTCATAATTCCTGCAATCAAAGTAGGCTGGCTTTTTAAGTTGAATTTCTGACTCCTCCCCTATATATTGATGGACCAGTGAGATTGGAGTTTACAATACACAGACTTTTCACATTGAATTTCTCATGTTCTACTATGCTCCTCCTTTACATGTTTTAGCTTACCAAGTGGTGTATTTTTGTATCCTAAATTAAATAATGCTTACCTCTAAATGTAAACCTCAAAGTGCTACTGTGCAGCGGTGGCCAAAAAAGCAAACAAGATGCTAGGAATTATTAGGAAAGGGATGGTAAATAAGACCAAGAATACTATAATGCCTCTGTATCGCTCCGTGATGTGACCTCACCTTGAGAATTGTGTTCAGTTCTGGTCACCGTATGTCAAAAAAGATATAGTGAAATTAGAAAAGGTTCAAAGAAGAGCAACCAAAATGATAAAGGGGTTGCAACTCTTCTCATATGAGGAAAGGCTAAAGAAGCTAGGGCTCTTCCGTTCAGCTTGGAAAAGAGACGGATGAGGGTAAATACTATTGAGGTCTACAAAATTCTGAGTGGTGTAGAATGAGTAGAAGTGATTCAATTTTTTACTCTTTCAAAACGTGCAAAGATTAAGGGACACCTCAAAATCCTTGCTAATTCCTTCAAACAAAAAGGCTACAACTCCAAAATAATCTCCAAGAACATTGCTTCTTCCATTGAAATACCTAGAGAAAACCTACTGCAGTGCAAAGAGAAGAAAGCCACAGACAGAATCCCTCTTGTAGTGACATACAATCCAGAGCTACAAATATTGAAAAGACACATAAAAGATCTGCAGCCACTATTCCAGGAGGATGAATTACTGAAAAAGACATTCTCAGTCAGCCCCATCAGTGCTGGCCTTCTGACAGCTACCTAATTTGAACCAGAAATTAGTGAAAAGCAAACTCCCAATACAAGCTCAAAAAGAAGAGAATGGCACACATCCCTGCAATATGCCTAGCTGCAAACTGTGCCAACACATCTCACAGAATCCTATAATCACTCACAGGGGAAAAATATTCCGCATAAAGGGATCATTTACATGCTTATCCTCAAATGTAAATACCATCTCCCAACTTTGGCTGTGGGAATCGTCTCTTAAGCATTACTCTATAAAGGATGCTCAACCTTTATTGAACAGCGCTTAACAATGATTTTTTCTGGCACTGATTTTTGAGGGTCATTTGTAGAATTTCATTTTGTGTTCAGGAATGCATGCTTTTTTTTAAATATCATTTTTATTAACAAACCATCACATACGTAACATTTTACAGTGCTTTGCTGTCTGTTCACGCTTTCCAAAAATACTAGGACTAGGGGGCATGCGATGAAACTACAGTGTAGTAAATTTAAAACAAATCGGAGAAAATTTTTCTTCACCCAACGTGTAATTAAACTCTGGAATTCGTTGCCGGAGAACGTGGTGAAGGCGGTTAGCTTAGCAGAGTTTAAAAAGGGGTTGGACGGATTCCTAAAGGACAAGTCCATAAACCGCTACTAAACGGACTTGGAAAAATCCAAAATTCCAGGAATAATATGTATAGAATGTTTGTACGTTTGGGAAGCTTGCCAGGTGCCCTTGGCCTGGATTGGCTGCTGTCGTGGACAGGATGCTGGGCTCGATGGACCCTTGGTCTTTTCCCAGTATGGCATTACTTATGTACTTATGTACTTATGTATGTAACATTTTACAGTGCTTTGCTTGTACACATTCTCATTCCAGGATTGTTACATTCTGATCATATAAACCAATAACTTTTATATTTTCTCCCCTCCTTCACACCCCCTCCCCCCTCCTCCCCCAGCTTCCCTTCCTCCCTCTCCCGTACCCCCCCTTCCCTCCCATCCCTCTCTACCTCTTCCCTTCAGGAATTCAGCACTCTACGTCTTGCCACTGATGTCCATGAGTCCCTATATGGGGACCATATTTTACAATATCTGTCCGCTTTTTCTGATGCTAAGTCCGCCACACTTTTCCGCTCCAATGAGCACATTTGAATCATTAGTGAGCGCCAGTGGCTGACTGTGGGGCATTCTGGCGACAACCACAACTGCAGAATTGCTTTTTCCCCATCATCTTGCTCTTTGCAGGAAGGCCTTTGCTCCCACAGGTGCCTGTCCCTGGATGGAGAATATATTGAACAGTTGTTTTGGGGAGTGGTGCCATTTAATTTGCCACATCGATGATACGTGTTCTGTTACTTTGCTCCAGAATCTGTGTATTTTAGGGCATGTCCAAAACATATGGCCCAAGTGTGCGTTTGCCATCTCACATTTTGGGCAGGAGTCTGTCTCTCTCAGCGTGGCTCGGTGGGCTTTGTGTGGTGATATGTAGAGGCGAAGAATAAATTTATATTGTGTTTCCCGCCAGCTTACATTCTCAGTTAATTTGTAAATCCTCTTAAGGCAAGTTTCCATCTGTTCTTGGGTGACGTGTATTCCCAATTCAGTGCTCCATTGTTGTGCCACTTTGGTATAGTCCTCCTGTTCGGAATAATCTCGTAGGTGGGCATGAAAGTATGCCAATGGTATTCGGGATTGTGCGTCCAATCCAAGCATGTCATTGTAAGTTTCCCATGTGTCCTGACTCAATACAGTTCTCGGCATCGAGTGTACGTAGTGCTTTAGTTGGAGATATGCAAAGGTGTCCCTTTTCTACAGTTTAAACTCAGTACATAGTTCTGGGCAGGACTTTATCATTCCCTGTTCATTTACAACATGGTACACATAGCACACCCCTCTCGCTGCCCACTCCCGGAATGTTCTGGATGTGCTTCCCGGTGGGAACTCTGGGTTACCCTGGATGGGCAGCAAGGGAAGATCAATTTGTTTAGGGCATAATATTTGCATAACCATCTCCATGACTGTCTCAGTGGCTGGAATATGGGGGACCCTGGGCCTAACCGCATCGCCCGCCCTGCAGGTGCGTGGAGCCAACTCGCAAAGTGCCCTCCCCTAAACCATTGTATTTCTGACGGAGTGTTGGAAAAATATTGGGTGGTTCTGAACTAATCAGAGAGAAGGCGCATATTGCTTGCTACCGAAAGCAGACGCAAATTTAGCAGCTAAGATGTGAGAGTGAGAGACGTAGCTACAGATAGCTCCGTATCTTTTGAGATTAGTAGTTTTATACGGAGACAGTTTGAAGTCGGTACCTGCAGAGTCTGTATTAAGACTCCGTTGCTCAAATAAAGTTCTGTTTTCCAGAACATTCTGTACAGTAAGGTTTAAAAAGACAAGAAAATACACATATGGTGTAAAGACTCCTGATGCAGGCCAGTTGGGCCGAAACACAGCTGTGTCGAGTCATATCACCTTTTAATAAAATTCAACGTTTTCCAAAAAATGTTTTTGTATTTGAAGTGTCGTCTTTTTTTTTTTTTTTGTCACCTTTGCTGTTGTTGTTTAACTGTTTGTTTTTTTTGCGAAGATCAGTTTCTTCTGTTTTGTTGGATGGCAAATTTAGCAGCCCCAGCCCCCCTTTGTCTCGGGGAAGCATTGCTCTTTTTATTGTCATGCGAGCTCGCTTTCCCTGCCATAAAAATTTGCTAAGTTGCTTTTGCAGCCATCTCTCGTCCCTGGCTCGTAGGTACAGTGTAGTAAATTTAAAACAAATCGGAGAAAATATTTCTTCACCCAACGTGTAATTAAACTCTGGAATTCATTGCCGGAAAATGTGGTGAAGGCGGTTAGCTTAGCAGAGTTTAAAAAGGGGTTGGACGGTTTCCTAAAGGACAAGTCCATAAACCGCTACTAAATGGACTTGGAAAAATCCAAAATCCCAGGAATAACATGTATAGAATGTTTGTACGTTTGGGAAGCTTGCCAGGTGCCCTTGGCCTGGATTGGCCGCTGTCGTGGACAAGATGCTGGGCTCGATGGACCCTTGGTCTTTTCCCAGTATGGCATTACTTATGTACTTATGTACTTATGGTATATGTAGACCCAGGCCGGGAACAGGATCATGTTATATAATGCCACCCTCCCCATCAACGATATGGGAAGGGCCTGCCAGTTACTTAATGTCGTTCCCATTTTATCTTTCAAATGTTTCATGTTAAGAGGGTACAGGGTATCTAGATCTATTGGGATTCTTACCCCTAAGTATGTCATTTCCTCCTGCGCCCATTGTAAGGGAAATGGTCCTTGCCACTCTGCCCGCATCTCCACCCTTGATGGGAGAGCCATCGACTTTCGGGAGTTCAGAGTGAATCCTGAGTGGAACCCAAACTTATCTATGACTTCTAGCAGTCTGGGTAGGGAATCTTGTGGCCGGGTCAGTGTCAAGAATAAGTCATCAGCAAAGGCCAAGGTCGTCACCGTTTGGGCTGGTAACTGCACCCCCACAATCTCCGGGTCCGCTTCAATTGTGCGTAGCAGCGGTTCTAGATATAGCAAGAATAGCAAGGGTGAGAGTGGGCAGCCTTGTCTCGTGCCCGATTTTACCTCCAACACCGGGGACTTCACGCCATTCACCAACAGCCTGGCGGTTGGCATTGTATAGAGGGCTTTAACTGCCTTTAAAAACCAATCTTCTATGCCCACATAGTCTAGCACTTGATATAGGTAGTCCCATCTCACATTATCAAATGCTTTTTCAGCATCCAGGCTGGTTAACAGTAGTAGTGTCTTTGTTAATTTGCACTGTGCTATGGCGAGTAGTACTTTACGCACATTTAACACTGACTGTCTGCCCCGTACAAACCCCACTTGGTGTTCTCCTATCAGGGTCTGCATATACGGTGCCAAACGGTCTGCCAGCACTCTGGCTAGTATTTTCAAATCTACATTGATAAGCGAGATTGGTCTGTAGGACTGTATCCTGTCTTCCGGTTTGCTCGGTTTGGGGATCAAAGTTATCCAGGCCTCATTTTCTCCTACTGTAAAGTGGGCTCTCTGGATCACTGCCTCGTAATATTCAATTAGTGGTGCACTAAACTGGATCGGTAGTAGTTTATAGTACTCAGCCAAAAACCCATCTGGGCCTGGTGCGGAGCCCAATGGAAGGGATTTGAGCACCTGCTGGATTTATCAGGCCTGCAGTGGTCTGGAAAGTGCCTCTCGGGCCACTGTGGGTAGCTTGGGGAGTCCTGCATCCTCTATATAATCTTTGGCTAGCGTCTTCTCTTATTCTCCTCCCCCTGCGTACATTTTTGTGAAGTACGAGTGGAATGCCTCTACTATCCCCTCGGGGCTGCTCACCCTGACCCCCGCTGGGGAGACTATTGATGTTATCAGTTTTCTCTGCGTTTGTGAGCGGGCCACCCGAGCCAGCAATTTCCCTGTCTTATTCCCAAAACGTCGAAAGTGCAGTCCTCGAGCTAACAATCGTTTTTGGGTTTGTTCATGAATCAGAGAATTTAATGCCACCGTGGTGGCTGTCATGGCTTCGCGGTGCTCTCTGGTTGGGTTTTGCAACAATTTACTTTTTGCCAGCTTCAGTGCCTTTTCTAGGTTTATGATTCCTTCTGAGATTCGTTTTTCCCTGGCACTCATGTATGTTATGATTCCCCCCCCCCCCCCACATTACCGCTTTCGAGGCTTCCCAAAGGACTGTGTAGGAGATTCACAAGAGACAGCGTTGGTATCCATGTAATACTCCCACTGTTCCTTGATATATTTACCAAACTACTCCTCTCTATATAGATATGACGGGAATTTCCAGGAATAACCCTGCTCGCCCCGTCCCTCCTATATCAAGTCTGTCCAGATCAGCGAGTGGTCTGATATCTCCAATGGGCCAACCTCTGCTCTCTCTACTCTGAAAAATATTGCCTGGTCTATCAGAATCTAGTCCAGGCGAAACCAGGTCTGGTGTACTTTTGACTGATGGGTATAATCTTTGGTGGTGGGGTGCAATAGGCGCCATGGGTCTACCAGGGTCTACCATGGGTCTACCATGGGTCTACCATGGGTCTACCATGGGTCTACCATGGGTCTACACAGTGATGGCAGGCTGCCACTGACCCCCTTTCAATGTCCCTCCCCCGTCCTATCCATCTGGGCGTCCATGATGTTATTAAAGTCCCCTGTCCACACCCAGGGTGCATCTGTGTGTTGCGTTCCCAGCGCTATCAACTTTTGAAAGAAGGAAGGTGTGGGGGAGTTGGGCCCATATACATTGCACAGATAGAGAGTTTGGCCATGGATAGTCAACTTGAGCAAGAGGACCCTCCCCTCTGCATCTTTATATATCAATTTTGCTGAACACGGGAGGCCTTTTTTGATCAAAATTGCTACCCCACTGTGTTTGGCTCCCGCGGATGCATAGTGGCACTCTCCCACCCATTGTTGTTTCAATTTTTCATGCTCCCCATCTGTCAGTATAGTTTCTTGGATACATGCTATATCAGCTTTGTGATGTTTAAGTTGCCCTAGTATCTTTGTCCTCTTTATTGGGGACGTTATACCTGATACATTCCAGGAGGTTATGCGAATAGTAGGCTTATGTGTTTAAGTTTCCATTTGTCACTAAACAATTATTTCCTTTCTTGTGAGACCCCGGGAGCCCAGCCCTTCTCCCCGAAGGTCTTTGACACTTTACTCGCCCTATGTCGGTCAAGTGTTTCCACCGTCTCTGTTACACTATCCTATCCTGACCTGAGGAAGGGGGTTTTGTTCTCTGAAAGTTAAGTCAAAATGTATTAAAATTAGTCCAATAAAAAGAGTACCTTATTTACCTGTTCTATTTATAAACATTAACACAGCTACAATACTATATCCTAAAGCAAAATAATAAAAATATATATTTACAGTTTGTTGTCTCTGGTTTCTGCTTTCCTCATCTTCTTTTCACTGTCTTCCTTTCATCCAGCATCTGTCTTCGCTCTCTCTCTCTGCCATCCAGTGTCTGCCCTCTCTCTCTGCCCCTTCCATCCACTGTCTGCCCTCTCTCTCCCTTCCATCCACATCTGCCCTCTATTTCTGCCCCTTCCATCCACCATCTGCCCCAGTCTGCCATTTTTCTCTCCCCCTTCCATCAACATCTGCCCTCTCTCTCTCTCTCTCTCTCTCTCTCTCTCTCTCCCTCCCTTTCATCCACATCCGCCCTCTATCTCTGCCCCTTCCATCCACCATTTGCCCCAGTCTGCCCTCTTTCTCTCTCCCCCTTCCACCCACCATCTGCCCTTTCTCTCTGCCCCTTCAATCCGTCTGCCCTCCCTCTCCCATTCATCTAGGGTCTGCCCTCCCTCACGCTCCCCCCTTCCATCTAGGGTCTGTCCCCACCCTCCCCAATCCCCTTCCCCCCTCTGGGCACCCATCTGGGCTCCCCCACCCTCCCCAATCCCCTTCTCCCCTCTGGGCACCCATCTGGGCTCCCCCACCCTCCCCAATCCCCTTCGGGCACCCATCTGGGCTCCCCAATCCCCTTTTCCCCTCTGGGCACCCAACTGGGCTCCCCCACCCTCCTCAATCCCCTTTGGGCACCCATCTGGGTCTCCCATCCTCCCCAATCCCCTTCGGGCACCCATCTGGGCTCCCCCACCCTCCCCAATCCCTTTCGCCCCTCTGGGCACCCATCTGGGCTCCCCCACCCTCCCCAATCCCCTTCGGGCACCCATCTGGGCTCCCCCACCCTCCCCAATCCCCTTCTTCCCTCTGGGCACCCATCTGGGCTCCCTCCCCCACCCTCCCCAATCCCCTTCTCCCCTTTGAGCACCCCTCTGAGTCCCCCCTCCCACCCGACCCAACACACCTACCAGCTCCGTTCTCCTGCTCCCACCCTGTCCTGCCTTAAAAAATTTTTTTTCGAAGCGCCGGAGTGGCAGGCAGCGCCTCGCTTCTGCCCTGCTAGTAAAAAGCTCCTCGACGTCGTCGTCGGGCCTTCCCACATTGAGTCCCGCCCGCCCTCGCGGTAATAGGAAATTACCTCAGAGGAGGGCGGGACTCAATGTGGGAAGGCCCGACGACGACGTCCAGGAGCTTTTTACTAGTAGGGCAGACGCGAGGCGCTGCCTGCCACTCCTGCGCTTCAAAAAAAAATGTTTAAGCCAGGACAGGGTGGGAGCAGCGGGAGCGGAGCACTCCCCCACCCGCTGAAACCCGGGGCGGACCGCCCCCACCGCCCCGCTCTTGCTACGCCACTGTGACTGGGCCAGTGTTTCCAGGTGCTCAAGTTTTTCATTTTGGGCTGGATCGTGTTCTCTGCCTCCGCGACTCTGATTTCCAGCTCTCCTGCACGGCAGTGTAATTCCGCCGTGCTCTGTGCGATGCCCGCTATTTGGTCCGATAGTTGCTGGAATCTAGGGTCCAGTGCGGTGACCACTGCCTCCGTTAGCTCCGTCATGAACTCCGCAGAAGTTGTTCGGGGCGGCGGGCTGGGCGCCATTTTGTCCTCGCTGGACTTGCTGCGATCCGCGCCCTTATGTGGCGTTTTCACCGACATTCTTGTCACGGGGCTGATAAGTACTTGTCCATTCAATTCCGCACTCTCTAAGCCCGTTTTCCACTGCAGAAAGTGTTAGATCAAGGTTTTAAGTGCACCAGAGCGGGTCGGGTTCCCGCAGCGAGCCAACTTGCGACCGCTCACGCTCACGGCATCACGTGACCAGGAAAGGAATGCATGCTTATAAGTTGTGCAGGGTATATATGCATAAAGTATACATTACTAACATATAGCATATACAGTGCAATCCACTTAAGTGCAAGAGTCTGGGACCAAAGAAATACATGCAGTTAACCGGAGCGTGCACTTAACCGTTGTGACCAAAGAAGCTTGACATCTGATAAACATATGTACAGTACTGTTTATTATTATATGTACAGTATACAGTCTCCGTTAACTGACGTTAGGCTTACTTGAAGTAATCAGTTATAGTCCTCTGTACACTATTGGGTCTGTGAGTTCCATAGACTACGTCTGCCAGACGGTAAAAACTGTCATAGCACTGACATCCAGTGGCCTCCAGATAGGCCCGCACGGTGTTGAGACTCTCCAGCATTCTTGCAAAAGTGACAGGAGGTTGATGAATTTCGTCAGTATGTGCCTCGCTGCTCATTTCATCATCTGTTTCATCATCAGCCGTTGTTGCCTGCGTATAGGCACATATCTCCACATCAGTGCTGTCGTCAGCTGTTTGTAGATCATAATCAACAGCTACGTAGCGATGAAACTCCTCTTCAGTAACACCGGCTGGGATGTCAATAACCTGTTCAACTGACGTGTTTGCAACAGCTGCATCTATTTCGTCCCTCTCCACATCCTTAACAAAGCTTGCCCCCTTGAAGCAGTTCACAGTGGTTGCCTGTGTAACATGATTCCAGGCTTCTTTCTGCATATGTAGGGAATCCAACAGTGATAGAGTACGAACCAGTTCAACAGCATCCATAACGCTCATCAGATGACGTAGCACAAGAGCCCGATAATGTTGTTTGAAATTGGTTATTATGCCCTGATCCATAGGTTGGCTCAGAGAGGTAATGTTTGGTGACAGGAAGACCACCTTGACGTTAGACAGCTTGACATCATCCCTGTGTGCAGCACAATTATCACAAAGCAGCAAAATCTGACGCTTTTGTGCCCGCATTCTAGTATCTAACTTCTTTAGCGACTGCTTCCAAATTTCCCCAGTCATCCATGAATTTGCGTTAGCCTCGTATGACACAGGAAGTCGCTTAACTTTCTTGAAGCAATGGAGCTGTTTGCTTTTTCCAATGACAAGGGGTTCCAACTTCTCACTCCCATCCATATTGCAGCAAAGGAGGATCGTCAGTTGGTCCTTCGACGTTTTACCTCCAGTAGTTTCTGCATGTTTGCATGCAAGTGTTCCATCAGGAATCGCTCGCCAGTAGAGACCGTTTTCGTCGGCATTGAAAATGTCACGAGATGCAAACTCGTTCAAGATGGTAGGAAGAACTGAAACAACCCAATTTTCAGCACCAAAGTCATCAGTGTCTTGTTTCTCACCATGCTGTTTCTTGAATTTTATGTTCCTCTCCTTCCATCTTTCCAACCATCCAACAGTGGCTTTGAATTCAATCAGTCCAAGACTTTCAGCTAGCTGGTTAGCTTTCTCCATAATCAGTGGACCACTGACAGGAAACTGTTTGCTCCTGACTCGAGAAAACCACCGAAGAAGAGCATCTTCTACCTCCTCAGCTTTTCACGCCCTTATACGTTTCCTGTGTGGATTTGTATTGTTTTGCCAGTCTTCCAGAAGCTGATCTTTCTGCTTCAAGACACGTGAAATTTTTACTGGGATTGACACCAAGGAAATGGAAGGCTGGGGGAAGGAGTGAGATGAGGAATGGGACAGCTAGTGGGTGAGAGAAGGAGATGGAAATTAATAGGTAGCTGAAAAGTAAAAAGGAGAAGAATGAGAAAGGGTGAAATTTGAGTGAACAGAGAGGCAATAAAGAAACAAAAGAGAGAGGAAAAAGCTAAAAAGGAAATATCAATATGTCAAAGGTAGGTGTAGTGAAGGAACGGAGTAAGACAGGAGAGAGGAGAAAAGACAAATGGACAGCAGCCGCTTGAAGGACAATTAGCAGAAGACAGACAGGAAAAGAGATACTGGAACCAACATAATGGAAAAGTAAAATGTCCAGACAACAAAAGTACAAAAAAGCATTTTATTTTGACTCTATTAAATGTAGTATGTTAGCTTTGGGAAATGTGCATAGTGCATATATGTTTTTTGTTTCTCCAGTGTTGCAGTACATGGCAAGTTTAAGTTCTTGGGGTTCCCAGTTCTATTTTTGTGAGCCCTTGTTTTGTATTTCGTGAGGATCCGTTGGTATGATAGTAATGGCAGGTGGGGAGATTAGAGGGCAGGCAGGGATCGGGAGGGCCCCCTCTTTTATTTTCTGACCTGGGCCCCAGCATGTCTAACTCCAGTTCTGATCCTTGCTATAGCTGGAGGGGATATCCAAACATGGCCAGCTGAGGACCTCCTTCAAAGGCAGTCAGAATTCCCTTCTACCAAGCTATAAAGAGTGCAGCACCATCCTTGAGTCATTGACAACTACGCATGCGTAGGGTGCCGACATCGGTGGCTCAGGAATGTTGCTGCTGCCTGCCAAACTTGGTAAAATGGAATTCTGGCCACCTTCAGAGGAAGTCTTCTGCCAGTAGAGCTTGGGGATCCTCATGAGCTAAAGTACTTATATTTTGAGTTGTGAGGTGCTGGGGGAGAGGTGAAATGTGGGGGTGACGTGGGAGTAGGGCAGGGGCAGAAAAAATGTTGTGCCCATCCAATTTGGGCTCAGGCCCACCCAAAATTGGCTGTCTGGCTACGCCACTGGCGTGCCCAGAAACGTTTTCCTCCAGATTCTGTATAGGTCGCCCAAAGTTAATCACTCTGGGGTCCTTTTACTAAGCTCAACTAATAGGGGGGCTGCGCTAGCATTAGCGTGTGATTTTTTGATGCATGCTGAGACCCCCTTTTACCACAGTGGGTAAAAGGACATCTTTTTTCTCCAAAAGAAATGGCCATTCAGTAAGTGAACCACTTGTTGCACGGCCATTATGGGGGGAGCACTTACTGCCACTCACTGAGGTGGCAGTAAGGGCTCCCAAGCTAACCCAGCAGTAACCGGGCAGTATGTGGCGCTGCCCTATTACTGCTGGGTAAGCACTGGTGCTACAAAATTGAAAATATTTGTGTAGTGTTGGAAATGATGTGTGCTGGGGGTGGGAACTACCACCGTGCTCCTGCAGTAGCCTGGTGGTAGTTCCGGATTGGCGGGTGGCTAGCTTGTTGCTGTGCGCCAACCCTTTAGTAAAAGGGCACGTCTATTTTGGGCACAATCCACATGCAAAGTAATTGGCTGTATTGGCATTAACAATGGATGTTAACAAGTATTGGCAGTAATTGGGAGTTACACACAGATCTGCCCTAACTCACTATTCTTTTTTATTTTAACTGTTTTTATTAACAGGAGAGGAGCATGACATAACATAAAGATGCATCAAAATAACCACATCTCTTTTCAACCCGTACAGATACAACGGTAGATCATGAAACCGTGAGATACTAAACGTCTATAGCATGTTCTAAACTGACTATCCAGCTTATTTTCGAAAGAGAAAGACGCCGGGTGTCTTTCGCCGGGGAGGGTCCTCGCTGCATCGGAGGGGCGCTGCACCCGGGGGGGCGGGGCGCCGCCCCGGGTGTCCGCCCCCCTAGGAACGCCACTGCCATCTGGTTTTCATAAGTAATCCGCACTCGCGCAGGGTATTGAAAAGCAAACTTAATACCCCTGGCAAATAGCTGGGAGCAGTAGAGAGCCAAGGCTTCTTGAAGAGCTCTGGCAGTTTGGCCATAATTGCATAATTGTCACGGTTGTGACTGTATCCCATACCTACACTCACCTCACCTCCTGGTGACCAGGCCCCTATGGCTGCTGTGGACTATCTTCTTCCTGTTTTCCAAACATGTTCCAGAGTTCATTCCAGTCCTATTCTGATGTTCCAGCATTCCAGACTTGCTTTGAGGTTCCTGCAGTCAAGCCTTACTTTGGTGCTCTTGCAACCAAGCCTCACCCTGGTGTTCCTGCTGCCAAGCCTCGCTGTGGTGTTCTTGCAGCCAAGCCATGCTGTGGTGTTTTTGCTGCCAAGCTTCACTCTTGCTAGTGACTGCATCTGTAATTGCCTTTATTAAACAAACCTGGGAACTTTCAGGCTTGCCTTTGCAACAGAGGTCTTCAGATGAGTTTTCGTCTGTGTGTGTTTGTTGCAGTTCCAGCCCTGCTGGTTCTTATCTTGCCAGTCTTCAACTTCTACTCCAACCCTACTTGTTCCAGCCCTGCAAGCCTTCAGCTTCAATTCTAATCCTGCTTGTGTCTGCCCTGTTTGTCTTCAGCTTCAGTTCCTCCACTGTTTGTTCCAACCCCTGTCTGCTTTCAGCTTCCATTCCAGCCAAGCCTGTTTGAGAATCCTGAATCCTGTTTGAGAATCCAGTTCCAGCCAAACCCTTTCCAGCATCCGGTTCCAGCCAAGCCAAGTCCATTCCAGAATCCGGTTCCAGCCAAGCCAAGCCCATTCCAGAATCCGGTTGTTCTAGTCCTGCTTATTCCAGCCCTACTCATCTACCGCTTCAGTTCCCATCCTTCTAGTTCCGGTCCTGCTTGTAGCAGCCTGTCTGTGTTCAGCCTCGCTTCCTGTTTGGGTGGTTCACCTGCTGCTGCTGGTCACTGGCAGTGGCCCAAGGGCTCACTACTCCGGACTCTATGACAGTGTGTGACAATAATTTAGATACTTGACAATAACTAGCCTCGATTTTCCAGAGTCCTCTTGCCTCACCCCCACATGGTGGACCCATTCCACAAGTACTGGACCAACCTCTGACTCGAGCCCCAAGGACCGTGGCAGCCATTTTTCGGTAAGATCTTTCAAGTCATTCTCTGCCACGCTTTCAGGGATTCCTATGATACGAATGTTGTTTCTGTGGCTTCAATTTTCTTGGTCTGTAAGTAGCTGGACTTGGGCCTCCAGGGCTCTGATACAGTTTTCCGCTGTGTTCACGAGGTCCTGTTGGGCGCAGATGTGCTCCTCAGCATGCTGAATACGTACCGCATGTCCCGCCACGCTGTCTTTGATTTCTTCCAGCCCCGCATACAGTTTGGCTAGCTTGTTGTCGAGCAATTGTGAGAGATTTTTCATGGAAACTTGCACATTATCCTCCATCAAGGTTTAGGGCACTGGCGCCAGTTGGTTAGGTGGGGATGGCGCCGCCATCTTTTTCTGAGCTATACTTCCTTTCTCCTGCCCGGGCTGCGGAGTTTTCACCATCATCCCACCTAGGCTTTCCAAGGTCCTCAATTGCCACCTCCGACCACAGTAGATTTTGGCCAACGCTGTGTGATCATTTTTCGAGGGATTCTTGCGGGGGAGACACCAGAAAAGCAGATGCAGGGGCGAAGGGGAGAGGAGCCGCACCATTAGATGTCCGCTCAGGCTGACACCATCACGTGACCCCCCCCCCCCCCCCCAACTCACTATTCTATAACTCATGTGCCTACATTTCATGGTGTGCAACTCCAAAGTGGGCATGGCAAAGGGAAAGGCCTGGGCGGGTCAGAGGCATTCCTAGAATTTAGGTGTGGTATTATAGAAACCTGCTTTTCCATGCCTAAATGTCATTAGTTGGCTATGATAAAAACTTAATGTGCAGGGACCTTAAAGCATATCAAAAATTATTCCCAGCATCCTACGCAACTCAACATATCTTTAACTGTTTTGCAAGCATATCATTTAAATAATATGGATCTTCAGATATAACAACACAGCTGCTGCAGAATCAACTTGTCTTAAGCAGCCGAGTGTGAATCGGCATTGATCCAAAATTGCAGTAACATTGCAGTAAAAATAAAGCTACTTAGCTCCAAGCTTCAAAAACAGTCAGAACCTCTGCCGACATGGCCAGGCTTTGTTTTTCTTTGTTAGGAAAGAGGTTCAATTTATTTCTTCTCACTCCACACTAAACATCAAAGATGTTCTTTGATGTTTAGTGTGGAGTGAGAAGAAATAAATTGAAAATAAAATCATTTTGGATCAATGACAATTCACACTCGGCTGCTTAAGATAAGTTGATTCTGCAGCACCTGTGTTGTTATATCTAAAGATCTGTATTATTTAAATGATACGTTTGCAAAGCAGTTAAAGATATGTTGAGTTGTGTAAGATGCTGGGATTAGTTGGATATGAGCACTTACATCAAACTTTGACAGGCACAAATGCTCACACCCAAAATCTGCGCTAAGCTAGTATTCTATAAAGGCTGTTCCACGCAGAACACCCTTCACAGAATACTAGCTTGGTACGGATCATCCCGGCACCTAATTTTGGGTGCATTTATTGAATCTACCCCTTTTTGAAAAGTGCTGAAAACAGGGCCACAAACATCAGTTCTTGGTCAGTCAGGATGCCTAGTTAAGTATGGACCGGTATGCACTGTCCCAGGAATCTATATAGGTCACGCAGGGAAGAGGTGTGTGCAAATGAGTCAATTAGGTGCTAACAATCAATTATTGAAGTTAATTGGCACCCATTTGGATTTGTGCGTGCATCTACCCTGGTCATTATTATATATCATGTGTACCTAAATTTCATGGGGCGTGGTAATGGGAGGGGCATGGGTGGGTCAAGAGCATTCCAAGAAATTAGGCGCAATGTTATAGAATTCTTGGGTTTCTACAACTAATTGCCATCAGTTGAGCACGGAGTGCGAGGATTTACACCAGGTTTCAGCAGGTGTAAGTCCTCACGCCTGAAGATGGGCACAGGAATCTATTTCCTGAATCTGACCCTGTGTGTACTTTTAGGCATGGCTTAATTTTATAATAACTCATTTACATATGAAAATGGTTTATAAAATTATCGTAAAAAGAACTTTAAAAACATTATTTGATGAATCTTCAGAATTACAGAATTTTCAGCGTGGCAGAGAATGACTTGAAAGATCTTACTGAAAAATGGCTGTTCATATAGAATTTGTAAAAGTGGGTAAAAAGATGTTTCTTATCTGTCTCACTGTAAACTGCCAGGGAAGAGTCATTCACACATTCACATGTCAGAAAAAAACAAGGAACCAGGGCAGGAAACGAGTGGAGGAGTGGCCTAGTAGTTAGGGTGGTGGACTTTGGTCCTGGGGAACTGTGGAACTGAGTTCGATTCCCACTTCAGGCACAGGCAGCTCCTTGTGACTCTGGGCAAGTCACTTAACCCTCCATTGCCCCATGTAAACTGCATTGAGCCTGCCATGAGTGGGAAAGCACAGGGTACAAATGTAACAAAACAAACATGGGCAAGCTCATATAAAGTGAGGGAGAGATAGGCAGGAGGGAGGAGTTAAGAGAGCAAGGTACAACAGTAATCAATCCTAGTGACTACAGTTTAGGATGGGACAAAGACCAGGGTTAAAAGCCAAGCCTTTAGTCCAGATTTAAAGTTCTTAAATGAAAGTTCAGCATGGAGTTTTAAAGGGAGAGAATTCAAAAAGATGGTGCAGCAAAAAAGCAGGGCTGGAATCTGGTTGATTCTAATTGAGCAAGTTTAGGGTGTAGTGGACCAGAGGTAAAATGCAGAAAGCCATGACTCTAGCCAGCTTCAAGAACAAAAAAATAAATTAATTGATTCTATTTATATAGTTGAATAAATAGATCTGATCTGTATTTTATGAGAAATGGTTGTGTTCTAATATACAATTAATCCATGTATTAAGTAGAGCTAGTCTGTGATTTTTTAAAAGGAATAATAAATATTATAGTCTTTAAGGATGAATTCTATATTTTAAAACAAATTAATACAAGCCAGCATCCAAGTATCAGTGTTTTCAACAGAGTATTTGTATTTGAACCAACCAAGCAATCACATAAAGAATTTATACAGTAAATAATAATTCCGTACAAGAGCATTGCTCTCACAGACCATTTCAGAAGGAAAATGAAACTTGCATTCTTTTTTTTTTCTGATGGGATCTTGTGGCATGCTTTATTTGGCATTAGTCTAAAAGAGCTCAATGTCTTAATCCACAAGTTCCCACACTTACATTGAATGAGAGCGCATTGTTCCATTTTTCTTAAAGGCACAATCACACTGCTGCTGCTTAGAGCCACTGAATATTCTTACAAACCTTCTTGGCACTATCTGATAGTGCTGAAATGGAGCGAGGGTGGAGTGTAAGCTTACCATCTGACTCTGGATATTCAGTGAAATGCTGCTGCTATCTATATAACTATGTGGATAAAGTTACAACAGGAAAATGGCTGTTCTAACTCAAACCATAGAGCAAGTATATTGCCACTATCCACAGAGCTATCAGTGGTCACCACTGAATACATATATTCAGCACGACTTGCTTTCCAGATAGTAATAATAATAATATCTAGACTTATATCCTGCCCACACCTCTCAGTTTTAGGTGGGTTACATTAGACAGAGCCAGAATAATCCTCTGGGAAAAGCAAAGGCTGATCTCCAAAAATTACAAATCATTCTGCAAAACAAACTTCTGAAATAAGTAATGTCTTAACTTTTCTTCTGAATGACAAATAGGACTGGGAAGGAAGAAAGATTCCTATAAAATCTTTCCAGTATCTAGCAGCCTAAAATGCCAAGGTCTTCTCAAATACCTTTAGTCTCTTCTTACCCTTAAAGGAGGGGAAGGTAAAAAGATTAGCATTATTATTAATATCAATATAATACTTATTAACCGCTAGTAACTAACTTGTTAGTCTCACTCACACACAAGGATTGACTCAGGCTGCACATACTGTAGTGGGACATGTTTATCCACTCCTACCCTAGCTGAGATAATATTTAACCATCTCTCTGACCTCATGTGCAACTTTCTTCAAATCAGTCACCTTACTTTCTAACTCTTCCTACTTTCTTACCCATCTATATGTTACAACTTTGCCTTACCCTTCACTACCAATTATAATGTTCTATTACGTATTGTGTTGACATTGCAAGTAGAATACCATGCCATACTTCGTATTGTTAGTTGAATATTTTTACTGCTGTAATTGCCTATTGCTCATGTTTGATCTATTCTTACTTACATAGTAACATAGTAACATAGTAGATGACGGCAGAAAAAGACCTGCACGGTCCATCCAGTCTGCCCAACAAGACAACTCATATGTGCTACTTTTTGTGTATACCCTACTTTGATTTGTACCTATGCTCTTCAGGGCACAGACTGTATAAGTCTGCCCAGCACTATCCCCGCCTCCCAACCACCGGCTCTGGCACAGACCGTATAAGTCTGCCCAGCACTATCCCTGCCTCCCAACCTCCAGTCCCGCCTCCCACCACCGGCTCTGGCACAGACCGTATAAGTCTGCCCAGCACTATCCCTGCCTCCCAACCTCCAGTCCCGCCTCCCACCACTGGCTCTGCAACAGACCGTATAAGTCTGCCCCGCACTATCTCCGCCTCCCAACCTCCAGCCCCGCCTCCCACTACCGGCTCTGCTATCCAATCTCGGTTAAGCTCCTGTACACCGCCTTGCATGAATTCCTTCAAAAAGGCGGTAAATAAATCCTAATAAATAAATTAAATAAATAAATAATGGGTTGCGGGGTCCTTTTGCTAAGCTGTGGGAAAAAGGACCCTGCAGTAGTGGCGGGGGCCATTTTTCTCACTTGCCAGGGCCCTTTTTACCACAATCGGTAAAATGCCCCAAAAAATGGCCACATGGTAAGATCATCCCTACAGCGTGGCCATGTGGCAGGGAGCACTTACCGCTACCAAGGGCTCCTGTGGTAAACCCGGTGGTAACCGGGTAGTGCGCGGTGATGCCTGCTTACCGCCGGCTTAGCGCCGTGCTACAGAAACAAATTTCCAGAGCACCAGAAATAGTGCACGCTCCAGCTGGATTTACCGCCGGTGGCCGTGTTGGGCCAGCGGTAGTTCCAGATTAGTGAGCGGTAAGTCTGCGTTGGGCTTACCACCGCTTTGTAAAAGACCCCCTCAATAAGATGTACAAAAGACTAGATATTATACAAAAGGAAATGCAAGAATACATTAAAATACATAATTAAAATACCTAAACCATTACATGTCATAAAGTACAAAAATAAAAATATTAAAAGCAAATCAAAAAGAGAAAAAAAACTATCATAAGTATTACTTATCAAATAGAAATTCTCCTAGCCCTAGAAGAAACTGCGCAATGAAAATGAGAGTAGAAATATTTTGGTGCAAAGCCATGTAGTACTTTTAGAGAAAACAGGCCAATTTAAAGAGGACCCTAGCTTCAATCGGTAACCAGTGATAGTGGCCCTGAATATACAGTATAGATTTACATTTCAATGTTCTATAATGCTGGTCTCTTATTAAATAATTAAAGGACATTTTCATGATCTTACCATAAGAATATAAGAGAAGCCATACTGGGTCAGACCAATGGTCCATCTTGCCCAGTATCATGTTTTCCAAACAGTGGCCAAGCCGGGTCACAAGTACCTTGCAGAAACCTAAATTGTGGCAACACTCCATACTACAAATCCCAGGGCAAGCAGTTGCTTCCCATGTCTGTCTCAATAGCAGACCATGGACTTTTCCTCCAGGAATCTGTCCAAACCTTTTTTAAACCTAGATACACTAACCACTGTTACCACATCCTCCAGCAAAGAGTTCCAGAGTTTAACTATTCGTTGAGTGAAAAAATATTTCCTCCTATTTGTTTTAAAAGTATTTCCATGTAACTTCCTTGAGTGTCCCCTAGTCTTTGTACTTTTGGAACGAGCAAACAATCGATTTACTTCTACTTGTTCTACACCACTCAAGATTTTGTAGACCTCAATCTTTGCTCTTAAAAACAACACCCTCTGGCTGCAAGTCTTCCACCTGAACTTTTCAAGGGTAATTTTAGAAGAGGGTGCCTAGGCTATGTAGGCACTTAGGCACACAGGAGGGAATTCTATATACAACACCAAAAGCTAGATGCCAAAAAGTTCAGCACTGAGCCCCTATTCTATAAAGGGCACCTGACCTTTACAGAATGCCAGCATAGCGTGTAAATTGCGCCTAACTTTGGGTGCCAGACTTACACCTGATAGAAATAGGTGCAAGTTCAGCATCCAAAGTTACATGCTGACCAGCATTATTTTATAACCTGGCATCTAACTTTTAAGAATGCCCATGGCCCACCTATGCCCCTCCCACAGGCATGTCCCCTTTTGGGTTGTGCACAGGAAAAGTTAGGCACCAAGTTGCCAGAGAAAGTGGTAAAGGCGGTTAGCTTAGCGGGGTTTAAAAAGGGTCTGGACAACTTCCTAAAGGAAAAGTCCATACACCATTATTATTTATTTTTGTTAAATTTGTGCCCTGCGCTTTCCCACTCATGGCAGGCTTAATGCAGCTTACATGGGGCAATGGACGGTTAAGTGACTTGCCCAGAGTCACAAGGAGCTGCCTGTGCTTGAAGTGGGAATTGAACTCAGTTCCTCAGGACCAAAGTCCACCACCCTTACCACTAGGCCACTCCTCCACTGCTTAGTTCTGGGATAAGCATCATAAAATGTATTGAACTTTTCTGGGATCTTGCCAGGTATTTGTGACCTGGATTGGCCACTGTTGGAAACAGGATACTGGACTTGATGGACCTTTGGTCTGTCCCAGTGTGGCAATACTTATGTACTTATGTAAGTTGCAGAATAGTGCACAGGGCAGATTACACTCTATTCTTGTATTCTGCTAATATCCAATGAGTTCAAAGCGGATCATAAATAAGAAAAACTAGATAAACACCCAGAACCATATAAAAACATTTTTACAACATCTGCAAATAGAATCCAGGGGCATTTTCAAAAGAAACATCTAAGTCAGAATTTGGACGTTTTACAAAGACGTCCAAATTCCAGAGCGGGAAGGAGGTCATTTTCGAAAAAGATGGACGTCCATCTTTTGTGTTCGAAAATACCATGGACATCCTGCGATTTGGACGTTTTGCGATTTGGACATCTTTGATTTTTGGCCATTTTCGGAAAAAAGACATCCAAGTCTAAAACGTCCAAAGGCAAGCCATTGGGATGTGGGAGAAGCCAGCATTTTTCATAGATTGGTCACCCTGACATGCCAGGACAGCAATCAGGCACCCTAGGGGGCACTGCAGTGGACTTCATAAAATGCTCCCAGGTACACAGCTCCCTTACCTTGTGTGCTGAGCCCCCCCAAAACCCACTACCCTCAACTGTACACCACTACCATAGCCCTTACGGATGAAGGGGGCAGCTATATGTGGGTACAGTGGGTTTCTGGTGGGTTTTGGAGGGCTCACAGTTTCCTGCACAAGTGTAACAGGTAGTGGGGGGATGGGCCTGGGTTCACCTGTCTGAAGTGTACTAAACTACTCCAGGGACCTGCATGCTGCTATCATGGACCTGAGTATGACATCCATCTGAGGCTGGCAAGTAATGTTCTTCAACACAGTTTTTTGGGGTGGGAGGGGGTTAGTGACCACTGGGGGAGTAAGGGGAAGTCATCCCTGATTCCCTCCAGTGATTTGGTCATTTGGGGCACCTTTTTGTGCCTTATTCGTAAGAAAAATAGGTCTAGCTCAAAACGTCCAAGTTTTAGTGCTGGACATTTTTGCTTTGTTCCATTATGGCTCAAAGATGTCCAAGTCTTAGGAATGCCCAAGTCCCATCTTGAACACGCCCCCGATACACCCCCTTGAGATTTGGACGTTCTTCCGACGGACTTCTGAAAAAGACGTCCAAAATGCGGTTTCGATTATACCGATTTGGATGTTTCTGTGAGATGGATGTCCAAATGCCAATTTATGTCACTTTTTGGACGTCCATCTCTTTTGAAAATGAGCTTGATAGTCACAAAAAAAGAGTAGTTTTTATCGTTTTCCTAAATACATAAAATTATACTCTGTTCTTAAATTCTCTGATAGTACATTCTAAGCAAAGAAAAGAGGGAATTACAAATTTCTTTGATCTTTTCCTTTAGGATCTGGAAAACATAGTTGGTTCAAAGATCATAAAGAATGTTTGCAGAAGACACATGAAAAATCAAGTAAATGAATCATAAAGATAGGAGCTATTCCTTGTCGAATCTTGAAAATCATGCAGTATAACTTAAACAATACTCTGGCCTCTACAGGCAACCAATGAAGCTGAACATACAAAGGAGTCATTCTGTCAGATTTCCTACTTGAGTAAATCAGTCTCACTGCAGCATTCTGCACAGTCTTAAGTTTTATTTAATAGGGCCTTTGTTTAATAAAAAGATATAAAAATAAACAGGGCCTTTGCATATATCCTGCATACATTATGTCGCAGTTATCTAATTTAGATAAAATCAGGGCCTTCAAAATCAATCTTGTCACAAACCTGGAGTGTTACGTGCGGAGCCAGACTCACACGCCCATGACGCTGTTGATTCTTTTCCTCCAGGGCGCCTACAACAGTCTGGGTGCGTATCGACCTTTATTCCTGATTGTTACCTGCCTAGACCTCTGTTTGAACCTGTGGTTCCTGCTTGGTGACCGCCTGGATCTTGGCTGAGACCTGACTCTATCTGTGGTGGCTGTCTGCCTCGCTCTCTTGCTGCCTAGTCTGGTCCCCTTCCTGGTAGTTCTGCTGCCCAGATCCTCCAGAAGTCATGCCGGCCACCTGCACTCAGAGGCTTAACCTCTGGGGAATGGCGGCTATCGCAGGTGAAGCACTGGACTTTCTGACTGCCTATGCTAGAACTGATCCCACGCCTTTGGGCCTGGAACTTCTGCTCTAGGATCAGCACAAGGGCTCACAACTGGTGGCTGTGCCTAGGTCGCTCACGACATCCCGTGACAGACCATGACAAATCTAAAGTGCTCTTGTGTCAAAAATTTTCTAATTTTCTAATTTATCTAAGTTTTCTCATTGTCCAGAAACAATTAAGTAGCCAATTGGTGCCCATTACCTCATTAAGTTGCGCATGGATCATGGGTTCATGAGCAAATTCCGGTGCCCAACTTTGGGCAAACCATATAGAATCTGGGGCAGGGGCGTAGCCACGGATGGACCTGGATGGGCCCAGGCCCAGCCACTTTCCCTCCAGGCCCGCCCATCCAACATCCTTAGCTTGCTGTCACTGCCTTTTCTTCCGCGGATCAAGGTATGGCCATCCGGGAGGCAGCGTTCAGCGTAGCCTATGTGCCTGCCCTGAAATAATTCTTCTCCCCAGGCTCCGCTGCATTCTCTTTTTTGCCCGATGTGCAGCGCTGCCATTCACACAGGTAACTCCGCTCCCCCCTACCGCAACCTTCTGGCCCTACGTAAACAGGAAGTGCATCAGAGAGGGCTGGATGGACGCGGCAAAGGGGAGCGGAGCTGACTGTGTGAATGGCAGCGCTGCGCGACAGGTGAAAAACAGAATGCAGGGACCGAGGCAGCAGAGCCTGGGGAGAAGAAGAATTTCAGGGCAGGTAGGCAGGCAACTCTGAATGCTGCCTCCCGGACGCCATACCCAGAGCCGCAGGAGAAAAGGCAGCGACAGCGAGCAAAGGATGTTGGATGGGCGGGCCTGGAGGGCAGAACTAAAGTAAATGCTTGACCTTTGGAGGTAGGACGGGGGGGGGGGGGCTGGAGGGAAGGGATAGTTTTGCCCGAGTCGGACTTGTGGGAGGAAGGGGATTGGAGGGAAGGGAGAGAGCTACTGGATGTGGGAGGAAGAGGAGGGAGCTGCTGGACATGGCAGGGAGAGGCGGAAGGGGCTGGAGGAAAGGGAGAGAGGTGCTGGACATGGGAGGAAGAGGAGGAAGGGGTTGGAGAGCTGCTGGACAAGGGAGGAAGAGGAAGAAGGGACTGGAGGGAAGGGAGAGAGCTGCTGGACATGGGAGGAAGAGGAGGAGGGGACTGGATGGAAGGGAGAGAGCTGCTGGATGTGGGAGGAGGAGGAGGGAGCTAGAGAGAAAGAGCTGCTGGATGTGGGAGGAAGAGGAGGAGGGCATCTGGATGGAAGGGAGAGAGCTGCTGGACGTGGGAGGAAGAGGGGGAGGAGAACTGGAGGGAAGGGAGAACTGCTGGTACAGCACAAGGAGGGAGGGAAGGGAAACACAGATACCAGACCAAGGAGATGAAGGAAAAGGGAACAAATACTAAACCTACAGCATGAGGGAGGAAGGGAGGGCGGGGTGGGTGGATAGGCAGGCAGACAGGGAATCAAGCAACCAAACCAGATGCTGGAAAGGGGAGGGAGTGAGAGGGAGAGATGGGGTAGGGTCAGAGAGGGTAGAGATATAATGGCACTGGGGACAAAGAGAGGGGAGAAGCTGGACAGAGAAATATAGGGACACAAAGAAAGGGAGATACTAAACATGGAGGAAGATAGAGGTACAGAGATGGAAGAAGATGGATAGTGGACATGGAGAGAGAGTAGAAATATCAAATGGACATGAGACCTTGGTGAGTGAGTTAAGAGAAGACAGAAGGATGTAGAAACCAGAGCCTGGGACCAACATGACGTGGAAAAACAAAAATGAGCAGACAATAAAAGGTAGAAAAAAGAATTTTATTTTTCTATTTTGTGACTAGAATATGTCAGATTTGAAATGTACATCCTGCCAGAACTGGTGTTAGAATATGGCTGGGGCCCAAGGCAGATATTTAGGAGGAGACCCCAAAGCTTACTAACAGGCTGCACCTTCTTCAGCTTCCAGCTGGCCTGGGGGGGTTCTCTCTGGCTAGGGGGCCAAATGCAGTTGCCCTAGTTGTACCTCCCCTAACACTGTCTCTTGCATGTGCTATCATATTTTGCACAGGATAGGAGAAAATGTATCTCTTTGTATTTCTCTGTACTGTGCTAAATGGAAAGTCTGGCCTCTTGGGATTTTGATTTAATTTGTTTATAGTTTGTGGTAACTTATTCTGTATTTGTTTTTTGTGTTCTGTGTGTGTGACCAAAGTATTCTGTTAGCATCAATTTTCTATGTAGTATTCTATAGTACTTTGGCTTGCTCAGTTTTCTTGATGTATTGATATTTTAGGGCCCCACTGTAATATTTAGGGCATATTTGGGGGAAGCATATGTGTGTTAGAGGACCGCAGCTCAGTGGAGGAAGAAGAGTGCACCCTCTTATATTTTCCCTACCTCTCAATGTGGCATGCAGCCACTGAGGCCAGCACTGCTACTCCCATTGAAGTTATTGGGAGTGGGGTAGGTGTGCGGTAGGAGTTGGGGCATGGGCAGGGCATATCAGGTGGCAGATGTTTCTCTAGTGCCCATCCATCCAACCTGTTGGCCCACCTAAAAATTGCCTTCTGGCTACGCCACTGATCTGGGGGATACAGTATGTTGTGTCTACTTTATGAAGGCAATGTGTGTACTTATGTGTCTTCATAAAATTACCCTAGCAGAAGGAAGCACATGAATTTGCATCTGCTCTGAGGCCCCCTATTTGTTCATATAATTCTGGACATAACAATGTCTATGTCCAAAATTATACATTAAAATACACAGCACTTACCTACTGGTTCCATAAACTTGCTCGCTCAAATTTCCCACTACTGCACATAAGGTCAGTTGCTCACATAACGTATTTATTTATTTAAAATATTTATAGCCCACCTATTAACTAGGCGGGTTACAAGAAAAACAAACACAGTAATATGACAAAATCACATACAAAAAACATAATCAGCATATAACTCTTTCATCTTCATAAAATACAGAAACACTGAGTTAAACCCCTAAATATGCTTGTGCAAACAAGAGTGCCTTAAGTTGTTTCTTAAAAATGTCAAACTTCTGTAGCAGAAGAAGACTGAACAGTAAATCATTCCACCCACTGGGACCAGCATAAGATAATGCTGTCTTAGCTACAACAGAGGAACGCAAGCACTTAAGGAACAATCATTTAAGTGCTTGTAAGTACAACCATTGTAATACCTTCCTAAAATATTCTGGAACTGAATCATGCAAAGTCTTTAAAACCAGTGATAACAACTTAAAACGAACTCTATATACAATTGGTAACCAGTGAAGAGCTTTTACTGCACCTGTAACAGACTCAAAACATCCTAAACCAAAAACCATGCTGAACCACCCGCAGTGCATGAATTCTGGCCCCTGTAATGCCCAATAAAAGGCTATTACAGTAATCTAACTTTGTAAGCACTAAACTCCGAAATGCAATCTGAAAATGCTACTTTGGCAATGATGGTTTTAACTTACTCAGGAAAAAAACATGCTTGTACCAGTTTCGAGATCTGACTGTTAATTGGAGCTAACAGCCAATTATTGGCTATAATTGACCTTAATTGGCACTAATTAGCAGTCACACACATAACTCCCCTTAGTCACTATTCTATAAGTTGCACGCTGAAATTCCACAGCGCTCAACTTCAAGAAGGGCATGGGCCTAGGAGAGGCATGGGCGGGTCGAGGCCACTGAGCTGGCGTAAGTGTTCGTACCTAAAGTTAGGTGTGTAAATGCAGACTGTCAGCCGCTCCTCTCGGCCGCGTAATTGTCTCTCTCCCTTATCCGTGCTGTCTGCTTCCGACTCCACACTCGTCCGTGCAGTTCGCTCTCACTGCCACACAGTTCCGCTAGCAAGGCGGGGCAACACAGTTCAGCTTGCCAGTCTTTTAAACAAAGTTCAGCTAGTCAGGCTTTAAACACAGCCCAGCTTAGCCAGGCTTTCTCTCCAAAGTTCAGCTAGCCCAGCTTTCAAACACAGTTCTGCTAGCCGGGCTTCAAACACAGTTCGACTAGCCAGGCTTTCCAACAAAGTTCAGCTAGTCAGGCTTTAAACACAGTTCTGCTAGCCGGGCTTCAAACACAGTTCGACTAGCCAGGCTTTCCAACAAAGTTCAGCTAGTCAGGCTTTAAACACAGTTCTGCTAGCCAGGCTTCCAACACAGTTTGGCTAGCCAGGCTTTCTCCCACTGCCCTCTTCAGCAAGGCCTCAAAACAGTTCAACTTAGCTAAGCTTTAAACACAGCCCAGCTTAGCCAGACTTTCTCTCCAAAGTTCAGCTAGCCCAGCTTTCAAACACCGCCCTCTTCAGCAAGGCCTCAAACAGTTCAGCTTAGCTAGGCTTTTTACACAGCACAGCTTAGCCAGGCTTTAAAGATCCACCACCCTCATTTGTCAACACTTTGAGGCAGATGCACTAAAGCTAAATGAGCCTTTAATGACCCTCCAACGAGGAAAATTTGATCCGTTGCATGCATCAAAGGGCTTTTACCGAGGAAGCCAGCAGCTAACGAAAACGGAATGGAGATGAGCAATTAGTGTGAAAACCCCATTGAAACGACATGCACTAACCTTTTCCGATTGCCTTTACGCAGGAAAAAGGCAGGAAATCTAACGAGAGGTCTGGACCTCTCGTTAGGACAGCTCTGTGCCAGGAAAAATCATTAAGTGAAAAAATAAACAAACTTTGAGCCAATCCTAGCGCATTAGCAGAGCTAAAAGCGCTGTGATTGGTCCAAAGGACGTCAGAAAACACATCAAATAAAAAAAATTAAAAAAGGATCGGGAGGGGGCAAGGGCGCTCATCAGGAGCGTCCTGTATGGACGGCCTTGCCCCTCCCCTGCTGCTCCCCACTTTCCGCCGCTCCCCCCCCCCCGAAAAAGCAAAATGCTAGCTGCCCCGGTCCCCCTCCCTTCCTGTTCCTGTGTGCTGCAGAGCTACCTCCGCCTCCCGTCATTCTTTCGCCCCGTGCCCCGCCCCCGCTGCCCCCCCTGAGGTCGACTACGCCGCTCCCCCCCTCCACCGAGACCCCCCTCCCTATTAACGACCCGAGCAGCGCCTCTCACCTCTTTCAGAAGCGCTACACGGGCAGGAAGATCTATTGTGTTGGTTGTAGAGCCTCCATGACGTCTCTTCTTCCCTGGCCTAGGCCCCGCCTCCTTCTGACGTAAGTAACCTACGTCAGAAGGAGGCGGGGCCTGGGCCAGGGAAGAAGAGACGTCATGGAGACTCTACAACCAACACAATAGATCTTCCTGCCCGTGCAGCGCTTCTGAAAGAGGTGAGAGGCGCTGCTCGGGTCGTTAATAGGGAGGGGGGTCTCGGTGGAGGGGGGGAGCGGTGTAGTCGACCTCAGGGGGGGCAGCGGGGGCAGGGCACGGTGCGAAAGAATGACGGGAGGCGGAGTTAGCTCTGCAGAACACAGGAACAGGAAGGGATGGGGACCGGGGCAGCCAGCTAGCATTTTGCTTTTTCGGGGGGGGGGGGGGGAGCGGCGGAAAGTGGGGAGCAGCGGGGGGGGGGGGCAAGGTCGTCCATACAGGACGCTCCTGATGAGCGCTCTTGCCCCCTCCCGATCCTTTGTTTTTGGATTTTGCTGACCGGGTAGCCACGTGTATGTGTTGTGGCTTTTTTTTTTGTTTGTTTTTACGTTTGCAGCATGCGCAGAGCAGCCAGCAAAACGCTTGGCTGCTCTGCGCATGATTTAGGGGCCGATTACCGATGTGTATTGTGATTCTTTGATACATTGTACGTTTGAATACCGATCTGAGCATGTGTGACTTTTTTTTTTTGGTGCATTCTTCGTTTTTTAAAAATCGTTAGGGACTTTAATGATTTAGATTTTTTTATGTTTGGTTGCTGCATCTGCCTCTTTACCTCTTGACATCCACCCGCACCTCAGCTGATTCCATCTCCCAATCAGCCCCCTCTCCTTTCCTCTCCTGCAGCTCAGGTACTCGTTTGTCCTCCTCTCTCCTATTCTTCCAGTCAGTCTGAAATCTGTGTTCTCTACGCTCCTGCCTCCTCCCCTCCCGCAATGCATTCTGGGATATGTAGTTTTTCCACTCTGGCTTTTCTCTCTTCCCCCCTGCATTCTGGGCTCTGTGGCTTCTCTGATTCTCACAAGACTTATTTTAGTTTTCTCTAACGGCAGTTAAGCACACAGCTGCCATTACAGAATTCACATTTAGAGAAAAAGTTCTATAAAATTAAGGGCAGGTAACAATTGGCGCTGAATGGTATTCTATAACGAGCGCTTTGGGATCAGTGTCCTTTATAGAACAGTCCCTCCCTACCCATCTTCAAATCCTTGCTCAAAGCCCACCTCTTCAATGTTGCTTTCGGCACCTAACCTTTATACCTTTCAGGAAATCTAGACTGCCCCTATTTGACTGACTGTACATTTGTCCTTTAGATTGTAAGCTCCTTTGAGCAGGGACTGTCCTTCTATGTTAAATTGTACAGCGCTGCGTAACCCTAGTAGCGCTTTAGAAATGTCAAGTAGTAGTAACAGTCAAAGCACTGTGATCCGTGCTCAACTTTGGACATGAGGCATTACACCAACTGAAACCAGATGTAATTCCTGGTGCACAAGTCGGCTGTGGATCTCTCAAATTCTATAACGCTGTATTCCTCTTAAGGGAATGCCCAGACTCACCCATGCCCCACCCATGGCCATACCCCCTTTGCAGATCCATGCAGAAACACTTAGGTGCTATTCTATAAATCGGCATGTGTGTTTTCACACAGATCTGTTGTTTCTGCTCTGTTTCGGCACCATGCTTCATCAGAATGCTTTTCTGCACCGAAAATTCAGCGGGGAAATAGCGCCTAACATTCTGCGCCATATCTAAAATTTCCCGTTAGTGTGCATTATCCTGGCACCTAAATTTCAGCGACCTTTTGAGAACTTACCCCTTAATATGTTCAGTGCTGGTTCAAAAAGCATAAGTGCCTTTCAGTATTGACCTGTGCATAAATCATATAATGAAACAGAATAAAATACAAAGCAAACATTATCAAAAAGAAAGCGAAAGAATGAAGATTCAGGCGAAGGGGCCTAACTACCTCTTATACAGAATAACAGTTAAGAGATAGACAGGATGAACCTACCCATCAGACTTCTGATCACTCAGGGGCCCTTTTATTAAAGGGTTGGTGCGTGGCAACAGGCTTGCGTGCACCGATCCAGAACTACCACCGGGCAAGTAGTTCCTACCCCCAGCATGCAACATTTTCAGCACTACAAAAGTATTCCTATTTTTGTAGCGCTGGTGCTTACCTGGTGATAATCAGGCAGCGCTGCCTGCTGCCCAGTTACCAACAAGTTAGCATAGGAGCCCTTACCGTCACCGCATTGGGTCATAGTAAGTGCTCTTCCCCAAAATGGCTGCACGGCAAGTGGTTCACTTAGTGCACGGCCATTTCTTTTCCCAAAGACAGCTTTTTACCTGCTGTGGTAAAAGGAGGCCTCGGCGTGCATCAAAAACACACGCTGATGCTAGCACAGGTCCCCTTTTACCACTTAGTGAAAGGACCCTTCAGTTTTCCAAAGTCTGTGAAGAAAAAACCACGTCTTAAGGCCCACATTCAATTTCAAATAAGAGAATTCAGTTCTTAGTCCAAATGGGAAAGTGTTTTATACATGTATATCACCAACAACCATATAAGCGCCTAGTTGAGCATCTGTGGAGAGTAATTTCATAACCAGGCACCTTGATTGCACAGGAATACAAAGATGTGAAACTGGGTCTTGTGCCTGACTTCCTTCATTCACAGTTTCTAATGCATAGGATGGTGTCATTGTTCCCCATCAAACTGGAGACCCTGGTGCACTGATCCATCTGTATCAGCCCAGCATGGGCTGGCTTCTGTAAATGGTGCTGCAAATTAGGCAACGGGAAAAATCTACCCTCAGCACTGTTCTATAAAGGACCCTCCGGGATGAGCACCCTTTATGAAATAACGCCTAGAGTGGATTTGCATGCTCAACTTTGGTCACAAAGACTTACTCCAGCTAAAACCTGTTTAAATCCTGGCATGCAGGTTTGGCACGGATCCCCGATATTCTATAACACTACTCCTAAATTTTGTGAACACCTCTGACCCGCCATGCCCCTTCCATGGCCACACCCCATTTTGAGTTGCTCATGAGCCAGTTTAGGCATGCAGTGTTACAGAATAGCACGCTGCTTGATCTGTGCACAAGTCATAATTAATGCCAGTTAAGTGCTTGCTAACTCCATTGATTAAATGATTACAGCTCATTAATTATTTTGTACGTGGATCTAGGATCCGTGGTGACCTATATAGAATGCAGAGGCCCATGTCCAGTACAGAGGAAATATTTTGAGATTCATAGCCATTCTCAGTTGTACTGAGCATTACGAGCAGAGAATGAGATGACCTTGAAACCAGACAGTACTGTCTGGTCTAAATGTACAGCATGGAAGCCATAGATATAGATGTAGCTTCCAGGGCAAAGTGACTTATCATTGCAGTGGCTTGTTATAGGTAGGGGCAATGGTTATAGGTAATGTCTCTAAATGGGTTAGTTCTGTGCATACAACCAAAGGGCAGCAGCAAAATAATTACAGCCACTCTCAAATTTGTTGCAAGGCTAGTCACAATGGGCGAGATAGTCCGACCATGGGAGTTACCCGGGTTCCCTCCCATGGTCAGTACTGAGCCCAGATATTCAATGCCGGGCCGTTTCCAATGACCAGCATTGAATATCTGGTTTATTTTTGGCCAGTTTAAGCATAATCGGCCAATTCGATATTTAGCACTGGCCAAATAAGTTTAAAACAGCCAAAGATATACCTGCTATTTTGGCGGCCTAATTTGTCCACCAAACTTAGCAGGTGATGCGCTGAATATTAGTGGATAGCTGATTATATCATGAGATATAATCGGTTTTCCATTAAGCACTAAGCAGCAATATTCAGCAGGAGACAACAGGCGCTCTCCCGCTGAATATTGCTGGGATAGCCGGTTAAGTGCATTCCTGGCCAGTTAAATGGTTTTAAATATCAGGCAGAATGTGTCATGCACTACCACTGCATAGACGAAAAAAAAAAAAGCCTCAGACTTAAGTGACAGCACATCGGAATAAAATTCTTAAAGTTGTCATAAGCACAATCATCAGCATTAAAAAACTCCAATCCTACACAAATAGTGTAGATAGAACAGCACACAAAAACATATTGGGCATGCGCTTAATGGTTGAAAAGAAACAGTCACTTATCTGCAAATGTCCACATATAATAAATTCCTCCAAAGATGCTTTCTACAACAGTTAACACCAACTGCATTACACATCCGCTTCTTCCCAACAAAAGATCTTTGTTTTGACGGCCATTCTGGCTGCTTCAGGGGAGCATGACATCAACCAGTGCACCCTTTTTTTTGTCTTTGCAGTGGTAGTAGTGAGCGGTATACATTTGTGACTAGTTTTGGCAACAAGTTTTAAAGTGGCTGTGCTATAATTAGTTCTGCGCATGCCATAACAGGAATGAACCTCCCACCTATGCCAGGCAATGCTGGAGATGTTTTCAGTCTCTCAGATTTACCAACACTAACATAAGAACCACAATGATGTAGCAAATATTTTGGACACAAAGTAAAGGTTTCCAAAATTTTCAGTTTTCTCTTTTCAGTTGTGTGTCCAGAACTGTAAAATGATCATTGCATTTTGTCCACAGAAATTAAATTATACACTTAGTGATCTTTTTTTGTATTCTACCCACAGTTTTGTGGGCTAATTCATAGTTAAATGGAATTATAATTATCCTTATTTAATAGAATTATAATTATGCAATTTAATGCACAATAACAAACATATTATACTCGACACACTTATTAATTCTGTGCTTTATTATTGAAGTAGACTCAGTTCCCACTGGTGGTTACTTTTGCTGGGTTCTAGTATTCATGTGAAAATGTATTTATTTATTTATATGTGTTTTAATTTATAGAATGACACCAGCTGGCAAACTATCTTGCATTGTTTTTGTGCCAAGCATTTCCGGAAACAGTGCTGATAAGCTGCAGATTCGTGCATCCTACAGGAAGAGGTTATCTTTCAGCTACCTGTGGATCAAATGTTACAGGTTTTCCCCTTCCCTGCCTCTTCATTTCCTTTTTCCATTTTCTAGTGACACAAAAATGTTGCTGTTCAGTAATTACACCCAGGTTGGCATACAATTAACTAACTACAAAACAGCGACAAAGACAGTGAGCCCCAGGTTGTCTGAATGGACTGAATCAAAGATATAGCTGATAACATTAAAAAACATAATGGCCAGTGACCTGTTCTGGTTATGTGATTCTGGGTTACAGAACACCTTTTAACTTGTTTGACTCCCTGGAGAGCAAAAAGCAAGTTAATGCGTCATGTAGGCTTGAGGAAATGTCTATATATTTAGATTTAGTTACACAAGACACAACCCTGGCGACTCTGTAGCTGTATTGTAATGATTGCTCTCCCTGGGTGTGTGACTTCAATTACAGAAAGTACTCTTAATAACATGCAACCCACTAAGCCTGGAGTGCTGTACTGAAAGTTTTAAACCAACAGAGAAAATGAAACAGAGATCTCTAGGACATTTCCAAATCTCATGTTATCAAATCTTTTGAAATTGTGATTTGACTGAAAAAATAACCCCCAAATAAAGGGACATATATTCAGTGGCATTTATCTAGGTAGGAGCAGCCACTACTCAAACAGGTGCTTGTTCACAATGGCAAGTCACTGATTTTCAGCAGCACTATCCAGATGACATTGGGATGGTTTGGAAATGGAGCTGGAACGTGCTCAGATACCAATACTGAATATTTGCCATACCCGGAGAAGAACTGGCGGGTGGCTAATACCTGGAGAAGTACTGGCAGGTGGCTTATACCCAGAGAAGTACTGGCGGGTGGCTTATACCCAGAGAAGTACTGGCGGGTGGCTTATACTCGGAGAAGTATTGGCGGGTGGCTTATACCCAGAGAAGTACTGGCAGGTGGCTTATACCTGGAGAAGTACTGGCGGGTGGCTTATACCCGGAGAAGTACTGGCAGATGGCTTATACCCAGATAAGTACTAGTAGGTGGATTATACCTGGAGAAGTACTGGCAGGTGGTTTATACCTGGAGAAGTACTGGTGGGTGGCTCATACCTAGAGAAGTACTGGTGGGTGGCTTATACTTAGAGAAGTACTGGGCCGGACTTGAGAGATGGCCAGCCATCTCCCAATTTGTGTCAGAAGATGGCCGCCCTTCTCTTTCGAAAATAAGCAGGACAGAATAATTTAATTCTGTGTTAGGGGCATTATCAATGCCTGCTTAAGTTTTGCAATGAGTAACAATATAAATGATTTCATGCATACATTTTTACAGTTTCAAACCATTGTCAGTGGTCCAATATGAAAGTCTAGTACAGGTACAGGAGGCGAGTCTCTTTCATTTGAAAAGAAGCTCTGGAATGAGAAGGTAGAAGATAAAGGTGAAAGGAAACACTTCTTCATGGAAAGAGTGGTGAATACATGGAACAGTGTTCCAGTGGAGATGGTGAAATCGAACACTGTATCTGAATTCAAGAGAGCTTGAGACAAGTACATAGGATCTCTAATGACCTGATAATCAGAAGCAAACGTGGGCACCAGAGGCCTCTAGCGTCGTACTATCTCCCGCATTTGCTTCCACCCAATCAGAGCCAGTGAGCACATGTAACAACACGCTTGCCAGCTCTGAATGCAATGAGCATGCAAATGCATTCTAAACAGGGCATTATCTATCCTCCCCAATGCTCAGCGAGCAGTGCACCAAACATTGGTGCTATTCCCACATCAAACCCTATGCCAGCTCAGACCTGGTGTTAGGGTTTGTGGAGCATTGGGGAGGAATGGGGAGCCCTTTCCAGCATGCATTTGCATGATTGCAGAGCCCCCAACACCCCCTCTCACAAGCATCACAAGTCCCCACATCCACCCTTGGGAACAGCGACACAGGGGCCTGGAGGTCCAACACCTCCTGACACAAGAACCAAGGGGACTGGAGATCCGGTAGATCTCCAGCCCCCTATACCCTCCAACACCCAAAATAGAAGCCCTGGTGGTCCAAGTGGGCTGCCACCTTAACCCCCATGCTCCCTGTTGGTCTAGCGGAACCCTCCCCCTTCCCCATACCTTTTGATTGGGAAGCCCTGCCCAGTGTATCCCAGGATGCACTGGGTAGGGCAGGGGCACCACCATTTTGAAGGCAGCGTTGCATGAGGAGGGAGTGTGCTACTCCCTCCTCCATCTAAAAGTACAGGGGGAGGGCTCCGCTAGACCACCAGGGAGCATGGGCGTGAGGTGGCAGCCCACTTGAGCCACCAGGGCTTCTATTTTGGGTGTTGGGGGTATAGGGGGCTGAAGATCTACTGGATCTCCAGTCCCCTGGGCCCTTGTATCGGGGGGGGGGGGTGGACCTCCAGCCCCCCGTGTCGCTGTTCCCAAGGGCGGGTGTGGAGACTTGCAGTGATTGTGGGGGGTGTTGGGGACTCTGCAATCATGCAAATGCATGCTGGACAGGGCTCCCCATTCCTCCCCAATGCTGCCACCTGGGGCGGATCGCTGCTGTGCCCCCCCCCCTGGTGCATCATCCCCTGTAATAAAAGTGAATTTTAAAGATTGTTTTTCAACTCTGTCTTGACCGACCAGTGCACTCAGGGTCTGTATTGTTGATTAGAAGTAATTCTGTTTAAAAATTATTGTTTAACTTTGATTGTGTGAAAATACGTTGGAATGCAGAAGATAAGACACAGCTCTAATTAATTTGGTATGTGAAGAGGAGGAAGGTGCTTGTTTTCAGAGTTCAGCCTGGCCACCTGGACTTGGAAAACATGTGACCACATTCCCACAGTACCTAAACAGAGAAGCATTCTGTAATTTCCCTTAGGTCTGAACATGAGTTCTAAGCTTAATAAAAAGGGGGCCTTGTTGCAGCAGAGCTTTGGGGCTCATCTGTGGGTAGACGTACCGCGCAGAGGACTTGTTCCTGGTCAAAGAAGCTCCTGGCTCTCGCTGTGAACCGGGCCCCCCCCCAGCTGATGTTAAGAGCCTGGATGATGTAAGGACCAGTGATGTTGTATGTATAGTGTATTATTGCTTCTTTTCCTGGTCTAAGAACTCTTAGCATTGCCTAGATGTAGAGACCAGTGATGTAATGATTGTTTATATAGCTAATCATTGTGTGTATTTAGCTAACCGTTGTATATATCTTAATCATTGTAGATTTTAGCACCTCTAATAAAGGTCTCATTTACCTAATACGAATCCAAAAGAATCCACAGTAATTATTGAGTAGTCTGTGTCAGTGAAGCAGGCTGTAAATCCATAGCAGTACATCCTCCCAGTGAATCACCGCCCTGTGAATCACAACATTCCCCGACACATCATCTCCACCCCCCCAAGCGTATCGTTCTTACCTCCTGGTGGTGCAGGGAGCAGTCACTTGGCTGTCGGCTCCGCTGGTTCCTTGCCCCGAAACAGGAAGTAACATAAGAGGGAGCAGGGAACCGGTGAAGCCGACAGCCATGCGGCTGCTCCCTGCACCTCCTTGCAGCATGCTCCCGGGGTGGACTGCCCCCACTGCCCTGCCCTTGGTAAGCCACTGATCCACACTGATTTCAGCGTGGATCTCTAGGTGCACTATATAGAATTTGGGGGTTAGCATCTAACTTTAGATGGAAGGATTTACACCAAGTAAACCCTGGTGTAAATCCCTGCATCTAAATTAGGCATGAATCTGCGCAACTAAAAATGCATGCGTACATTTCAATTGCAACCAATTAGTGCTGATAATTGATTTTTAGCACCCAGTTATCAACACTAATTGGCTCATTATTCAATTAAATTGCATACTCAATTTTAAGCACCATTTATAGAATTTCAGGGTCAGTGTGCACTTATCTTAATAAGGGTGCATTGTTTAAACATAACATGTCCCTGGCCCCTCACTAAGAAAAGTAGCACTATTAGCACACAGTGCGCACTTTTCTTAAAGATGGCGCATTATATTTGCACATAGTGCACACTTTCGTTAAAGAGAGCACATTATATTTGCACATTGTGTGCACTTTTCTTAAAGACAGCGAAGTATATTTGCACGTAGTGCACACTTTTCTTAAAAAGAGCACATTATTTTTGCACGTAGTGAGAACTTTCCTTAAAGAGAGAGCATTATATTTGCACATACTGCCAACTTTTCTTAGAGGGTGCGTTATATTTGCACATAGTGCACTTTTCTTAAAGAGGGTGCATTATATTTGCACGTAGCACGTACTTTTCTTAAAAGAGTGCATTATATTTGCAAGTAGTGAGCACTTTTCTTAAAGAGGGTACATTAAGAAAAGTGCACACTATCAGGCTTATTTTCGAAAGAGAAGGGCGCCCATATTCTGACACAAATCAGGAGATGGGCGTCCTTTTCCCAAAGTCGCCCAAATCGGCATTATCGAAAGTCGATTTTGGGCGTCCTCAACTGCTTTCTGTCGCAGGGACGACCAAAGTTCATGGGGGCGTGTCAGAAGCATAGAGAAGGCAGGACTGGGGCGTGTTTAACACATGGGCGTCCTCGGCCGATAATGGAAAAAAGAAGGGTGTCCCTGTCGAGCACTTGGCCGACTTTACTTGGTCCGTTTTTTCTTGCAACCAAACCTCAAAAAGGTGCCCAACAGGCTTATTTTTGAAAGTGATCATCGGGCATCTTCCGACATAAATCGGGAGATGGCTGGCGATCTCTCAAAAGCGGCGAAATCGGTATAATCAAAAGCTGCTTTTTTGACACCATCGCCACTTTCCTGTCGCCAAGCTGGCGAAAGTTCAAGGGGGCGTGTCAGCGGCGTAGTGAAGGCGGGACATGGGCGGGCATGGGCATGGCTACCAGATGGCCGTTTTTCACAGATAATGGAAAAACAAAGCGGCGTTAATCAGTATTTCGCCGGGTTTACTTGGTCCTTTTATTTTCACGACCAAGCCTCAAAAAGGTGCCCCAACTCACCAGATGACCACCGGAGGGAATGGGGGATGACCTCCCCATACTCCCCCAGTGGTCACCAACCCCCTCCCACACAAAAAAAATAAAAATCTTTTTTTGCCAGCCTGTATGCCAGCCTCAAATGTCATACCCAGCTCCCTGACAGCAGTATGCAAGTCCCTGGAGCAGTTTTTAATGGGGTGCAGTGCACTTCAGGCAGGCAGACCCAGGTCCATCCCTCCCCTACCTGTTACACTTGTGGTGCTAAGTGTTGACCCAGGTCAAACCCCCCCCCCCAAACTCACTGTACCCACATGTAGGTGCCTCCCTTCACCCATAAGGGCTATGGTAATGGTGTAAAGTTGTGGGGAGTGGGTTTGGGGAGGATTTGGGGGGGCTCAGCACCCAAGGTGAGGGAGCTATGCACCTGGGAGCTATTTGTGTATTTTTTTAAATTTTTTAGAAGTGCCTCCTAGGGTGCCTGGTTGGTGTCCTGGCATGTGAGGGGGACCAGTGCACTACAGATGCTGGCTCCTCCCATGACCAAATGCCTTGGATTTCGCCGGGTTTGAGATGGCTGGCATTTTTTTTCCATTATCGCTGAAAAACAAAACCGGCGATCTCAAACCCAGCGAACTCTGGCATTTGGCCGGGCCAAACCGTATTATCGAAAGAAAAGATGGCCGGCCATCTTTTTCGATAATACGGTTACGACCAGCTGTTGCGTCGCTGCCAAAATAGACCACTGGAGATCTATTTTGCCTGCGCCGTTCGATTATGCCCCTCCAAACTGACTAGATGACCACCGGAGGGAATCGGGGATGACCTCCCCTTACTCCCACAGTGGTCACTAACCCCACTCCCTCCCACCCTTAAAAAAAAAAATTTAAAAAATATTTTTTGCCAGCCTCAAATGTCATACCCAGCTCCCTGACAAGTACGCAGGTCCCTGGAGCAGTTTTACTGGGTGCAGTGCACTTCAGGCAGGCGGACCTAGGCCCATCCCCCCTCCTACTTGTTACACTTGTGGTGGTAAATGTGAGCCCTTCAAAATCCACCATAAACCCACTGTACCCACATGTAGGTGTCCCCCTTCACCCCTTAGGGAATTGGTAGTTGTGTACAGATGTGGATAGTGGGTTTTGGGGGGCTCAGCACCCAAGGTAAGGGAGCTATGCACCTGGGAGCAATTTATGAAGTCCACTGCAGTGCCCCCTAGGGTGCCCGGTTGGTGTCCTGGCATGTGAGGGGGACCAGTGCACTACAAATGCTGGCTCCTCCCATGACCAAATGGCTTGGGTTTGGTCGTTTCTGAGATGGGTGTCCTCAGTTTCCATTATCGCTGAAAACTGGGGATGACCATCTCTAAGGACAACCATCTCTAAGGTCAACCTAAATGTTAAGATTTGGGTGTCCCTGACCGTAGTAGTAGTAGTATCGAAACGAAAGATGGACACCCATCTTGTTTCGATAATACAGGTTACCCCGCCCCTTCCCGAGGACATCCTGCGAGGATACCCTCAGGAAAACTTGGGCGCCCCGTTCGATTATGCCCCTCCACGTACAAATATAATGCTCCCTCTTTAAGAAAAGTGCTCACTACTTGCAAATATATTGTGCTTTAAGAAATGTGCACACTATGTGCAAATATAAAGAGAAAGTATTATATAGTGAGCACTTTTCTTAAAAAGGATGCATTATATTTGCACGTAGTGTGCACATTTCTTAAGAAAGTGCATTATATTTTCACATAGTGCACACTTTTCTTAATGAGGGATGCATTATTTGTATATTGTGGACATTTCTTTTAAAGAGGGGCATTATTTGCATATAGTGCTCACTTTTCTTAATGAGGGTGCATTATTTGCACATAGTGTACACCTTTTTGCTGAGGGGCTTGCATGTGAGAACTAGTATGCATGTGTGAACCATCATGCATGCATACCTTCTCAGAAAAGATGCACACCATGTGCAAATAGAGTGCCCTCTAAGAAAATTGCACACTTTGTGTGCATGGTGTGCCCTCTTATTGGTGAATGATAGTCATTTGAAATGATTGCCCATCTCTGGTTGGTGCCTGATGTTCTCTCTCTGGCCTTGTTCAAATTCAGCATCTTTCATGTGCTTTAAAATTGTAATCCTTGGTTCTTCGGATCATAGCCTTGTTGGTTATATCCATTTTCTTAATAAATGCAAGCACAGGAGCTAACTTTTTCAAAATCACTGGAGGTGCTCAACCCAATGGAAATTAGCTCTCTCTGGACACACTCAAGGAGTTTGCTCAGTATTGGGAGTGGTCAAGCACCCACAGAGCTGGCTCCCATGAATGCAAGTTCTAAAGTCTTTTAGGGGGTCTTTTACTAAAGATGAGCCATTTTATTCCTATGGGCCCTGCTGCAGATAACTCAAGCTAATCCTTAGTAAAAGTCCCCCTTCATTAGTAGTAACATAGTAAATGATGGAAGATAAAAACCTGTGTGGTCCATCCAGTTTGCCCAGCAAGGTGGCCAGAGTTGTAGCTGCTACTCTATACAGGTTACAGTCCTCTATGCTCTGTTTAAAAGTGTGCAGATGGTTTAAATTTTGCTCCGATTCCATCCTCTTTCTATAAACTGTAGGGTTTCTCTGTGTTTATCCCAAGAGTTTTTGAATTCCATTACTGTTTTTGTCCCACCACCTCCATGGGAGGGTATTCAGGCATCCACTATCCCCTCAGAAGAAAAGTATTTCCTTTATTTGTCTTGTCTGTCTTGACTAGATTAATTCTTCATAGCAGGGACTGACTCATCTCTTATTTGTATCTGCACACCACTCACGTACATTTATTAGCACAGTAGAACTGAAATTAAGAGGAGTAGCTTTATCAAGTTAAAATCCTTCTACAGGAGGTGCACTCATACAGTCATGACAGAACCAGTGGTTCAGGACAGGATAAAAATGCATCAGTCAAAAAGATACTACATGAGTATATGTGTATGTGCTGACAAGATCACGCATCATGTACAGGCATTCCTGGGTCAGAGTTTGGGCAGAGCAGGAGTGGAGTTGCCACATTTATACATAGATGTCAGAATACAGGGAGCCACAGGTGCCATGGCATCCCCAAAAACAGCAAAATGCAGCCATCGCTCATGGCCAGAAGTTATATGTTTACAGCCATCTGCTGATTGCCATGTGTACTCTTCTGGCGCCCTTCTTTCTGTGAATACGGATCAAAGCACTGCCACCAGCTCCTCACCCCCCTTCTTCAAACTTACTGCTTACCTACGCAATCTGTTCTGTTGCACAGCCATACTGCTATCTACTGCAGTTTTTCACTGCCGAGACCCCCCACTTCTGCTGCAGCTGCTGCCCGAGGATATAGCCAGGAGAGAGCATTGGTGGAGATGGCTAGAAAAGGAGCATGGGGGAGTGGGGGGGGGGGGGGGGGGGAAGCCTGCAGAAGGAAGGAGAGAATATAAATGGCAGTTAATTAAAAGTTACTCTACCTACAGTGCGCTTTGTGTAACTTAATTTCATGATTAGTATTGTGTTGTTAATAAGTTAGATTGTATAGAATATAAGTGAAGAATGAATTAGTTGTACTATCTTCGGCACAGAACTGGGGCAGGGTCTGGGGTGGAGATGGGGTAGTGTTGGGAGCAAAGCTTAGGGCCTCCCGAACAAAAAGCTGTTCCACTACCTTTGTGTACACACATTTCATAAAATACATGGGTACATACATAAATCTTAGGAGTAGATGTAAATTTGTACATGAGCCTATTTTATAAAGGCATATAAGCATCTATTGTGCTTTTATGTTTGAAGCTGTTTTTATTTTGCAAAAGCAGTATAGCACAAAGAGAAATAATGTCAGCATCTGCCATCTGTACATAACCAAACAATAGTAACTCCTTCACCCCATCCTTCCCCCACCCAAAAAAAATCAATTTGAATGCCCAGGATTCATTCTAGAGTGTATTGGTAATTTAAAAGCCTACCCAGTGCTGAGTGAGTCAAGGTGAGTCATAAAAGGTTCCCACATTTCTTGAAATGATTGACCCTTCACAGTGGTCAGATCAGTGACTTGAAGACACTCCATGCATAATTGTCGATCATATAACTGCGCCATCTCTGTACAGAGGGTGAGTCTGCTTGCAACCAAAAATATAAAATAGTCTTGACTCCAAACAGTATTGAGCGAGAGTAAAATCTCTTGAAACCTCTCAGCACCAGACCACTAATTACATAGAGGTCCTTTTACTAAGGTGTGCTGAAAAATGGCCTGCGGTAGTGTAGGCGTGTGTTTTGGCTGTACGCAGGATCATTTTTCAGCACATCTGTAAAAAATGCCTTTTTGGGGGGGAGGGGTCAAAAATGTACGAGCGGCAAAATGAAAATTGGCACGCATCCATTTGGATCTGAGACCTTACTGCCAGCCATTGACTTAGTGGTAAAGTCTCACGCATTAACTGGGTTGTAACAGTCAATGCACATCAAAATGCCGATTACCACCCGTGCACCAGAAAATAAAACTATTTTCTGACACGTGTATTGGATGCACGTCAAAAAATGAAATTACCGCCAGGCCACGCAGTAGCAGAATTGACGCATGTTGGGCACACACAGGCACTTACACAGCTTAGTGAAAGGATCCCATGGTGTCCAAAAAAATGAGAGGATCCATCGTCAGTGTATATTTCCACGAGGTCAAAAGATATACATGGAGTGCCTTCCAAAAGAAGTGTACTTGGGCACACCTCCAAAACATATGGCCCAAGGTCGCATTGTGATGGGCACACTTTGGGCAATGTCCCCGATTCTGCAAACCAGCTTTACGAGCTCTATGAGGTGAGATAAACAATCATAATGCAAATTTATACAAAGTTTCTCTATGAAACATGTTCTCCACCATCTTATACAAGTGTTCCACAAAATTCTGTAGCACTTGTGAAGAAGGGGAATTACTAGGCCCCGTGTCCATGTAGCTGCCAAATTAGTATAATCCAGGGCTTTTTTTGAGGGGGTGCTTGGGGGTACTGAGTACCGGCACCTTTTCCATTGTCTGCTAAAATTGACCCATGGTCCCCAAGTTTTAATGAATGAGCTCAGGCTCTACACAACAATTCTGCCTTGTCATAGATTCTGTGACTGGTTGCAGAGGGGGGCCTGACTGTTGTGGGGTGGGTCCCTCAGTGATCACCCCACCCCTGAAAGGTGGCCTGGCATTTGAGTACCGGCACCTTTTTTGCTAGAAAAAACGCACTGGTATAATCTATGTCCGAGTCAGTACCTAACAGATATCTATGATGAAAAGTTAAAGGCACACTCTGTTGGGACCCCAGGGTAAGTGCCTCAGCCAAAGTCTCTTGCACATCCTCTGTAAGACCAGTCCAGAGTAATGTGGATACATAATCTATTGTGCCTTTATAGTATAGTCACAAAATAGGTCCCTTTTGTGACATTCTCTACAGGCACCTATTATAAAATCAAGCTCAATAGGAAAAATGTGGAGTTACAGTGGGGGGTAGGGAGGTGGGGGCAAAATGTGCCTCCCCACTTTGGGCTCCAGCCCTCCCCCCCCCCCCCCCCAATTTTTATAGTATGGCTGAGAGGCGGTCCGGGGAGGCGGCAGTGACAGTCTGGGGGACCTACCCCAGGACTGGCTCAGTCTCCCCAGATAGTCCCACACAAGCTATTTAAATGGTCAGAAGTCTCTCCTGGCCATTTAAATTATACTTTGAATATCAACCCCACCTGTCTTAACTTTATGTGGTGATTTAACTGGGTACCAGTTTGAATATCAGCTGGTGCCCAGTTAACTTCCAGGTCGTGGTAAGCCACACTGAGCCCGCAAATAGGTGGGAAAATGTGGGATACAAATGCAATAAATAAATAATAAATAATAATACCTGGATATTCAGTGCTGGGAGCCACACATGTCCTGGCATTTATTATCCAGGGTTAATTCAACTGCATCTGGAAGCGGCTTGCCAGTCGCTTATTTTATACATTATTTATTTACTGTACTTGATATACTGCAATAGGTCAAAAACAGACATCTATATATTTTTTTGCATATAATACATTAAAAATCAAAGAATCAAAGAAGAGAGAAAGAGATGAAAAAGACAAACGAAACCTGGGCGAGTGGGAGGTTTAAGTAGCGGGCTGAATATTGGGCCCATATATGTCATTTACAGATATCAAAAGGTATAACAAACTCTTGAAAGCTACGGAAGGGAACAGATTTACTACTACTACTACTTATCACTTCTATAGCGCTACAAGGCATATGCAGCGCTGTACACCATACATGAAAAAACGGTCCCTGCTCAAAGAGCTCACAATCTAAATAGGACAGGCAAACAGACAGAACAATTAGAGGTAAGGGAATTAAAGAAGAAGGGATAAAAGGGTACAGGGCAAGTGAGTAGTGGTTAGGAATCAAAAGCAGTGTTAAAGAGATGGGCTTTTAGCCTGGATTTGAAAACAGCCAAACGTTTTCAGACGGGGCCAGACGTACAGGCTCGGGAAGTCTATTCCAGGCATGAGGTGCAGTGAGATAAAAGGAATGGAGTCTGGGATTAGCAGTAGAGGAGAAGGGGACAGACAAGAGAGATTTATCCACAGAACGGAGTACCTGGGGGGGGGGGCGTAGGGAGAGACAAGAGTGGAGAGGTACTGGGGAGCGGTAGAGTGAATGCACTTATAGGTCAGTAAGAGAAGTTTGAATTGAATGCGGAAATGGATAGGGAGCCAGTGAAGTGACTTGAGGAGAGGGCTAAGGTGGAAAATGAGTTGCGCAGCAGAGTTTTGGACTGATTGAAGAGGAGAGAGCTGGCTAAGTGGGAGGCCGGTGTGAAGCAGGTTGCAATAATCTAGGCGAGAGGTGATAAGAGTGTGGATAAGGGTTCTGGCAGAGTGCTCAGAGAGGAAGAGACGGATTTTGTTGATGTTATACAGAAAGAAACGACAGGTTTTGGCAATCTGCTGAATGTGAGCAGAGAAGGAGAGAGAGGAGTCGAAGATGAACCCAAGGTTATGAGCTGATGAGACAGGGAGAATGAGTATGCCATCCACCGAAATAGAGAAAGGGGGGAGAGGAGAGGTAGGTTTAGGGGGAAAGATGAGAAGCTCGGTTTTGGCCATGTTAAGTTTCAGATGACGTTGAGACATCCAGGCAGCGATATCAGATAGGCAGGCTGATACATTGGTCTGGATGCTGGTTGAGATTTCGGGGGTAGAGAGGTAGATCTGGAAGTCATCAGCGTAGAGATGGTATTGAAAGCCATTGGCTGATATCAGAGAGCCAAGGGAAGAAGTGTAGATGGAGAACAGGAGAGGACCAAGAACAGAACCCTGAGGTACACCAATTGGTAGTGGGATAAAAGTGGAAGAGGATCCACCAGAGTGTACACTAAAGGTGCAAAGCGAGAGGTAGGAGGAGAACCAGGAAAGAACAGAGCCCTGGAATCCAAATGAAGACACCGTATCAAGGAGTAAGCTGTGATCAACAGTGTCAAAAGCGGCGGATAGATCAAGAAGGATGAGGATAGAATAGAGACCTTTGGATTTGGCCAGTAACAGATCGTTGGAAATCTTCGTAAGTGCAGTTTCAGTTGAATGAAGAGGTCGAAAGCCAGATTGGAGTGGGTCAAGAACAGCTTGAGATGAAAGAAAGTCAAGACAGCGGCGGTGAATGGCACATTCAAGTATCTTGGAGAGGAAGGGGAGGAGGGAGATGGGTCGATAGTTGGAAGGACAGGTAGGGTCAAGTGAAGGCTTCTTAAGGAGTGGTGTGACAACGGCATGTTTGAAGGCATCAGGAATGGTCGCAGTGGAAAGTGAAAGATTTGAGGATATGACAGATAAAAGGGGTGAGAGTATGAGAGATGGTGGTAAGAAGGTGGGTAGGAATGGGATCAGAGGAACAGGTAGTTCGTTTTGAGGAAAGAAGATGTGTTGTTTCCTCATCAGTGATTTCGGGAAAGAGGAAAAGGACGGAGGGGTTGGGGAGTTAGGGGAACGGACAAGGGGAGAGAAATGTGGGGGTGGCTTGATTGAGAATTTGAGGTTTATCTTCTGGAGAGATAGTGAGGGGGGAGTTGGAGATGACCTGCCCATGCCACACCCATGGCCCAAAAAGAACATCCCTTCCTGCCTTAGAAGTCATACTAAAAGGCATTAAGGACTAGATTCTATATATCATGCCTAAAAAATCGGTTCTGAAAATAATACGGCTAGGCATACTCTATAAAGTACGTCTTTTATAGAATATGCCTAAATTTTGGAATGGTTTATAGAATACGCTGAGTACCCGTCTGTGCAACTAAATTTAGTCGTGGGCAATTACACTAAGTATTCTATAACAATACGCACGGATTTTAGAAATGTCCATGACCTGCCCATGCCACCCCCATGGCCCATGCCCTGTTTTCAACTGTGTGACTTAAAATTTATGTACATCACGTTATAGAATACACTTAGACAGTTGTGTGTGTAAATTCGAATGCCAATTACTGTCAATAATTGCTTGTTAATTGGCAATTATCAGCGCTGATTGACTTGTTAACTAATTAAGTTACAAGCGTAAATCCAGAATATGACTAGATTTGCGCATGCAACTTAAGTCGTGCTATATAGAATCCAGGGGTAAGCCCTTAACACGGCATTAGCATGGAAAAAGAGGCTACAGCAAAATGTGTGAAAGTGTTTTGCAGTATGTTGCCTGTTTTCACGTGCTAAGCATGCATTAACTGTTTAACAATATTTTTGTAGAGGCATTCTGATTAGCGCACACTAACCAGATAATGCAGACTTAATGTGGGAACACTTAGCATCTTCTAAATAGAGAGAAGTGCTCCTGCATTCATTTTTTCCAGGTCTCACTTACTAATGGCAACATTACTATTTGAACTGTAAAAAAATTAATCCCCCCTTTTACAAAGCCACGCTAGCAGCTGCCACACGGTAATGCCCCTTTGTAAAAGGGTGTGTGTAAAAGCCCTAAAAAGTGCCACATTAAATCTGGGTTTAGCGCATTGAAAAGTCCCACATTAGAACATGTTAAACCCAGATTTCAGCACACTTGAGGAAAACAGTCCTTTACTTTGTAAGTTCTCTGGGGACACAGAAAGTGCCTAGTGTACCTGAATGTAACTCATCTTAAGCTACTACTGAAAAAATAATAGTAAAGCTGCACTAGTTATCTATAGGATATAAGCCCCAGTCTATTCTGTTGTATTTCTCAATCTGAGAGTCAGAACTTATTTCGGGTTCCAATAAAGTTTGTTTTGCACAGAGCCCAAATTGACGTCCCATGCTTTATTTGTGCTGCTCCACTCCCGCTCACTAGGGGTAGCCACTAATTTTCAGCTGCTTTAAACAGGTAACGCTGTTGAAAATCATTAGTAACCAAATAGTGTCAGATGATCCAGGGCAGAGCTAAGAAGTGGCATAGCCAGACCTACTATTTTGGGAGGGCCCAGAGTTAACTTGGTTGGTCCCTGCTGATGATACCCTCCCCCCATGGCTCAGAATCTCCCCTGCTCTTCCTAACCCCCCTAGATATATAAAGTACAAAGTTGTTTTTTTTTAACCTTCCTCTCCACCCCAGTATCCAACATCTCTTCCTCTCTTCCCACCCCCTCTGCCCCTAGTCCTCAACATACCTGTATTTCTCTCCTCCCCCGCCCACTGACCAGCAACTCTCTCTCTCTCTCTCTGAACCCCCCTCCTTTGTTCCTTTGAAGCATCATTTGCAGCAGCTGCAATTCATATTCACTGCCTGTGCTGACCCTGCAGGCTTTTTTTTGCCATGTCCCGCTCTCACTGATGTCACTTCCTGTTTCCTCACTGGCAGGATGCAGCAGAGGGAAGCCTGAAGTAGGGTTACCATATTTTGTCCTCTGAAAAAGAGGACACATGTTGCGCCCCCTGCCCCGCCCCTGCCCCACCCACACCCCGCCCCTTTCACATCCTGGCCCCACCCTTTCTCGCTCTCACCCCGCCCCGTCACATATTCCCCTCCCCCGGCGGCGGACCTATCCTAGCCTCCCCTCCCCTCCCCTTCCCTTACTTACTATCTACTGCCCTGGTGGTCTAGTGACCTCTTAGGGGCAGGAAAGAGCCCCCTCTTTCCTGCCTGGAGCGCTGCCCTTGCCCTGCATCTTGTTGCTGTGACGGTCTCGGTATTGAAAATGGCCGCCGAGAGTTGAAGTCTCGCGAGGCCGCTTCAACTCTCAGTGGCCATTTTGAATCCCGAGACCACCACACAGCAACAAGATGCAGGGCAAGGGCAGCGCTCCAGGCAGGAAAGAGGGGACTCTTTCCTGTCCCGAAAAGGTCACTAGACCACCAGGGCAGTAGATAGTAAGTAAGGGAAGGGGAGGGGAGGCTTGCCCCTATCGTATTGTCTACTCACTTGTCCTTTAGATTGTAAGCTCTTTGAGCAGGGCCTGTCCTTTTATGTTAAATTGTACAGCGCTGCGTAACCCTAGTAGCGCTTTAGAAATGTTAAGTAGTAGTAGTAGTAGTAGTAGGATAGGTCCGCCGCCCACCCACCCGTTTGTGCAGAAATCCGGACAAACGGGTGGACTGGCAAAACCCGCCCAGACGCCCAGACATGTCCTCAAAAAGAGGACTTGTCCGGGTAAATCCAGACGTATGGTAACCCTAGCCTGAAGGGCTGTCACAGGCAGTGAATACGAATCGCTGCTGCTGCCAGTAACACCTCAGAGGTACACAGTGGAGGGACAAGGGGGGGGGGGGGTTCAGAGAGAAGGGCAGATGCCGGGCAGCCAGAGAAGGAAAGGAAGAGAGGGGAGTAAGGCATTGATGCTGGATGGGCCTAGCCAAGAATGAGCAGGCCTGTGCCCACCCAGTCCCACCCGTAGCTTCTCCACTGGAGCCAGGCAGAACTGGAAGTCATCTGGGTATCACCAATATTCCTAACTTATCCAGGTGGATTTCCAGGTATCGGCACTAAATAATGGCGGTACACAGAACTTTCTTCAGGGACTTATACCCAGATATTCAGCATTAGTGTCTATGTACAGCCCAATGCTGAATATCTGTGTATAAATTTAAGGGTCAATATTCAAAGGATTTATGCTCCTAACTTTCAGAGTTATGCACATAAATTGGCCTCTTTGAAAATTTACCAGGTCTGAGTGCACAAATTTTTACTCAGAATTTCATTAAACTCTTAAATTTAGGAGCATAAAAAGTGGGTAGTATTAAGGACGGGGAAAAGAAGTTAGGAGCTTTGCACTGATTTTAAGCATTAGGCTCATAAGTCTAGGCAAATGAATGGCAGGACTAAATTTATGAGCATAACTTTTAAGCTCCTAAATTAAGATGAATTTTCAGCTGAAGTTACAGTCCTACATTTGGCTGGAAATAGACACAAATTTAGGATGATAACTTAGAAGCATAAATGTAGGAGCTCAGCATTTTATGAATATGGAACCCATTAATGCTGCAGTGTTTGAAGTCAGTGCTAACCATGACCCCCTTTTACTAAGGCGCACTCACATTTTTAGCGCGCACTAAAATTGGGCGCATGCTAAACGTTAGAGACACCAATGCATTCCTATGGGCGTCTCTAACGTTTAGCACGTGACAAAAACATAAGCGTGCCTTAGTAAAAGACCCCCCCATTTGTTTAAATATCTGATGGGAATGTTATTGAACAAGCCTTTGCAGAGTGCTTTAGATTACAATTTTTTATTATATGATTGTCTTTATTTTATTTATTAGGATTTATTTACTGCCGTTCTGAAATTCACACAAGGCTATGTACAGCAAGAAAAAGCAAGACATGGGCAATAGACAGTTACAGCAGTAAAAATATTCAAATGACCTTTTATAGATTCTACAAAGGGTGCCAAAAATATGGTCACCAAGTCCCAATTCTGTACTGGCAATTGTGCATGAAATTGCCATCATTTTATTTATTTATTGGATTTGGTTTGATGTGGAGGGGCATAATCGAATGGGGCGCCCAAGTTTTCATGAAGGTGTCCTCGCAGGATGGCCCCGTAAAGGGGTGGGGCAACCTGTATTATCGAAACAAGATGGACGTCCATATTTCATTTCGATAATACGGTCAGGGACGCCCAAATCATGAAATTTTGGTTGACCTTAGAGATGGTCGTCCTCAGGTCGTTTTTGAGATGGTTGTCCCCGTTTTTCAGCGATAATGGAAACCAAGGACGCCCATCTCAAAAACGACCAAATCCAAGCCATTTGGTCGTGGGAGGAGCCAGCATTCGTAGTGCACTGGTCCCCCTCACTTGACAGGACATCAACCAGGCATCCTAGGGGGCATTGCAGTGGACTTCAGAAAAAGGTCCCAGGTGCATAGCTCACTTACCTTGTGTGCTGAGCCCCCCAACCCCCCCCCAAAAAAAAACCACTCCCCATAACTGTACACCACTACCATAGCCCTTAGGGATGAAGGGGGGCACCTACATGTGGGTACAGTGGGTTTGTGGTGGGTTTTGGAGGCCTCACATTTACCACAACAAATGTGTAAGGTGGGGGGGGGGGGGTGGGCCTGGGTCCACCTGCCTGAAGTGCACTGCACCCACTAAAACTGCTCCAGGTACCTGCATACTGCTGCAATGGACCTGAGTATGACATTTGAGGCTGGCAAAAAAGTATTTTTAAAGATTTGTTTTGAGGGTGGGAGGGGGTTAGTGACCACTGGGGGAGTAAGGGGAGGTGATCCCCGATTCCCTCCAGTGGTCATCTGGTCAGTTCGGGCAACTTTTTGAGGCTTGGTCATGAAAAAAATGGACCAAGTAAAGTCAGCCAAGTGCTCATCAGGGACGCTCTTCTTTTTTCCATTATCGGTCGAGGACGCCCATCTCCTAAGCACGCCCCAGTCCCACCTTCGCTACACTGCTGACATGCCCTCGTGAACTTTGGTCATCCCCGTGATGGAAAGCAGTTGAGGGCGTCCAAAATCGGCTTTCGATTATGCCGATTTGGGCGACCTTGCGAGAAGGACGCCCATCTCCCGATTTGTGTAGAATAGGGTGTAGGTTGGCATATGTAATCCTAACTTTAGGTGCAAGCATGTAGGCCATGTCAAAGGCTGGTGTAAAAACTGCTACCTAAAGTTGCTAGTTGCTCATGTAAGTCATAGTATTCTGTAACTTAAGTGTGCAAGACATGCCTCTGACCCAGCCAAGGGCATGCCCCCTTTGTAGTTGCATGCTACAGCATTTAGGTGCTATGGGCCAGATTCTATATAAGGCACCTAAAAAATCCACACACTGAACATTTCAGGCAAAGCGTATTCTATAAGCACCACCTAGATTTAGACACGGTATATAGAATACACTTAGTTGATATCCCAGCGCTTAAAACTAGGCGCCTCTATTTACACCAACAAAAATGTGGCATAAATCCTTGCACGTAGATTTATACATACTGGACCATATTCTATAACTATGTGTGTAAATTTTGGAACGCCTACGAAATGCCCATTTCCCTGCCTATAACCTCACCCCTTTTTAACTATAAGCATTAAAGCTTAGGCACAGTTCATTACAGAATACGCTTAGTGAGTTGTGCGTGTAAATTCTAATTATTACCAATTAATACCCATTTTTGCTTGTTAGGTGCTATTATCAATGCTGATTAGCTTGTTAAGCCAATTAAGTTACACGTGTTGTTGTGCAATACGCTTACATTTCAACGCAGAATGCTAGATGCACTATATAGAATCTGGCAGTAAGGGGCCGATATTCAGACCACAGGAGTTAGATGGGCTGCCTCTCGTGGTCAATGCTGAGCCCAAATATTCAATGCCAGGCCATTTCTAATGATCAACACTGAATATCAGGTTTATTTGTCCGGTTTCAACTTAACCAGCCAAGTCAATATTGCATGATATAACCGGCTATCTGCCAATAGTGCATTGCTGCTATTTGACACTTCAATTTGGCCACCAAACTTAGCCAGCAATGCACTATTAGCAGATAGCCAGTTATATCATGCAATATAGCCGGTTCTCCACTAAGCGCTGGCTGCAAATATTCAGCGGGAGGTAACCAGCGATCTCCCACTGAATATTTGTAGATAATCAGTTACGTGCTATTTAACTGGCTAAGAGTCATTCCTGGACGGTTAAACAGTGTTGAATATCGGGCGGAATGTTTATAGCATAGCGCCTATGTGCAGTTATATGTGTAACTACAAATTAGTGCTAATTAGCACCAATTAATGCCACTTAAGGGCTATTATTGGTACTTAATTGTTAAATTAGACATCAAGTTAGTCACGCAACTGGCACTATTCTATAACTTACATGATCAAATTTGTACACTAGCCGGAAATTTGGCCACCCAACTTTAAAGAATCTGGGGACAATGTTAACACAATACTCATTAAAACATTGTAATGGACAGCATAGGATGGAAGCAGAGGTGGAACATATAGACAGATCGAGTAAATAAGTATCTTCCATGGAAAAGTTGCACGTGGCGTTGGAAAAGATGTAAGACAATAAGCTCGGGAAAGGATAAGCAAGTCCTGCTATAGTATATGCAATTGGTGTTAGTCCTTCTGAGAGTGACTAGCTAGTTAGTTGCATCTTCCATTAAAAGCTTGGAGAAGACCCAAGCTTTTGCTTGCTTCTGGAAGTAGAGATAGTCTTGCATTAAGCGAAGCCTTTCTGAGAGTGCATTCCAGAGTGTGGGGTGTACTCCAGAGAAAGTTCATTGATGAGTGTCACATAGCATGATTTCCTTTGGAGAGGATGCGCTTAAGAATAACCCTTTGGAGGACCTAAGGGACCTTGGAGGTGTGAAGAGGGAGATCCTGTTCTTCCCATTTCCTTTAAAGGCCTTGAAAATCAGGCATGGAGTTTTAAAATTAGCTTTATATTGTACTGTTTTTGTAGAAATGGTGTGATGTGGCCATGTCACTTATAACTTTCTATCTGTCTTGCTGCAGTATTCCGTAACCTCCGCTCTCAGGACAAATCACTCCTTTCTGTACCCTTCTCCACCACCGCTAACTCCAGACAACGCCCCTTCTGCCTCGCATCACCTTATGCCTGGAACAGACTTCCTGAGCCCATACGCCATGCGCCCTCCCTGCCCATTTTCAAGTCCTTACTCAAGGCCCATCTCTTCTCCCTTGCTTTTGGCGCCTAACCACCTTCCCATTCCTGATACCTACACTGACTACATAGTTTTTACCTTTAGATTGTAAGCTCTCTAGAGCAGGGACTGTCCTTCCCCATGTTTAAACTTGTACAGCGCTGCATAACCCTGGCAGCGCTATAGAAATGCTAAGTAGTAGTAGTAATAGTATTCTGAATCAATTGGTGTTGATGCAAACCCTTTGTAGTCACACTCATGTAGAGTACATTACAGTAATCCAGCCTTGATGTTATCATGGGATGAACCACTGTGACAAGAGTTGCCTTCTCAATGTATGGAAGGAAACAGTAAAGTTGCTGCAGAAGTAGAGGCAGCTCCTAAAGGTTGCTTGGATTTGGGGGATTATCGTACGTGTTGAGACTACCTATGCACCAAGGTTCCTGACTGGATTTAATGGGAAGTTGTAGCTCTCAAAGGAGATTTTGATGTCAGATGTTTTGTTGTTGTTGTTGGATTATATTTGATATACTGCTTTACGTTTTCAGAACAAAGCAGTTTACAATCTAACAAATTATATAAAACAAATGACTGCTTGTGTTAGAGACCCACAGGAGCTCAGTTTTACTTGAGTTCAGGCAAAGTTTGTTGTTTTTCGCCCATTCTTGAACTGCTGTTAAATAAATAGTACTTTATTCAGGGCTGTAGGTAAATCTGGTTCAACAGATATGAGTTATTGTGTATCATTTGCTTAGATGTAGAGCCGAGTATCCATCAACAAAATAAGCTCAGGTAGTGGCATGAGGTAGATATTTGTGGTGTTTTGTACTGTTAATGTATAACTTTGATAAGTTATGCTTTATGATATGTGGTATATAAGTGTTTAATAAATAAATAAATCACAGACTAAAACCAGACCTATTCCTCTATGGCACTCAGCCCACAGTCAATCTGGTTTTTCACTTGAATTCCTGCAGTGACGGTTTCAAACCCTCTCTCAGTGATGACTGTCAATAAATTACACAGAAATATTACCAAAGGGCAGTAGATATGAATACATTATTTTTCACAAGGGCTGATTTATTATTGGTTTTTCTGCGCCTATGGGCAAAACCTTTATACTTCAAGACCTATTGGAGCAGAGAAAAGGGAAAAGTAAACAGGAAAGAATTATGTAAAGCAGACCAAAGGCAAGATGTAACTGGATATAGAATGGATGGCTAGTATGGAATTTAGTATAAGGATGAGAAGTGACTGAATATGGGTACATTTTGTGCCTGTCTTTTTCTTTCTGTATGCAGTGTATATTTGGAGTATGATACTGTGAAGTAGCAGAGAGACACACACAGTTCACTCGGTATCTGTCAATTTCTATGACCTGCCAAAGAACAAGAGGTGTGGGGGGGGGGGGGGGGGGGGGAGGGGGATGTGAGCTGCCTCCTGCCTTCAACCTATAATTAATCTTTTCTTATTTCAGGCTGAAAGCAGGGCCAGGATTGATATGGAAATATAGCAGTGTCTCTCCTATTACCATCTGCAGGAGTGAATGTAAAGCAGGAGAGCGGGACACGGGAGGGCACAGATTAGAATGATGAGCATGCAGTCAGAGCTCTCACCACCACCATGGGGACCACAGGCTGCTTGATTAAATCTGTCTCCATGCTGCTTCTGTATGCTGTGGCCAGGCTGCTGCCTGCATGTAAGGGGAAACATTAGCAGCTAATCTGTTAAAGGAGGAGGGTTTAGCCAGCAGGATGCTGGTTAATGTACTGTGTGGTTCTCTCCAAAGGGTTTGGTTTGCTCGAATTTATAACTTTGCTGGAGGGATTTGTGATCTGTACCTCTTTGTCAGTGAGCTGTACCAGCAGCAGGGTTGGGGATCTGATATTTTTGCTTGCTACAACTAGATATCACTCCTAAAGTCGCTGGTGAGATTGAAAGAAAATCAGAGTTCCATTAAGGCATTAAGGTGGAACCTTTCTAAATTATCTGTCACCTATCTCTCTACAATAATCCAGGAGAAAGTGAAGGAAAATGCTGTGCATTCATAGCTATGAGAATGTGCATCCTAACCTCAAATATGCTTTCAGCAGTTTTCCCTAGTGTCTAATTACATCATCATGCCTACATATAGCATTTTCATTTGAAAGCCTGTCCAATTTGATGCTATTTAGTGTTGAAGCCATGACATCCTCACACTACACTTCAACCTTCAGGCCCTCTCCCCCCACCTTCACCTCTTGGTAAAGCAGACAGTGAAGCTCTGTCTTTTACAGAGTGCGCTTGCCCATGAGGTGGCATTGAAAGACACAGCAGCTGAAATTTAACTGCTGTAGCTGGGTTACCACATATAGGCTTTCACATAGAAAAAGAGTGTGTTCTATACATATAGCAGGGAAATATACATTTAGGAGACTACAGAAAAGTGATAAACAGGGAAGAATTCCTGTCAGACACAGAACTGAGCAGCGTAGGGTTAATTATCCTCCATCCTTCCAGTCACAATAGTCTACTTATATGTATATGCATAGCTCACATACACACTAATATCTAACACTGCAGAAACATTTGATAATTGAGAGAAGTGTGTTTTAATGCTCAGAGCCAGATTACCAATTTATTGAGCGTTAAGCCCCTCATTAAAGAACATAAGAACATAAGTATTACCGTACTGGGACAGACCGAAGGTCCATCAAGCCCAGCATCCTGTTTCCAACAGTGGCCAATCCAGGTTACAAGTACCTGGCAAGATCCACATTTTATGCTGCTTATCCTAGAAATAAGAAGTGAATTTATCCCAAGTCCATTTTAATAATGGCTTATGGACTTTTCATTTAGGAAGCTAGCCAAACCTTTTTTAAACCCCACTAAGCTAACAGCTTTTACCACATTCTCTGGCAACAAATTCCAGAGTTTAATTACACGTTGAGTGAAGAAATACATTTACTACTTTGTAGCTTCATTGCGTGTCCCCTAGTCCTAGTATTTTTGGAAAAAGTAAACAAGCAATTCACATCTACCCGTTCACAACTCCACTCATTATTTATAGACCTCTATCATACCTCCCCTCAGCCGTCTTTTCTCCAAGCTGAAGAGCCCTAGCCGCTTTAGCCTTTCCTCATAGGGAAGTCATCCCATCCCCTTTATCATTTTCATTGCCCTTCTCTGTACCTTTTCTAATTCACTATACCTTTTTTGAGATGCAGTGACCAGAATTGCACACAATATTCGAGGTGTGGTCGCACCATGGAGCAATACAAAGGCATTAGAACATCCTCATTTTTGTTTTCCATTCCTTTCCATATAATACCTAACATTCTACTTGCTTTCTTTGCCGTCGCTGCACACTGAGCAGAGGTTTTCAATGTATCATCAAAGATGATGCCTAGCTCCCTTTCTTGGTCGGTGACTTCTAATGTGGAACCTTGCATTACGTAGCTATAGTTCAGGTTCCTCTTTCCCACATGCATCACTTTGCACTTGCTCACATTAAACATCATCTGCCATTTGGATGCCCAATCTCCCAGTTTTGTAAGGTCCTCTTGTAATTTTTCACAATCCTCTTGTGATTTAACAACTTTGAATAACTTTGTGTCGTCAGCAAATTTAATTACCTCACTAGTTACTCCCATCTCTAGATCATTTATAAATATATTAAAAAGCAGCAGTCCCAGCACAGATCCCAGCAAAACCACACTATCTACCCTTCTCCATTGAGAATACTGACCATTTAACCCTACTCTCTGTTTTCTATCTTTTAACCAGTTTTTAATCCACAATAGTACAATACTTCCTATTCCATGACTCTCCAATTTCCTCTGGAGTCTTTTATGAGGTACTTTGTCAAACGCCTTCTGAAAATCCAGATACACAATATCAACCGATTCACCTTTATTCACGTTTGTTCACCCCTTCAAAGAAATGTAATAAATTGGTGAGGCAAGATTTCCCTTCACTAAATCCATGTTGGCTTTGTCTCATTAATCCATGCTTTTGAATGTACTCTGTAATTTTGTTCTTTAAAATAGTCTATACCGTTTTGCTCAGCACCGACGTCAGGCTCACCGGTTTATAATTATCTAGATCACCTCTGGAACCTTTTTTAAAAATCGGCGTTACATTGGCCACCCTCCAATCACTCGGCGTGATGTCCAATTTAGGCGTAGATATTTATGATTGTATTCTATAATAGGTGTTGTGCTTTCCGAACCTATTATAGAATACTCGCATAAATATCCACACCAAATGTTGGGCGTGTGCCAAATGTTTTCCACATCATATATAGAATTCACCCCTAAATGTCTAATTTGGACATTTCATCTTACTGTAAATATTCAGTGGTGTTTGAATGTATGATTTGAAACTATCTAAATTAGACATGTCAAATTCTCTGTTTTCTGTGTGGCTAAATACTGACCTCAGAATCTGTAGTATGTTTGTGATATTCCCATTTTCTTTCAGTTATCACATCTGGCGATTTTTCATTCCTTCTTTGAAGAATAATTTTACCCCCTAATGGATGGACAGAAACACACATACTCTTTTCATATACTTGCTTCCCAGTGCTGGAAAGCAAAACATGTAGATGACAGCAGAAAATAATCAATTCACTCCTCCAGTCCATCCAGTTATCCCTGTCAGCATTGCAAGAATGTATTCCAGTTGCCAGCCACAGACAACCACTTGCAAGATATTTCCCCTTATCCAGGATGATTTTTGTCTTCTTCTTCATTCCACACACAAGTTCCCTGACTTATTTTATATGCAGAATCCCTCTATTCCCATGTCTATTTATAAAGATGGTTAATAATCTAAATAGCTAGCAATACCAGCTCAGCCATTGCCCCAGCATCTTGGCAGGCTGCCAGACAGGCCCATTATGTGAACTCCTACATTACAAATAGGTCTTTTAGCTATTACTATGTTTAATCCAAAGAGAAGTTGAAATTTGAGGGTGATCAGAGCACATTCTGATATCATCATCAGGCATGTTTAAAGAAGTAATCATAACCATTAGAAGCAGCTTAGTGGTTAGAGCGCCAGGCTGACAATCAAGGAAGCCCAGATCAAATCCCACTGCTGCTCCTTGTGATGTTGGATAAGTCACTTAACCCTTCATTGCCTTGGGTACAAACTTAGGGGTTGCTATTTGGCATGTTTTAAGCAAGCAGGAGAGGTTCCTGCCTATTTAAACCAGGCAGAGCAGGCTGGTTGCCAATATTCAGCGGTACTTAACTGACTCTGATCATTGTGGCACTGCCCAGGTAGTGCAGGGGAAGTCTGATGATGGAGTCAGGGAGGAGCTAGCAGTTATACAGGCATTGGCTATACTCAAGCCCTGATGCTCAAAAGTAAACACAAATTTGAAACATTTTCCCAGCAACTGCATCCTAAATCATATCAAATTACGTGTCACCATTCTTCAAAATTATCATTTATAGAAGGATCTTCAGATTATCACAGCACAGATACTGCATTCCAACAATTTCTTGTGCAGTACTGTGTAATCCTTATTGATCCTGAATTTTTAATTTATTTTATATAAATATTTTGCAATCTCATATCAAAAAATCAAAAGCTTAGAAAAAACTGGAACCTCTCCCGGCATGGCCAAGTTTCGATTTCTTCTTCAGAGTAGAGGTCCAAAAATGTTCCATATGACCTCTCATTTAGCATAAGGGAAGTAGATGTGGGCATTAGAAGGCCATTAGCACCATGCTAGCGCCTGCATTTACTTGCGCAGAATATTTAGAGGGGTATAGTGCAGGAAACAATGAGTGCACCAGGCACTAGCGCAGATAGCATGCAAATATAATCAAGCTCATGTAAATGAGGTCCTTTTGTATTCTTTCCCAATGCTCAGAAAAGAGTGCCTGAAACAAAGCTGCCTTACCACTGCAAAAAATAACACCAGGTTGGAACAGGCATTAGAGTGTTGGAAGAGAGAATTTCCCATGATTCCCGTGCTTCTCTCGTGATTCTTTCTGCAAAATCTGCTGGTTTTGATTGCTTTTGGAAGCAGAAGGAAGCTGTGCAAGCCCTTAAGTGCTAGTTATGAGAAACAGCAGACCCAAGCAAATGCATACATTTAGGGTTACCATATGTCTGGATTTACCCGGACATGTCTTCTTTTTGAGGACATGTCCGGGCAACCGGGCGGGTTTTGCCAATCTGCCCATTTGTCCGGATTTCTGGACAAACGGGCATGCTGGCGGGCGGGCCGTATCCGGCGGGCAGGCAGATTGCTAGCCTCCCCTCCCCTTAGTTACTACTGCCCTGGTGGTCTAGTGACCTCTTCCGCCTTCGGGGCAAGAAAGAGCCCCCTCTTTCCTGCCCGGAGCGCTGCTCTGCATGCATCCTTCCTGTTGGTGATCTCGGCGCTGATTCAAAATGGCCGCCGAGAGTTGACGTGACCTCGCAAGACGTCAACTCTTGGCGGCCATTTTGAATCGGCGCCGAGATCACCAACAGGAAGGATGCATGCAGGGCAGCGCTCCGGCCAGGAAAGAGGGGGTTCTTTCCTGCCCCGAAGAGGTCACTAGACCACCAGGGCAGTAGTAAGGTAAGGGGAGGGGGGTGATGGGGTGTGTGACAGGGGGGAGGGGAAAATGTGACAGGGGGCAGAGCGAGGGCGTGAAAGGGGGCGGGTGGGGTGTGAAAGGGGCGGGGTGGGTGTGTGGTGGGGGAGGGGCATGTGTCCTCCTTTTTGGGGGACAAAATATGGTAACCCTACATACATTGACATCTGTTTCCTGTGTCTAATTATAAGCGTCCAAGCTAAAAATAAATTAAAAACACATATTTAGGCTGCAGAAAACAGACGCCAATATGTGTTCATGTTCAGGTTTTACCAGGTGCCGAACCTACCCCAGGAACTTTTCTGTGCATGCACCAGCACAATCCTCCCGCCGTACTTCCTAATGCTCAATGCTATGAGCCCGTCGATATTTATATCTCACTAGCATTGATCATTAGGGCATTGTTCTTCTGCATTGTTCTGGCAATATTTTAAGGCACTATTCAGAACAGTGTCAGAGTTTTGAGCATCGCGGCCTCAGTGCCTTTTGAGCAGTCCTATCTATATCCGCTTAGCTATGCAGGTGCTGGCACTGAATATTGGCTGGCACCTGCATAAATTATGGGCCACTGGCTGACCCTAGAAATTCAATGCCAGTGAAATTTGCTGTTACCGTGGCTTAATGTGAGACTTTACCACACAGTAGCAAATTTAATGTGGCAACTACTGGGGATGTTCCTAGCATTTTCCATTACAGGTATTCCAATAAATTTGAAGCTACCACATGGTACTTTGCTGTAGGCAGGGCCGTGCCAACACAGTAAGCGGGGTAAGCACCGCAGTAGGGTGCCGACCTCTGGAGGGTGCCGTCACGGTGCTTACCCTAGCCGCTTACCCCAGCTCCGCGCCGCCCTGGGGGCTTTAAATCTGTTATCTAAATTTATCTCCGATGTCGCAGCAGCTGAGCAGCATCAGTGAAAGCGCTGCTGACGTCTTCAGCCTTCCCTTCATGCTCGTTCGTTCCCTCAGTGTCCCTCCCTCGCAAGGAAATGATGTCAGAAGAAGGCGGGACACTGAGGGAACGAATGAGCGTGAAGGGAAGGCTGGAGGTAAATTTAAATGAAAGATGGACATGGATGAGAGGTCCCAGGGAGAGGAGAAATTGCTGGAAATGGAGGGGAGGGGAGAGAGGAGAATTGCTGGATATGGATAGAGGAGGGAAGGGCAGAGAGGGACAAGGATGGACATGGATGGGAGGTCAGGGCCCAGGGAGAGAAGAAATTGCTGGAAATGGAGGGGAGGGGAGCGAGGAGAATTGCTGGATATGGATGGAGGAGGGAAGGGCAGAGAGGGACAAGGATGGACATGAATGGGAGGGCAGGGCCCAGGGAGAGAGGAGAAATTGCTGGAAATGGAGGGGAGGGGGAGAGGAGAATTGCTGGATATGGATGAAGGGGAGAGAAGGGAAGACAGAGGAAGGAGATGCACATGGATGGAGGGGAAGGGAGAGAGAAGAAATGCTGGGCATGGATGGAGGGGAGGGAAGAGAGAGGAAGGAGATGAGATGAGGGAAAAGGAAGAGAGGAGAAAAACTGCACATGGATGGAGAAAATAGGCAGAAGCTGGATCCACTGGACAGTCAAGTCTGCGGAGGACCCAGCTTTTACTTATGGATATAAAGCAAGAAATGAAGAAAGGAGGAAAGTAAAGAAATAAATGGAAAGGAAGCCCTGGAAACGGAGTTAAGAGGACAGATAGCAGCAGAATCAGATACTGGGCCAGTATGATCAGAAAAAGAAAGTCACCAGACAACAAAGGTAGAAAAAATCATTTTATTTTCATTTTAGTGTTTGTAATATGTCCACTTTGAGAATTTACATCTGCTATCTTATTTTGCAATGTATAGCAATTTGTTTCTAAGAATATTGCTGACAATTCCTGTCAGTGTGGCAAGTGGTGAGCGATCATTTTCACAGTTAAAAATCATAAAAAATTACTACTACTACTACTACTATTTAACATTTCTAAAGCGCTACTAGGGTTATGCAGCGCTGTACAGTTTAACATAGAAGGACAGTCCCTGCTCAAAGAGCTTACAATCTAAAGGACAAGTGTACAGTCAATCAAGAAGGGGCAGTCAAATTGGGGCAGTCTAGATTTCCTGAAAGGTATAAAGGTTAGGTGCCGAAGGCAACATTGAAGAGGTGGGCTTTGAGCAAGGATTTGAAGATGGGTAGGGAGGGGGCTTGGCATAAGGGCTCAGGAAGTTTATTCCAGGCATAGGGTGAGGCGAGGCAGAATGGGCGGAGCCTGGAGTTGGCGGTGGTGGAGAAGGGTACTGAGAGGAGGAATTTGTCCTGTGAGCGGAGGTTTCGGGCGGGAACGTAAGGGGAGATGAGGGTAGAGAGGTAGTGAGGGGCTGCAGACTGAGTGCATTTGTAGGTGAGAAGGAGAAGCTTGAACTGTATGCGGTATCTGATCGGAAGCCAGTGAAGTGACCTGAGGAGAGGGGTGATATGAGCATATCGGTTCAGGTGGAATATAAGACGTGCAGCAGAGTTCTAAACTGATTGAAGGGGGGATAGATGGTTAAGTGGGAGGCCAGTGAGGAGTAGGTTGTAGTAGTCAAGGCGAGAGGTAATGAGAGCATGGGTGAGAGTACGGGTGGTGTGCTTAGAGAGGAAAGGGCGAATTTTGCTGATGTTAAAGAGGAAGAAGCAACAGGTCTCAGCTGTCTGTTGGATGTGCACAGAGAAGGAAAGGGAGGAGTCGAAGATGACTACGAGGTTGTGGGCGGATGAGACGGGGAGGATGAGAGTGTTATCAACTGAAATCGAGAGTGGTGGAAGAGGAGAAGTGGGTTTTGGTGGAAAGACGATAAGCTCGGTCTTGGCCATGTTCAGTTTTAGGTGGCGGTTGGACATCCATGCAACAATGTCGGATAAACAGGCCGATACTTTGGCCTGGGTCTCCGTGGTGATGTCTGGTGTGGAGAGATACAGCTGGGTGTCATCAGCATAAAGATGATACTGGAAACCATGAGATGAGATCAGAGAGCCAAGGGAAGAGGTGTAGATTGAAAAAAGAAGGGGTCCAAGGACAGATCCCTGGGGAACTCCAACAGAGAGCGGGATGGGGTGGAGGAAGATCCATGAGAGTGTACTCTGAAGGTGCGGTGGGAGAGATAGGAGGAGAGGACGAAGCCCTGGAACCCAAATGAGGACAGTGTGGCAAGAAGTAAATCATGATTGACAGTGTCAAAAGCGTCGGATAGATCGAGCAAGATGAGGATGGAGTAGTGGCCTCTGGATTTGGCAAGGAACAGGTCATTACAGACTTTAGAGAGTGCTGTTTCTGTCGAGTGTAGAGGGCGAAAACCAGATTGAAGCAGATCGAGGATGGTCTGAGAGGAGAGAAAATCAAGGCAGCGGCTGTGAATGTCGTGCTCAAGTATTTTGGAGAGGAAGGGTAGGAGGGAAATGGGGCGGTAGTTGGAGGGACAGGTAGGGTCAAGTGATGGTTTTTTGAGGAGAGATGTGACCACGGCGTGCTTGAAGGTGTTAGGGACGGTTGCAGTGGAGAGAGAGAGGTTGAGGATATGACAGATAGAGGGGGTGACAATATGAGAGATGGTGTTAAGTAAGTTGGTGGGGATGGGATCAGAGGAACAAGTGGTGCATTTCGAGGAGGAAAGAAGGCGGGCGGTTTCCTTCTCAGTGATATCAGGAAAGGAGGAGAGAGGCCAGGGTTGGTTGGTTGAGGGGGAGGGTTGAAGGGTGAAGAGGAGGAGGTGGCTTGGTAGTGAACTCAAGGTTGATCTTTTGCACTTTGTCGCTGAAGTAGTCAGACAATGATTGAGGAGAGAGTGAGGGGGGTGGGAGCGGAGGGTACTTTGAGGAGGGAGCTAAGGGTGGCGAAGAGACGACGAGGGTTGGAGCTGAGGGAGTTGGTCAATTGGGTGTAGTACTACTACTACTTAACATTTCTAGAGCAGTCCTGTTTGGCAAGGAATAGGGAGGACTGGAAGGAGGATAGCACGAATTTGTAATGAAGGAAATCTGAATAGGCGTGAGTTTTTCTCCAGAGGCGTTCAGCAGATCGGGCGCAGGAGCGAAGGTGATGGATGCAAGGGGTCAACCAGGGCTGGGGATTAGTACACCTTGAGGGACGGGGATGGATGGTGCAAGGGTGTCCAGAGCGGAGGAGAGAGTGGCATTGTAAGCGGAGACAGCCTTGTCGACAGACTCGGAGGACATGATGGAGGGGAGGAGACCAGAAATACTAGAGGATAAGCTGGGAGGGTCAATAGCCTGGAGATTTCTGGAAGTAGTGGTTAATGTTGGGCGGGGCTGAGGGGGGGTGAAGAAGTGTGAAGGTGATCAGGTGATGATCAGAGAGAAAAATTATTTGCAATCAAGTATTTCGCAAGAAAGGCTTGTAAGCCTTGCCATGATTGCTATTGAGAATGATATATGTGCCCAGTTAGATATCAAAGATTTAATTACTAATGTCGTGAACATGAAAGCACAAAAAGCTAAGTGGTTGTAAACCCTCTATTTGTTCAGCAATCCCACAAAGATGCACTCCATCTTTCAGTTCCTTTGCATCTTGTGCCACACGGGGGGGGGGGGGGGGGGGCACGCCAACTGCTAGTCTGCAGGGGGGCACCAGAGACCCTAGGCACGGCCCTGGCTGTAGGGTACTTTAGGACATAATAAGTGGTCCCTTACTAACTGGAAAGGTGCCAATTAGAGTATGGTATTTGCAGCACACTAACCAGAAAATGCCTTCAATGGCCATTCTCTGCTCAGGATACACCCCTAACACAAAAAGGACTTAGGTCCCCTTTTACAAAGGCATGCTAGTGTTTTTAGTGCACGCTAAAAATAAGCGTGCACTAAATGCTAGAGATGCCCACACTAATGATTAGCACAAACTAAAAATGCTAGCATGCCTTTGTAAAAGACCCCCTTAATACATGATTTACCATGCAGTAACTGCAAAATACTGCAAAACCCCCCAAACAAATTATTATACTACATCATCCTTATTTATTCTTATATATATATATATATATATTTTTTTTTTTTTTAAAGCCAGTATATGTGTAATAGCTGATGATCTTATGGATGACTGGAAAATAAAAAAATAAAGATTAAAAACGTGATTTTAATTTTCATATTCAATCCATCAAATGTTTTATCGCATATCAATGACTTTGATTTTATCAATAACTTAGAGGACCAGCTCTTGAAGCAGCATTTTGGTGAAACATTGCCCATGTTGGTGACGGATCCCTCAACTACAGCTAAGTTATTGATAAAATCAAAGTCATTGATATGCAATAAAACACTTGAAGGACTGAATATGGAATTAAAATCATGTTTTTTATATATATATATATATATATATATATATATAAGAATAAGGATGATGCAATATAATAATTTATATGGACCAGTGAAGATTGAGGTGATCACGAGGCTTCAGGAACTCAGTGAAATGAGTCCCCACTAAGATCCGATATAGAATAAATGATTATAATTGTGCTCTAAGAGAACAGTAAGTTGATAGAGCACTGGGATTATTTAATGGATTCAAATTAATGAGGATAAATAATGAGGATCTGAACAAAGCAAACTATCCAGATAAATGATAGAACCTGCACTGTGGCTGAATGATTTTTGATGCTGTATTCATATTATCGCTAGTGGACCAAGGATACAATTTCTGAGGCAGGCAATTTGCCAAAATATGGGCCATGTCAGGTACAGGTTCTCAAACTTCATCACCATATCTACTTGTGGCTGACTGCACTTCCTGTGTCTTATTACTATCAGGATAGCATCAATGCAGCCTGTAATAATGTTCTGTGGCATTATCCAGACAACAGCACTGAAAATTGCTGACTAGCTCTGGTCAGCTGCACTTACCAGCTGCTGCTATCTAGATAAGTTCAAATTTTCTAGATACACTACTTTTGAGTAGCATTTCTGGGCTGTGAACAAGGATCATACAAGTTAAATTGATAGGGAGAAAGAAAAAGAGATGCTATTTGATACAGTATAAGGGAGATAATGATGGACTTCTGGCGGGGCTCATGGCAAACTGAAGTAGCTCCGCAGAGCTTCCTCCTTCATCTTGCCCCCGGAAGCCCCCTGACTTCAGTGGAAAACATCCAGCACTTTAAAACTCACCTGAGAGCTAGGGCTGGAGATTCAGGGCTTTGGGACCCTACTCGTGGGTCAATGAGAGAGTGCTACAGGTAACTCAATGACTGCACCAGTGCCTGAGTTGAAAGAAGACTGTGTGGGGCACAGTGGTGAGTAGGGGTACAGGTGCAGCACAGGCAGCAGTGGAGCGGTCGGCCTGGATGAGGGCTAGGGACTGCAGGAGCTGAGTCCGGAGAGGAGCAGCTGGCGTGTTGCGATAAGAAGCGGCAGAAGCATATCTTAGGTGGTGCTGAGGAGGCTAGTTCCAGTCTGGACTGCATGGTGCCCTGGTGGGTGGAGCACTCGACCTCAGATTCTGCCACAGGACTGAATGCAGTTGGTGGCTGTGGAAAGCTGCACCAGATCAGATGCCTCTTGAGAGGGGCTTTGGGGCCCAATAAGCCAGGGGGCCCCTGGGACACAGCAGGGGTAGCACCCATTGGCTGGAGATCATGGCGGCTAGCCGATGAGTGGGTGGCTATCTTGGGCTCTGTGCTGAAGTAATATGTATGCAGCAAAAGCAGGATCCTCGAGAAAGGGCCCTAGTAGTCCAGGTAAGTCTCTGTCTCCTGCTTCCTTGATTGTGGGTCATAGAGGTGATAGTTCCAGTTCCAAGACACCAGAGGTGATAAGGGACCTGGTGCTCAAAGCCTACAGCCTGTCACTCTGTTGTGACCCGCTCCTGAACTTCTTCCTTCTGCTCTGCTCTGGCTGGTCTCTCTGGGCGCCCCTTTCCTGGCCTCTCAGTATAAGTCCTGTCAGCCGCCCGCACCTGGGGGCTCAACCCTCGGGGAAAGGCGATCACCACAGATGAACTTCAGGGTTGCTCGGCCGCCAAACAGAACCTGGGTTCGTGTCTTTTTCACACCCGGCAGCACACTGCTCGGCACAGGAACTCACCATATCTGACAGCTTCTGATTTTAATGAGTTAGTCTCTTCTTCAGGTGGTGTCTCATGTATTACATCTTTTTGCTGGGCCTATCATAACCTACAAAGAATGCAGTTTTGGTCAGGATCAATATAGCTATTAGACTATAAAGCAAGCCTTATCTGATTATGTTTACAAGAGAAACTGCAGTGTGTATGGATCCCTCTAGGAGGCAATATGGTACAGGGCAAAGGGTTTCTTCCTTCTGCTCAGGTAATCTGCATTTCCCACTGCTCCTGGACTGAAACCTTCTTCCCATTCTTCATGACACTTGTTTACTTCTGGCCCCTCACTCTTTCTTCCCAGTTGCAGCATCTTTGAAGACTCTTGACTGACTGAGAATATATAATTCAGACGAGCTTTGACAGAGCCGACTAGTCCCCTGGTGTAGCAGCGTGAGAGAACACGGCCAAGATGTGTTTCAGCCAGCTTAATTGTTAGCATCTTCGACCCCCATTCAACCCCACCCATCCCCTACCTTCACAAATGAAATGGTTTACTATCTGAGGGTTTGCCTAGCAGGAAAGTGCTGAATAAATAAATCAATATCTGAGGGAATCCATAGGGATGAAGAGAGACTTTGCAAGACTATGATAAAAACCATTCCATTAATGCTGCAGTTACTGCACTTCCCACTGCCTCTGATGGAGGACACAGAGGAGATTGCAACACCGGTTCAGGGTCTGTGCTGTGTATTTAAACTCTCTGATGGATTTACTGGAATTAATTGATTCCAGGTTATCTTAATTGCAAAAGATGTGTCAGTAGAAAAGAAAGCAATGAAATCAACAATCTTAGCAAATCACTTCTTACCAACACAGCAGGAAGTGAGACTAAACAAGAAACTAAACAGAAGATACAAATTCCACTGAAATGTAGATGGAAAGCGATGACCACAAATGCTCGCAGTCTAAGCAATAATGTTTATGACCTTCAAGCCATGATGTTGGAGGCAGGCTTAGATGTTGTTGCAATCACGGAGACATGGCTCAATGGTTCCCATGAATCAAAGGTGCCCCGTATCAGGGCTGCCGAGAGGGGGGAACAGGGAGAACAAAATTCCCGGCCCGGTGCCGCAGTCCCACCCGCCCGCATTCAGTGGGAGACTCCCGTTTTGGCGGGTCATCTCCTGCTGTATTCCACTGCCGCTGCTTCTGTTGAGCAGCAGCAGGAAAGTGCCGCGCTGAGCCAGAGCCGGAGCTGGAGCTGCTGCTTCTCTCCACAGCCGGCATAAAAACAAAAAGAAGCACAGGGCCGAAGCAGCCTTCAGGCATGTGCTGTCGGCTCTGCTGTCCTCTGCCCCCGCTGACGTCAATTTCCTGTTCCGGGGGCAGAGGACCGTGTTACGCTCTGCTACACTTCTCCAGGATGGGTTGGTTTCTGTTTCCTAACCTAGCAGCCGTCATCCGGGTTGGATCATGGACAGCAGCCATCTTGGCTAGCTCAGGAGGGGGCAGCCATCTTGGAGTAACGAGGTCAGGAAGGAAGCCCATATTTGGATGTAGGCACCTCTGCTGATGGGGGCAGCCATTTTGGAACAGCTGCTCATGGTTGAGCCTAATTCCTGCTATATTTAAAGCCCTGTTTCCAGTCCTTCCATGCTTTGGCTTCTATTCGCTTAGAGGTTGTGGTCTTCATCTGTTCCAGTGTTTTCCTGTGTTCCTGACCTTGGATTGTTTACTGACCACACGTTGTGTTGTTGCCTGCCCAGACTTTCGGATTGCTCTCTGTTTTGCTGCTTCACTGACTCTTTGCTCCTGGACTGTGTCTGCCTGCCTGCCAGCCTGGTCAGCGGTTGTGCAACCCCGCCGGTTCCAGAAGTCCTGGTGGCCGCCTGCACCTGGGGGCTCAACTCCCAGGGAACGGTGGTCGCTCCCCAGGTGAAGCTAGGGGTTGTCTGGCTGCCTGATCGAGTGCGGTGCCACTTCATCTTCGCCGTGCTCAGTCGGGGCACAAGGGCTCCCATTCACCAGCTGAAGCCATGAGCTCGCCAGACAGGTCTGAGCTGTCTCACCTGGCTCAGGTTCTCCACCAGCAGCAGGAGCAGCTAACCCGCCTGTCCAGTACCTTGCAGGAGGTCTGCAGTCAGCTACCAGGGCTCCAGCGGCAAGCAGCCGCGGTTCTTCCAGTCCCGAGAGCGGAGACTTCTGCCGCACGTCTGCGACTTCCAGAGCCACCTCGCTTTGACGGTACTCCCACAGCTTGCCGGGGGTTCCTGAACCAGTGTCAGATCCTGTTTGAGCTGCAACAGGAGGCTTTCCCATCTGACAAAATAAAGGTGACCTACATCATCTCCCTGCTTTCCGGTGCCGCGCTGGCTTGGGCGTCCCCGCTATGGGAACAGCGGAGTCCGGTTCTGGCAAACCTGGAGGAGTTCTTGCGGCAGTTCCGGATGGTATTCGACGTTCCTGGCCGACCTTCTTCTGCCTCTGGGGAGCTGCTGCGGATCCAGCAGGGCTCTGGGTCGGTCAGGGCATATGCTGTCTGGTTCCGTACCTTGGCTGCGGAACTCAGGTGGAACCAGGAGGCCTTAACGGCCATTTTTTGGCAGGGGCTGGACGGCCAGATAAAAGATGAATTGGCCGGCCGAGAGATTCCCGCTACTTTGGACGCCCTTATTGCACTCTGCACTAGAATCGATATCTGGTTCCAGGAGCGAGCCCAGCAGAGGGTCATGCAGCTGGCAGCGCAGGGATCCAGAGGCCTTCCCCATCGCCCCGAGACGCCCCGGTCCTTCGAAGAGGGTTCGGAAGGAACCAAGGAGGAACCCATGGTATTGGGGCGGCATCGCCTGTCCAAGAAGGAGAGGGCCCATCGTCTCCAGAACCGGTTATGCCTATACTGTGGGCAGGCCGGACACTTCACGGGCTCCTGTCCAAACAAGCCTGGGAGATCGGGAAACGCTCCGGCCCGAGCCCTATGAAGGGGGTGGCTCTGGGCCGGCTGTCTGCCCTTCCAGACAACTTGCTCTCTTGTTCCCATACTGCTCCAAGGAAAGGGTTTCCAGGCTCATACTAGGGCCCTGCTAGACTCCGGGGCCGGAGGGAACTTCATCGATGCCGAATTCCTGTCGCAGCTAGGTGGCTCCACGGTGCCCTGTCAACCGGAGCTCAGGGTCACCTCCATCCAGGGGGATAGTCTTCCTCGAACCATCACCCGGATCACCTCGCCCCTGGGTCTACAGGTGGGGGCGTTACATCAGGAGAAGATCCAGTTCCTGGTTCTTGCCCGAGTCATTCACCCGGTGATCCTTGGACTGCCTTGGCTCCGATTACACACTCCTGTTATCGACTGGGCCACCGGGGAGATCGGGAAATGGGGTTCCCGATGTGTCGAGCACTGTCTCCAGCAGGTCAAGCCACCTTTGCCGCTCTGCTCAGCTAAGCTGCAGACCCCACAGGAAGATTCGCCCATGCTGCCGGAGAACTACCAGGAATTCCGTGACATGTACAGTGCTCGGGCGGCTGACACGCTGCCTCCCCATCGGTCTTTCGACTGTGCCATAGACCTACTGCCCGGATCCAACCCACCTAGGGGGCGCCTTTACACCTTGTCCCGGGAGGAGTCCCGAGCCATGAGGGAGTATATCCAGGACAATCTTCGCAAGGGGTTCATCCGAGCCTCCACTTCCCCTGCAGGGGCCGGATTTTTCTTTGTCTCGAAGAAGGATGGGTATCTTCGTCCCTGCATTGATTATCGAGGATTGAATAAAATTACCATTAAAAACCGGTACCCGCTTCCACTCATCCCGGAGTTGTTTGACCGTCTTCAAGGGGCCAAGATCTTCACCAAGCTGGACCTGCGCGGGGCCTACATTCTTGTACGGATCCGGGAGGGAGATGAGTGGAAGACGGCTTTCAACACCCACGAAGGACACTTTGAATATCGGGTGATGCCGTTCGGTCTCTGCAATGCCCCTGCAGTATTTCAGAACTTTGTGAATTACATTTTCCAGGACTTGCTCTACTCCTCAGTGATCGTCCATCTGGACGACATCCTGATTTTTTCTGCTTCATTGTCACAACATGTTACTCACGTCCGCACCGTGCTCCAGCGCCTCCGGGAACATCGGCTGTATGCCAAGTTGGAGAAATGTTCATTCCACCAACAGAGTTTGCCTTTCCTGGGATATATCATTTCCTCCACCGGGTTATAGATGGATCCCGGTAAATTGACAGCGATCCGAGACTGGCCGGTGCCTCAGGGTCTGCGGGCTTTGCAGAGGTTCCTGGGGTTTGTGAACTACTACCGGCAGTTCATCCAGGATTACTCTCTCATCACGGCTCCTCTGATGGCCCTCACGAGGAAGGGGGCCGATGCAAAGAATTGGACGCCGGAGGCTTTCTCTGCATTCTCCACATTGAAGAAGGCCTTCCTCTCTGCCCCGGTACTCCGCAGTCCGGATCCTACTCAGCCTTTCCTGGTGGAAGTGGACGCCTCATCCCTTGGAGTAGGGGCAGTTCTCTCTCAGACATCGGCATCCGGGAAAAAACATCCCTGCTTCTTCTTCTCCCGGAAGTTCACCCCCGCGGAGCAAAACTACACGGTGGGGGATCGGGAGCTTCTGGCACTCAAACTAGCTTTTGAGGAATGGCGATACTTACTAGAGGGAGCAGCACATCCAGTAACTGTAATAACTGACCACAAGAACCTGCTCTATTTGCAAAATGCTACCAGACTGAATCCTCGCCAAGCCCGGTGGTCTCTGTTCTTTGCCCGGTTTGACTTCCGTCTGATCTTCAGACCGGGGGAAAAGAATGTCCAGGCGGATGCCCTGTCCCGCAGCTTCGAGGCTCCCGAGGACCAGGAGGAGCCCTACCCAATGTTGAATCTGGCATGCATTCCCTCCATGCCCGGGGCCAGTGCCCTGCCAGAAGGCCATTCCTGTGAGGCTTCGTAGGAAGGTGCTGCGCTGGGGGCACACTTCCGAATTTGCTGGACACTTCGGGTTCCACAAGACCCTACATCTGATCTCTCGATCATATTGGTGGCCCCGGATGGTGCAGGATGTTCTACAATACGTATCTACCTGTCCAGTGTGCGCCCGAACTAAATCTTCACATCAAAAGCAGTGGGGGCTAATGCAGCCCATGCCGGTACCACAGCAGCCATGGGAGGACCTGTCCATGGATTTTATCACCGACCTGCCACCCTCGCAGGGCAACACGGTCATTTGGGTGGTGATCGACCGGTTCTCCAAGATGGCCCACTTCATTCCTATGAAGGCTTTACCCACTGCCGCTACCCTGGCCGCAAACTTCATCACACACATCTTCCGGCTCCATGGACTGCCTCAGAGGATCATTAGTGACCGAGGCTCGCAGTTTACCTCGCGCTTCTGGAAAGCTTTGTGTTCAGCTTTTGGGGTTACCTCTTTATTCTCGTCTGCATATCACCCCCAGACCAATGGTATGGTGGAGCGGGTCAACCAGACGGTGAAGGCGTTCCTTCGGACAAACTCTAACCGGCGCCAGGATGACTGGTCTACACTGCTACCCTGGGCTGAGTTTGCCTATAATAACAGTCTGCATTTGGCCTCCCGGACGACACCTTTCAGCACCATCTATGGACGCCACCCGCGTCTACCTCCTCCAATTGCCCCTGCAGAAGTTCCACCTCAGGTGCAGTCCACCATCTGTTCCTTTCAGGAAGCTTGGAGGAAGGTCCAGGAACAGTTACGACGAGCCGCGGTCAAGGCCAAGGAGACCTATGACCGTAGAAGACAAGCGGCTCCCACATTCCTGCCGGGAGAAAAGGTTTGGTTGAGCACCCGATACCTGAAACTGCGGCTCCCATCTCTGAAGTTTGCTCCCCGGTTCATTGGACCTTTTGCCGTACAATCCAGGATAGGAGCAGTGACTTACCGACTACACTTACCCGGTCAACTCCGGGTGCACAATGCTTTTCATGTGTCCCTCCTGAAACCTTTCTGCAGGTCAAAGTGGCATCCTGAACCCAAGAAGGTGGTCGTGCCTGAGAGTGATCCAGATCCAGAGTATGAGGTGGATCGCATCCTGGATTCCAAGCGTCGTGGAAGGAGGTTGTACTATCTCCTCGCCTGGAAGCATTTTGGACCAGAGGATAACTCCTGGGAGCCGGCGGACAATGTGCATGCTCCAGATTTGATCCGGGAGTTCCATGCTCATCATCCTGCTAAGCCCAGACCGAACCGGTGAGGGGGAGATCTTTCCGGAGGGGGTACTGTTACGCTCTGCTACACTTCTCCAGGATGGGTTGGTTTCTGTTTCCTAACCTAGCAGCCGTCATCCGGGTTGGATCATGGACAGCAGCCATCTTGGCTAGCTCAGGAGGGGGCAGCCATCTTGGAGTAACGAGGTCAGGAAGGAAGCCCATATTTGGATGTAGGCACCTCTGCTGATGGGAGCAGCCATCTTGGAACAGCAGCTCATGGTTGAGCCTAATTCCTGCTCTATTTAAAGCCCTGTTTCCAGTCCTTCCATGCTTCGGCTTCTATTCGCTTAGAGGTTGTGGTCTTCATCTGTTCCAGTGTTTTCCTGTGTTCCTGACCTTGGATTGTTTACTGACCACACGTTGTGTTGTTGCCTGCCCAGACTTTCGGATTGCTCTCTGTTTTGCTGCTTCACTGACTCTTTGCTCCTGGACTGTGTCTGCCTGCCTGCCAGCCTGGTCAGCGGTTGTGCAACCCCGCCGGTTCCAGAAGTCCTGGTGGCCACCTGCACCTGGGGGCTCAACTCCCAGGGAACGGTGGTCGCTCCCCAGGTGAAGCTAGGGGTTGTCTGGCTGCCTGATCGAGTGCGGTGCCACTTCATCTTCGCCGTGCTCAGTCGGGGCACAAGGGCTCCCATTCACCAGGTCATAACAGACCGGTAGAGCCAACAGCGCATGCCTGAAGGCTGCTTCGGCCCCGTGCTTCATTTTGTTCTTGTGTCAGCGGATGGAGGGGGGCAGCGGCAGTGACCTCGGGGGGGGGGGGGGGGGGGTCGGTGGCGGCCTTGTCCCGGGCCCGGCCCAGTCTCTCGGTGGCCCTGCCCCGTATAAGAGGCTTGGGGAGGCGAAGCTTCCCCAGCCCAGCTGTGACCTTCCCCGCCTGCTTTCTCCTCCAATGTGGCCCCACCGGTACAGCCAAGAACAAATTGTATCTTCCGCCTTCGTCCCCCACCCCCGGCTGAGCCCGCCCTCAACTCCCCAACATGCCTTCCATTCCGTTCCCGCGTTAAGTCATTTTAACTCGCAGCAGCAGCTCGAGTCCCGCCTTCCGCTGATGAGGTATTTCCTGTTTCCGCGAGGGCAGGACATTGAGCGGGAAAGGAAAGGCTGGAGGCGAGCCCCCGCTGCAACTTAAAATAACAGGTTTTAAATGCAGGGCGGCTGCAGCAGGAATGGAATGGTGGGCTGTTGGGGAGCTGAGGACAGGCAGGTGGGGCTGGGTTACACCTCGAACTGGGGGGCTGGGACAAGTAACCGGACATGGATGGGAGGGCAGGACAGGGCACGGGCAAAGGAGAATCGTTGGACATGGATGAGAGGGGAGGGCAGAGGAGAATCACTGGACAGGGCCGTGCCAATGCAGTAAGTGGGGTAAGCAAGGCAGGGGGGCGCCTGCCTTCGAGGGGCGCTGCTGCCCTGCTGTCCCTGCCTTCCGCTCACTTGCAAAATCTTTTACCTGGAGTTCCAATTCTTCTATCTCCCCTGCCCAAACCCGGAAGTGAAAACAAAACAGCAGTATTCACTGAGGCAGGCAGGCTCTTCAAGTTATTTGAGAGAATACAACCAGATTGCTATATATGCATTGGTTTGGCGATAACTCCTCACTCAGGGTGAGCTTCAGAGCTTGAACAGCATTCAAATTAAAGAGAACCTGAAATTGTAAAAGTGCTAAAAATAAGTTTTAAAAGTATTTGCATTAAATCTAATTGCAGAATTCAGGTGCTGGGAGTCTGTACTTGGTTGTCATATGCTCAGATTTGATTAAATCATATGCAAATTTGTCCATTTTTGGGAGGTTCTCATTTGCATATTTATGGATAAAAATGATGGAATGTTTACAGCCTTAATGTTAGGTTATGGCTCTGATCAAAAGTGTGAAGTTTGGTCCAAAAACGAAGGGTTTATCTAGTGTTTTTGACTAAAAATTCCCAGTGGCTGTGTGTTAATCTGCATTCAAATAGAGCTCTCTGATTGGATAATCAGCTTCTGTTAGAAATCTGCAGGGAAGGGAATAGAGTGAGACAGCAACTGACCATCGGTTTGGCCAAGAGAGACATGCAGCTGTGAGTTCCTATGTGTGTTGACTGAAATTATAAAAGAGTGCCTGATTATGTGGTAAATGAGAAAATAAGAATGAAAAGAGGTTGGTGGAGATTGAAGTTTGAGTCTAGTGAGAAAAGGATCTGAATATTTCAGGATTACTTGAAGTTTATGAAGAATAGAAAAGGGTGAATTTCAGTTAAGAGTGTTTAAATCCTATAAGCTATATAAAGGCTAGGTAGATTTAAGTGACTGTAAGCAAGGAAACCTTAATATTTGATCTGAAATAAATATTTGATCTGAGATAGTTGATCAGAGATAAATGTTTGATCTGAATTATATCCTTTGGTGCAAAGGAGATTAGAAAAAGAATCTTTGGAAACTAAGAGGACTTTGCTCACATTTTGAATTAGCATTCCTATTTTGAGTTGGAAATCTTTGAAGTGTTATGAAAATACATTTTGCTTTAATGAAATTGCTAAACTTTAGAGTCAGAGACTTATCAATGAGGGATACATACAGTGCTATTTTTTCCTGAGGTCCGGCTTACTTGCCTGCTCCCTTCTGTTCCTGCTCTGCTAGACAGAGGGGGGGCGCCAGAGACCCTAGGCACGGCCCTGTCACTGGACATGGATGGGAGGGGAGGACAGGGGAGAGAGGAGAAATCACTGGACATGGAGGAAAGGACAGGGGCAGAGGAGAATCGCTGGACATGGATGGGAGGGGAGGACAGGGGTGAGAAGAGAAATCACTGGACATGGAGGGAAGGGCAGGGGAGAGAGGAGAATTGCTAGATATGGATGGATGAATGGAGGGGCCAGGGGAGAGAGGAGATTTGCTAGATATGGATGGAGGGCAGGGGAGAGAGGAGAGTTGCTGGACATGGATAGATGAATGGAGGGGAGGGCAGGGGAGAGAGGAGAGTTGCTGGGCATGGATGGATGGAGGGGAGGAAAGACAGGAAGGAGATGCACATGGAACATGGATGGAGGGGAGGGAAGAGAGGGGAAATCTGGACATGGATGGAGCGGAGGGCAGGGAAGAGAGGAGAAATGCTGGATGGAGGGGAGGGAAGACAGAGGAAGTAAATGCACATGAATGGAGGGGAGGGGAGTGAGGAGAAATGCTGATTATGGATGGAGGGGAAACTGCTGAATTTAAGGGCTGGATCGGAACGCTTTGAGGGCAGATGCTGCAACTGGAAGAAGGATAGAGACAGGGCTACAGATGGTAGACAGAACACATAAGGACACAGGAGGATGGTGGACATAGTGAGTGAAAAAATATCAAATGGAAAGAAGACACCATAAAACAGAAGACACTTGGACCAAAGCGAATAGAAAAACTAAATGGTCAGACAACAAATGTAGAAAAAAGTATTTTATTCAGAATTTATTAATTGGAATATGTCAGCTTTTGGAAATGTGCATCTGTGATATTTTGCACTTAAGTTTCAATTTCTCTAGTATTGCTGCATGCCGAGTCTGACTTCTTGAGGTAACTTTCCAGTTCAGTATTTTGCCTTCATATCTTTTGATTTCTAGTTCCTTGTGTCATATCTGTTGTCATGTGTTTTTCATGTGTGATCAAGGTGCAGTATTCTGCTAGCGTGTACTATTTGCAGCCCTTTTGGTTTTGTTTTTTTCACTAGGTAATGTATTGGTGTTTTAGAGCCTGGTGTAATTACAGTGCTGCCTTTCCACGCATAAGGTTGTAGCTCATCCTGTCCTTGGAATTAGTGCTGTTATGGTTTGGTAAGGTTCTGAGTGTGTTTTTGCACAACTTTATGTATAGTGTTTTGCAGTGGAGAGATTGCCCTCTTTCTAATCCAGTTGTCAGCAAGTGACATCAACACTTTAAATTAATTTTAGTTTCTTTGTTATAACATCAGACATGGAAGATCTGATGTTGAATTGTTAAAGGTATTAATTGTGACTAATTTTACTTTTATTTATTTATTTTTCTGTGTGTTGTCATACAATTATGGATGTAAACCCCACCCCTGGCACCACCCCTAACCTCGCCCTCTTTAGCCTCCCCAAACAGTTGGGCCACCGACCGCCTATGCCATGAATGGGATGCAAACATACCAGGGTATAATCTATTTAGGAAGGATAGAGATGGTCGTAAAGGTGGAGGAGTAGCTCTGTATGTGAGAAATGATATTGCAGCGACTGAAACGACAGGGGCCTGGGGAAAGGAAGAAGCGATATGAATCACCTTTAAAAGAGATGATAGAACCTTTGTCCATGTGGGTGTTGTCTACAGACCTCCAACACAATTGGAGGAACTAGATAAAGATCTGATCACAGATATTCAAAAGTTGGGAAAGAAGAGAGAGGTGCTGTTGCTGAGAGATTTCAATCTGCCGGATGTAGATTGGAAGGTTCCATCTGCGGAATCGGAAAGAAGTTGAGAGATCGTGGATGCTTTTCAAAGTGCTCTGCTCAGACAAATGGTGACAGAACCCACGAAGGAGGAAGTGACGCTGGATCTGGTGCTCACAAATGGGGATAGTGTGTCAAATGTCCGAGTGGGTGCCCACCTGGGCAGCAGTGACCATCAAACAGTTTGGTTTGATATGACAACTGAAGTGGAGGGCAGCCACTCAAAACTCAAAGTCCTGGATTTCAAGCGTGCTGACTTTAGTAAAATGGGGGAATACCTGAGGAAGGAGCTGATGGGCTGGGAGGACATATGAGATGTGGAAGGACAGTGGTCCAGGCTGAAAGAAGCTATAAATAGGGCCACAAACCTTTATGTAAGGAGAGTAAATAAAAGCAAGAGAAAAAGGAAACTGATATGGTCTCTCAAGCAAGTGGCTGAGAAAATAAAGGCTAAAGAGTTGGCGTTCATGAAATACAGAAAAACTCAAGAAGAGGAACCACGGAGAAGATACTGGATGAAACTGAAAGAAGCCAAGAGAGAGATGCATCTGGCGAAAGCGCAAGCGGAAGAACAAATGGCTAGAAATGTAAGAAGGGGTGACAAAAATTTCTTCAGGCATATTAGTGAAAGGAAAAAGACTAAAAAGGGAATTGTGAAACTGAAAGATGCTGCGAACCGCTATGTAGATAATGATGAAGAAAAAGCAAATTTGCTAAACAGATACTTTTGTTCTGTTTTCACAGAAGAAAATCCTGGAGAAGGACCACGATTGACTGGCAAAAGTACATATGAGAATGGAGTAGATATAGCACCGTTCATGGAAGAGAGTGTGTATGAACAACTTGAAAATCTAAAGGTGGACAAAGCCATGGGATCGGACGGGATCCACCCCAGGATATTGATGGAGCTCAGAGAGATTCTGGCAGGTTCTCTTAAAGATTTGTTTAATAAATCCTTGGAGACGGGAGAGGTTCCATGGGATTGGAGAACAGCGGATGTGGTCCCTCTTCACAAAAGTGGTGATAGGGAAGAAGCTGGAAACTACAGGCCGGTAAGCCTCACTTCGATTATTGGAAAAGTAATGGAAGCGATGCTGAAGGAAAGGATAGTGAATTTCCTGGAAGCTAATAAGTTGCAAGATCCGAGACAACATGGTTTTACCAAAGGTAAATCGTGCCAAACGAATCTCATTGAATTCTTTGACTGGGTGACCAGAGAATTGAATCATGGATGTGCTATAGACATAATCTACTTAGATTTCAGCAAAGCTTTTGACACGGTTCCCCACAGGAGGCTCTTGAATAAACTTGACAGGCTGAGATAGGACCCAACGTGGTGAACTGGATTAGGAACTGATTAACAGACAGACGCCAGAGGGTGGTGGTTAATGGAATTCGCTCGGATGAGGGAAAGGTGAGTAGTGGAGTGCCTCAGGGATCGGTGCTGGGGCCAATTCTGTTCAATATATTTGTGAGTGACATTGCTGAAGGGTTAGAAGGTAAAGTTTGCCTTTTTGCGGATCATACTAAGATTTGTAGCAGAGTGGACACCCAGGAGGGAGTAGAAAACATGAAAAAGGATCTGCAGAAGCTAGAAGAATGATCTAAGGTTTGGCAAATAAAATTCAATGGGAAGAAATGCAAAGTGATGCACTTAGGGACTAGAAATCCACGGGAGATATATGTGTTAGGCCGTGAGAATCTGATATGCACAGATGGGGAGAGGGATCTTGGGTTGATAGTATCTGAGGATCTGAAGGCGAAGAAACAGTGTGACAAGGTGGTGGCCATAGCCAGAAGGTTGCTAGGCTGTATAGAGAGAGGTGTGACGAGCAGAAAAAAGAAGGTGTTGATGCCCCTGTATAAGTCGTTGGTGAGGCCCCACCTGGAGTATTGTGTTCAGTTTTGGAGGCCGTATCTTGCTAAGGATGTAAAAAGAATTGAAGCAGTGCAAAGAAAAGCTACAAAAATGGTATGGGATTTGCGTTACAAGACGTATGAGGAGAGACTTGCTGACCTGAACATGTATACCTTGGAGGAAAGGAGAAACAGGGGTGATATGATACAGACGTTCAAATATTTGAAAGGTATTATTCCGCAAACGAACCTTTTCCACAGATGGGAAGGCGGTAGAACTAGAGGACATGAAATGAGATAGAAAGGGGGCAGACTCAAGAAAAATGTCAGGAAGTATTTTTTCACGGAGAGAGTGGTGGATACTTGGAATGCCCTCCCTGCGGAGGTGGTGGAGATGAAAACGGTAACAGAATTCAAAAATGCGTGGGATAAACATAAAGGAATCCTGTTCAGAAGGAATGGATCCTTAGAAGCTTAGATTGGGTGGCAGAACCGGTGGTAGGAGGCGGGGCTAGTGGTTGGGAGGAGGGGCTAGTGCTGGGCAGACTTCTACGGTCTGTGTCCTGAAAATAGCAGATACAAATCAAGGTCAGGTATACACATAAAGTAGCACATATGAGTTTATCTTGTTGGGCAGACTGGATGGACCGTACAGGTCTTTCTTTGCTGTCATCTACTATGTTACCACGTTACTATGTTCAGTCTGAAGTCTTTGATTTTTTTTTCTCTTCTGCACTGGATCTCTTTTGATGTTTCTGCTTGGTTCCATTTCCAACAACAATGCCTCTGTCATTATCAAGCTGTAGTCACATCTGCTCTGTGGGATACCTTGAATTGCACACCTTTCTAGTTTCATTACAAGTCCACTCTTTTACTCATGCAATACTACCACCATTATTATGGCCTCTGCCATTGCGAGAGCCTTTTCTGCATTAATAGGCATAATGGTCAAATTTATTGCATTGCCAACATTGTATATCTGGTCGACGTGAAGGGCTGGATTGGGTACTATAATCATGGGAATAACTGTCGTGGCTAGGAAAGCCTCTCTGTCTCTGCCTACCGCAGGGATATGGAGAATTCCAGTTCCTTCTGTCCTGGAAATTCCCTCGATAATCCCCCCTATTCTGTCCTCTACCATTACCATTCATATACATTGTATATGGGTACAGGGTATTGGGGTCAGAATCAATGCTTAAATCTGTGCTTACATTAGAACTAGAGGTAGAACTGCAAGTAGAAGTGGAGCTAGAGCTCCTACTGGAACTTGGAGTAGAGTCAGTGCTAGAATTATTTCATGTCTGGCTTTTAATTTGCTGTATTTGCAAAGACATCAGATGTGCTTGTAATTTCTGCATGTCTTTGGCCTTATTCAAGTTATTTTTCACAAAGGTCCTGCAATTGTGTAGAATATGTTCTTTCATTTCTGGCCAAGGTTTCTGGGACACCCCGACAGGGGAAGATCGTGGTCAATGTGTGAGACCGCAGTTTGTGCCTGATTAAAAACCTGGCCAGTCTGTTTCTGAGCGGCCAAAAGGTGCTCTTTGTCTGACGAATCACTAGTAAGTGATAGGGCTGGGACTACGGGGGTCTCAGACTTGTTTATGGAATCTGGGTTATCCAGGGATGTTTTGGTGAAGGCTCCAGAAGTGATTTTGTCAAGTGTAATTGTTCAATACAGGTCTCAGGGTCCGAACCTGAATTTGGCTCAAAAGGAGTAAGCGCCACATGATTAGTGGGAATCGGAGTAAGATTTACATTGCCCGAAACGTGGACATATGTGGGCTTTGCTGATATGATAGGTTTGTTCTCTAAGACGGGTGCAACAACCCATCAGAGGGTAAGGGTTCTACAGGGATCTCAGGATATAACTACGAATAACTCACGGCAGTGCCGCAGGTCATAACCGTAGTAGAACCTGGACAAGGGTTCTCATATGGTGGTGGAGTCTCCAGCGCCGTAGGTGCCAGCAGAGGAGGAGGGTAATGGGAGGTCATGATAATATCTATACCTTACCAGTTAAGTATACAAAACAAAAAATTATGTTACTTACCACCCGATGTACCAATTGATCTGAACCCAAGTGCAGAACGACTATCCGATACTCCTGCGAATGAGACTGGATGCAGTCTCCGAGTGGTCTTACCCAAGAGTCTCGCAGTCATAGGCGGTCGGTGGCCCAACTGTTTGGGGAGGCTAAAGGGGGCGGGGTTAGGGGTGGGGCCAGGGGTGGAGCTTAAATCCATAATTGTCTGATAACACGCAGAAAAAAAATAAATAAATAAAAATAAAAGTCACAATTAATACCTTTTATTAAATTCAGATATTAGATATGTATCATATGTCAAAGAATAAAGTGGTTGCTCAAAGCATATTCTAACCACAATCGCTCAACTGCAAAACACTATGCACAACTTTGTCCAAAAACACACTCAGAACCTTACTGTACCATAAATATTACACTGGGCAGAACCTAATACATCAATATACCACTCATACGGAAAATGCAGACCGTCTAACAATATGAAACAAGGGATCATATCATCACAATTCTCATGTAGAGCCACAAAATACCCTAATGCATGTTTAATATGGGATAAAATGGCATAAATAAGTAAATAAATATAAACTTTTAATGTTGAGCACCTGATTCTCAAAGTGGACATATTCCAAACACTATAACGAAAATAAAATGATCTTTTCTACCTTTGTTGTCTGGTGACTTTTTCTGATCATGCTGGCCTAGTATCCATTCTGCTGCTATCCTCAGTGCAGGTCAGGAAGACATCCTTGTTAAATATCTCCCTGGCAACCCAGGACACCTCCAGGCCCCCCCCCCCCCCCCCCCCCCCCCCGCTTTCCCAGCAGTAAGGTAAACAAACCATAAACCAATTTCTACAACTGCTAGAGGGCTTTCACTGCAGCTCCTGCTGTGAGGATGGAGGTAAATCAACAATTTAATCCCCTCAGTGCAGTTGGACTCCACAGTTGATCCGTTCTGCTGCAGCAGGGGGGAGGCTTAGCCTCTCCAAGCCTCTTATACTGGGCGCCTATGCTCGCAGTAGACCTTGGATGTTCTCCAAACACAAATAACCTTAAGAGGCAGTTTCATTGGCGTCCCAAACAAAACTTATGACCCATTAGCTTAACCACAAAACACTAAATTTTCTTGTTAACAGTGAAGTCAATTTCCTACCTGTTAACAGTACTTCACGTTTAGTCTCGCTAGAAAGCAGATATCACGTCCTTAGACGGATACTATAGTAAATAAAAATATTTTTAGTCTTGTCCGTAGACGGATACAATTATAAAGAAAGACATCAAAAATGTAGTCTTGCCAAAGGCGGATACCATGTCAATAGATGGGTACAAGTATAATTAAAGACACCTCAAAATTTAGTCTCGCCCGAAGGCGGATACACTTAATCTGTAGTAAGGTATAAGAATTAAGAAAAAAATTGAATGACAAATTAATTTAAAAAAATAAAAGTTGCTAACAATTTAGAAGAGGGACTCCCCACTTCTGTCAGCGTGCGGGGTAGGATAAAATCCTCTGCTACCAAAATGTTTATCTTTCTGCCCTCTCTCAGGTGTAAAGGTACTATTTACCTGCAAGCTGGAATGTCCAGCACTCCAGAGAATATGGTCCTAACACCACCAGGTGGAGAGACAGAAAGGCACAGAAGGCTATAGTAATAAAGTAAGGTCAGTAAGGTTATCCTACTTTGCAAAAACCATCTTCCCAGCAACTAAATTTGTGCCTTTTCCATTATCTGCTTTTCATGGTCAGCAGCGAATTTCCCCTTATATTACTTCATTTACAATATTATCTCGCTACACATATCTTTGTTATGACTCCATATCTGCCTGTCTCCTCAGCAGAAGGGCGAGCTGACATGAGATTCACATTTTGTGTATTTCTTATTATTTAGTTTCTCAATGACTGTTAACCTGTTCATAACCTGTTCATAGCCTGCTCACAGAGGCCTAGCTTTGCTCATAATTCTCAATTACTGTTGTAAAGTTATTTCATGGTTCATGACCTGCATGTCCCATATAAACATTTGTTATCAGACATTAGGAAGAAATCATTTATTATACCTCCTTCTGGACTCATACAAACCAGCAATGTGAAGTCTATTAATGATCTGATTGGCCTTGGGAACATGAAAAGCTACTCTTAAATCCCATGATGTTGTGGTTTTCAGCTTAAACATACATATTCATTGTAAGCTATAAGGCAAAATAAGTAAACTCACGGTAGTGCCGCAGGTCATAACCGTAGTAGAACCCGGACAAGGGTTCTCATATGGTGGTGGAGTCTCCGGCGCCGTAGGTGCCAGCGGAGGAAGAGGGTAATGGGAGGTTATGATAATATCTATACCTTACCAGTTAAGTATACAAAACAAAAATTATGTTACTTACCACCCGATATACCAATTGATCTGAACCCAAGTGCAGAACGGCTATCCAATACTCCTGCGAATGAGACTGGATGCAGTCTCCGAGTGGTCTTACCCAAGAGTCTCGCAGTCATAGGCGAAAATTTGGTCACTTGGTAAAATTTCAGTTGGCCTGTAAGATAACTGTTGTACCATCATTACTTGATAGTGCAACATATCTATAAGCATCTACACTGCTGACTGAAGACCATCTGGAAATGCCCAAGGTATTATACTGCCAGAAACCCAACTTGTCTCAGAGATACTACATCAACAGGATTATGACCTCATAACTGATGTTTTGTGACAGGTCATTGGTGACTCAGATATGGATAGCAGTTTAGTAGGTAGCAATCTAACTATTGAGTCTCTGAGTTTTCTGCTTCTATAATCTTACATAGTCCAGCTTCATGCACAACTTAGTCCTACTGGCTCCTGTGATACACAGGCAAAAATAAAAGTCTCAGCTTCCTTGCCTGTGTGTATTGAGGCCTCCTTAGCCTCAGGCCTGGCTTTAGCAGCAACCCTGAGCTACTTTTCTTCCCAGTTTGCACCATCCCAGCAGGTTATTTAGCTTCATGGCTGCAGTTCAAGCTCTAGCCTCCCATGCCCACAACTCTCTGCCAAATGGGATCCTTAGGCTTTCACTTGTGCTTTCATTTCCAAATGACATGTAAATATCATTCTCATTCTGCAGCTACTGTGAAAAGGACCCTCCAGAATGGAGAATTCAGCCAAGATTGCTGGCATTTACCTCCCTGGAGTTTAGTGATGCTCTTCAAGGGCATTGGTCTCTAATTGTGCCCTTGTCACAAATCACTAACAAGGTGTGTGGAAGAATTCACAAATTCATAGGAATCTGACAGGAGCTGCAGTAAGAATGTTATGAGTGCTTCTGGTTGGACACTGATTTAGGATGAATTGATGCTGGCAGCTGTGGAAGCACATTCAAGAGCCACTGCATTCATAGATTCCCTTAAACACAGAGTCTCGAACAGGGCTATGTCCTACAGGAGTATGTTCAGATCAGAGGCTAGCTAGAGCACTTTCCCCCTAATTCTAATGGTAATAAATAGAAATAAACAAAACATAGAAAATAAAATAAAATTAAATCTTTTTTTATTGGACTAAATACATTTTTTGATTAGCTTTCGAAAGTAACCCTTCTTCAGATCTGAAATAAGCAAATGTTGGCAAATATTAGTATATATAAGTGAAATTTCAGGAAGAGGGTGGGTGGGTTGTTTCTCCAATATAGCACCCTTCTTCACACTTTTTACATTGAATGATATTTACCACATTTGAAGATGAGCACATGGATTCCTTTATGTTGAATGTTTTTCCTTTGTGAATGACTGTGGGATCCTGTGAAATGTGTTGGCACAGTTTGCAGCTAGATATATTGCAAGGATTTGTGCCACGCTCTTCTTTTTGAGTTTCTATCGGGAGCTTGCTGTTAACTAGTTTGTGTTTTAAGTTGGGTGGCTGTCCCTAATTCTAGAAAGCTGTACACCCAAATTTGCAACTAGCAGGCAAATTTTGCGTGCACAAGTTCTAGAATAAGATCAGTTGCGTGTGTAACTTAATTTAATAATGAGCTGCTAATTGGTGTTAATGAGCAATAATAGGCTATAATTGGCCTTAATTGGTGCTACTTGGCACCAATTGCAGCTCAAACTCCAAAGTGTATAACTTTAAGGGGGGCATGGACCTGGTAGTGGCATCAGTGGGTCGGAGGCCTGTCAGGCAGTTATGCACATGGGTTATAAAATTCTAGCAGTTACACGCCTTACTGCCTAAAGTTACACGCAAGCATCTACGCCAGCTCTTGAGTTAGCATAAGTGCTCATGCCCAAAGTTAGGGGTATAAATGGAGACTTACATGCACAACTGCCATTATAGAATTTACACTTAGGGGGAGATTCTACATATGGCCCCTATAAAACTCGGCGCTGAAATCAGTGCTGACTACGCATATTCTATAATCGGTGGCTAGATTTAAGTGCCGATTATAGAATACGCTTAGTTGATATCTCAGCGCCTAAAACTACATGCATCCATTTAACACCAACAAAAATGTGGCGTAACTCCTGGCAAGTAGATTTATGTGCACTGGGCCACCTTCTATAGCTACCCATGTAAATTTCAGAATGCCTACGAAACTCCCATTTCCCCGCCCATAACCATGCCCCTTTGCCTGCGTGCGTTAGTAATTCAGAAATTCAGCACACTTCGTTACAGAATACGCTTAGCAAGTTGTGGGTGTAAATTTTAATCAGTGCCAATTAGTGCTCATTATTTCTTGTTAAGTGCTGCTATCAGCGCTCATTAGCTTGTTAAGTTGCACACTTTGTTATAGAATCCACTTGGATTTTGGCGCAGATCTCTAGGAATGCTATATAGAATCTGGGGGTTAATGTGCATCATCCTGGTGGTGAACTTCGGGTGCTGCTCCTTATGATCCTGGGCAAGTCACCTAACCCTCCATTGCCTCAGGTACAAACTTAGATTGTGAGCCCTCCTGGGACAGAGAAATATCCAGAGTACCTGAATGTAACTCACCTTGAGCTACTACTGAAAAAGGTGTGAGCAAAATCTAAATAAATAAATAAATATCACATTCATTGTTGGTTTATTCATGACTTGATAATGAGTGTGACTGTTGGGCAGACTGGATGGATCATTCAGGTCTTTATCTGCCATCATTTACTTTTACTATTATTCATATTCAGCTAAACAGTAAAATAAGCTATTGAGTACAGCTCTAGCTGGGTATAAATCTAATAAATAAATAAATAAGTGTCTCTAGGAACCCTAACAGAAGATTAAATATTGTCATATTTTAAAGATTTGTTTGGAACTTTTTACAGTATGATCTCTAGAGCTAAGAAACTGTTTTTAAAATATCCTGTTGTGTTTGGGATTTTCTCTGCCTCAGTTTGTGTTTGGTGACACAGCATGGTGTATCTTTTAAAATAAACCCAGAAAAGGTACAGAAGATGCAATAGCCTTGCTTGACCAGATACCTGTAGCTGGAAACCTTGTACTCTCCTTTCCATTCACGTTTCCCTTCTCCATTTCCTCTATCTTGTCTTTTTCCCTCATTTCCCATCCTCTTTCTCCTCTTACCCCTCCCTCACTTGCTTTATTCCCTTACTAATCATGAATCTTCCTCCTCCCCCCCTTTATATTGTTATCATTCTGTCCTCCCCCTCCCCTTTTCTTCTTTTGCTTTGTTTTATGAATGCCATAATTCCCATTTTTCTCTGTGGGAGAAATGGATGTCTATGCCTTTTGATGGATGTGCTGACTCTGGGTTCATCTAACACAGCACAGCAGGCAGCACTGTTCAGTCCTCTTCATGCTGTCTGTCCCAGCAACAGTCTCCTCCCTCATCATATGGCGATAAGGGGTAAGAGAAAGTTCAGTCGCAAGGTCCCTCCTGAGGAGTCTTCAGTTATGCAAATTCAGAATTGTATTTCTATGTGCCATATTGTACTTTATAATCAAACTCTTGAGTCCAAAAGTCCAGGATTAGCACCCCATGATCTCAGACTGATGGGCTTGGAACTGGATATTTACCCATTAATCCTGATTAAATCAGCATCATGATTCTCCATATGGCAACCTTTCTAGCATCTTTTCTTTAATTCAATTAATGTCTTATGTTGTTTTATTACTGGGTTTATAAAGTACTTTCTATAACATCCAGTTCTGCTGCTATGTCATCTTATCTCACTTACTACTTAACATTTCTAGAGCGCTACTAGGGTTACGCAGCACTGTACAGTTTAACAAAGAAGGACAGTCCCTGCTCAGAGGAGCTTACAATGTGTTACCTCACAACAGCACTAGCGGGTATTGGGGCTATACACTCTTTTCAGGCTGTTAAATGACAGCTTTTTCAGAGGTCCCATAATTTTACATGCTTTTCTTATTAGAGGGGAGCAATACCATCTCTATACAGGAAACAGACATACTTCGTGCAGTGATGAAACACAAAGTCCCATTATTTCATTATCACACCAGGTATGTCTGCTCCTCTCCCTCTTCACCTCTCCCACTCTGAATCTCTTCACTCATCTTTCCTCACTCACTTTCTCTCTTCCCTGCTCAGCCTTTTCTGCCTCTTACCCACCTTTTCTCCCTCAATTCTTCCTACTCACGTCTCTCTCCTGTTTCTACCTCAATCCCCCACTTATTCCTCTCTTTCTTCACCCTATTCACCCTTCATGCACTTTGCTCTCTCCTTCCTCAACCCCTGTTCTTAACTCTTCCACTACTCAGCTCCTATCTCCAGGGCCCAACCATTAGGCAAAACAAGTCAGCCAGCTCTGTTCTTTTAACTCCTGTTGTCAGCATACCCGCATACTTTCAGACCTGTCTTTAATTTTCTGCAGTGCTATGATCATCGTAGGACCCAAGACACCAATCTAAAGCTGGATCTGTAGAGAACTGACTTACAGAATGATAGGGCGAATGTTAGACAGATGTGCTACAGCATAGGGCAGAATTTTGAGAGTGGTCCTGACCCTGTATTCTTTCACCCCCTCTTTAGAGTCTTGTCCCACTATTGCCTCCTTCCTGGCCTCTTCTCTTCCTCTTACCTCCTCCTCCCATGGCGCTCTTACTGGGTCCTCTTTCTCTTACCTATGCCCCCACATCTATTCCTTCAGCCTCTCCTCTCGAAAAGGCTGAATCACTGTTCAAGCTGGGATCAAAGCAAAGTCCTATACAAGGAAAGAAATGCTTCTCTTAATCAACCCATCATTTTTCTTGCATCTCTGCATTCTGCCAACCTGACTTCTTAACTGCAACACATTGATTTACTGAGGACCAGTAGCTTTCCCTCACAGCATATTTCAGTAATGTCCTTACAGACAGATGCCATATGCTGAGGCACTGTGATAAAAAAAAATAAATAAATAAATATATATATATATATATATATACAAATTCTCCAAGCACATAGATTTCAGAACACAGGCTATAATGAAGTATTGCTTGAAACAACTTTAATGAAAACTCTGATGTGCAATTGGAAAGAACATCAGCAATCTAAAGTTCACCAACAGAAGTAGAAACAGAATTTGTTTTTATTGATTAGAAAAAGATTGCTATGGATCCTTGAAAAGACTGTTCCTTTCCAGCATTTCCTCTGAGTTGTTCTGATGCAGGGCCCAGAGCATTGAGGAGAAGGCCAAGTCCTGATAATAAAAAATAAAAATAAAAAAAAAATAACTAATAAAAACTATTAATAAGTCAGTTCTCAAGATTCTCCTGAAAAAAACAATTAAGCCATAAGTCGCAATCCAGGTGTAATTTAGGAGTTAAAACATTCCATGAAAGAGGGGCAATTTCTCAGAATTACTACTACTACTACTACTACTATTTAGCATTTCTATAGCGCTACAAGGCATACGCAGCGCTGCACAAACATAGAAGAAAAAAGACAGTCCCTGCTCAAAGAGCTTACAATCTAATAGACAAAAAATAAATAAAGTAAGCAAATCAAATCAATTAATGTGACCGGGAAGGAAGAGAGGAGGGTAGGTGGAGGCGAGTGGTTACGAGTCAAAAGCAATGTTAAAGAGGTGGGCTTTCAGTCTAGATTTAAAGGTGGCCAAGGATGGGGCAAGACATAAGGGCTCAGGAAGTTTATTCCAGGCGTAGGGTGCAGCGAGACAGAAGGCGCGAAGTCTGGAGTTGGCAGTAGTGGAGAAGGGAACAGATAAGAAGGATTTATCCATGGAGCGGAGTGCACGGGAAGGGGTGTAGGGAAGGACGAGTGTGGAGAGATACTGGGGAGAAGCAGAGTGAATACATTTATAGGTTAGTAGAAGAAGTTTGAACAGGATGCGAAAACGGATAGGGAGCCAGTGAAGGGTCTTGAGGAGAGGGGTAGTATGAGTAAAGCGACCCTGGCGGAAGATGAGATTGGCAGCAGAGATTTGAACCGACTGGAGAGGGGAGAGGTGACTAAGTGGGAGGCCAGCAAGAAGCAGATTGCAGTAGTCTAAACGAGAGGTGACAAGGGTGTGGATGAGGGTTTTGGTAGAGTGCTCGGAAAGAAAGGGGCGGATTTTACGGATGTTGTAAAGAAAGAAACGACAGGTCTTGGCGGTCTGCTGGATATGAGCAGAGAAGGAGAGAGAAGAGTCAAAGATGACCCCAAGGTTTCGAGCTGAGGAGACAGGGAGAATGAGAGAGCCATCAACAGAAATAGAAAACGGGGGGAGCAGGGAGGTGGGTTTGGGGGGGAAAATGAGAAGCTCGGTTTTGGTCATGTTTAATTTCAGGTGGCGTTGAGACATCCAGGCAGCAATGTCAGACAAGCACGCTGAAACTTTGGTTTGGATGCAAGGTGAGATATCAGGGGTAGAAAGGTAGATTTGGGAGTCATCAGCATAGAGATGGTAGGAAAAGCCATGGGATGAGATTAATGAACCAAGGGAAGAAGTGTAGATAGAAAAGAGGAGGGGACCAAGAACAGAACCCTGAGGTACGCCGACAGGCAAAGGGATAGAGGTAGAAGAGGATCCACCAGAGTGAACACTAAAGGTGCGGAGGGAGAGGTAGGAAGAGAACCAGGAAAGGACAGAGTCCTGGAATCCACGTGAGGACAGGGTATCGAGAAGTATGCTGTGATCGACAGTGTCAAAAGCAGCGGAAAGATCAAGAAGAATGAGGATGGAATATTGACCTCTGGATTTAGCCAGTAATAGGTCATTGGAGACTTTAGTAAGCGCAGTTTCGGTTGAGTGGAGAGGGCGAAACCCAGATTGTAGTGGGTCAAGAATAGCATGTGAGGAGAGAAAATCAAGGCAGCGGCGGTGAACAGCACGCTCAAGTAATTTGGAGAGAAAAGGAAGGAGGGAGATGGGTCGGTAATTAGAGGGACAAGTAGGGTCAAGTGAAGGCTTCTTAAGGAGAGGTGTGACCACAGCATGTTTAAAGGCAGCAGGGACAGTCGCAGTGGAAAGTGAGAGGTTGAGAATGTGACAGATAAAAGGAATAAGAGCAGGAGAGATGGCATTAAGAAGGTGGGTGGGAATGGGATCAGAGGAACAGGTGGTACATTTTGAGGAAGAAAGGAGAAGTGTAGTTTCCTCAATAGTAACTTCAGGAAAGGAGGAAAGGTAATGAGGGGAAGGAGAGAGAGGGGAATAGTTGTTTATTGGAGGATTTATAAAAAAATTTTACACTACGTGCAAGAGGTAAAAGAACCCGATTTTTAGAGTTTAAATGTGAGCTATAGTTACTAGACTGCAGTGCTAGCTGAGACAGGGGCATAGCCATGGCTGGGGAGAGGGGGTCTTGGGGTCCTGGGCTCCCCACCAGGTTCAAGCCCCCTTCAAAATTGCTGCATTGAACTGAGCATGCATGGAAGTGCCAGCATCAGAGGCTGGAGCACCCTGATGGCTTCCTTGCTGCTTCAGCAGAATGGGCAGGGGCTCCGGCAGAGAATCTCTTCAGCTGGCAGGACTTGAGAATATGAATATTCATTGTGGATATCTTGAAAATCTGACTGGCTGGGGTGCCTCCAGGACCAGGTTTGGGAACCACTGATCAAATCCATTTGGTCAGACATCAATGTTGATAAGGAATGTGTGGAGGCTTGGACGTCTGAGGTCTTTTCCTCCTGCTAAAAAAAAGTGAATATAGGATTGCTAAAAACATTAGAACGGTTTTTGGGAGTTACATTTAACTATTTTTTGGTTAGGCAATCCCCAGCTCTGGATTTGTGTACTTGCATTGTTATGTACAATATCAGTTTCCATGTGGCTTATAGGCAACTAGTAAGTCACAACACCTCTGTCTCAGATCAAGGCCTGAGGTTGCAGCTACCCTCCCATGAGTGTGGCTGCAACTTCCAACTAACCTCCTCTGAGATGAATGAGATCACATGCCTCACTTCTGTATCTCCTTTTCTGGGGTGGATACTGTTTCAGGGTATTCTTGCCTGATGTCCTGCTCTTAGTGGATGTCATAGCATGATTTGAAAGTAATGTAAAGAAATAGTGCTGCTACCCCCTCCCCACCCCCCAAAAAAGGTCATCCAACCATAATCACAATTCAAAATGCTAACATGCTGCTGAGAAATGAGTGCGTGCTGCCAGTACATCTTGTGTACTCCTTTTTCAGACCACCTTCCAGTGTTCCCTGTCATGTCATCTCATGCATTTCACACCCCATATGTATAGTCCAGGTCTCACCACTGACCCCCACCATTCCCCATTCCCTGCCTCATGCCAGCCAGCCGGCCAGCTCCTGCACTATGCAAGCCATGTTGAATGTGCTGATCTCAAGGACAATCCTTTTACATACACAGGGCGGCGGCAGCAGCAGCAGGAGAAGGAAGAGGAGGCTGAGGCACCACCGGTGGTGGAGGAGGAGGAGGCAGTGGTGGGATCACCGGGGGAAGAGAAGGAGGAGGCAGTGGTGGTGGAGCCAGGGCACTAGGATGTTGCCCATGTGGCTGACCCATGGCAGGATATGCCCCCCGTTGAGAGGGAGGAGGAGGCTGAAATACATGTGCCTACACCACCATCACTAGTACCATCACCACCAGCACAGCAGTATAATGCTGCTGTACTGCTCCTCCTGCATCAACTGGTTGATACCCAAAACCAGTTGCTGCAGGAGGTGGCAGTGATGTTGCAGGCTAACGAGCAGCACTTCAGGGCACAGAGGCAGCTCCTGGTGTTTTCGTTAGCCTGCTGCAAACGCCATGCAGCAGCAAAGCCCTCATTGAGGACAATTCATATATCTTTGTACATAGTTCTGTTTTTTTGTTTTGTTAAATACACGTTTCATATTTTTGATATAACAGGGTGTGTCTCTCTACTTTGTGCACTACATATTATCAAATGCTGGGGTTGCTGTGATAGGAGGCAGCAATCTGGGTTGCATGACAGGTGAACTGTGACAGAGAAACTTTGGTACATATGTGTCATAAATGTGGCCATACAGAAGGCCACCTGTTCCTTCCAAACTGCATGGCTGTATGGTAAGGGGGAGTGGGGGGAGGCTGGGTGGACATTTCTGCTGAGGAACAGAAATACCCATCCAGCCTCTCCTCCCTTACCATAGAGCCCCACAGCACAGAGTTGGGTAAATAATAGGTATGTTGTCTAGCACTAGTGATCTGCCAAGTACAAACTTGCAGATAACCATAGGTAGTGCCTAGACTATGTTTGCTCTCTGATCAGCAGACACCCTTACCCACAACCAAACCACATTGGTGAGGGCCAGGAAGGAGCTACAAACAGCTGGCTCATCTTTTCACATTCAATGTATCAGCAATGGTATATAGTGCTGAGGAGAAAAGGCAAAACAACAGTAAAAGCATTAGATGGATGTTTAGTTCATCACAATTGTAATATAATACATCAGGTACAGAAGGGCACAGGCTAGGGGAATTATATAGGCACCAGGCTGTAGCCACCTGCAGGTAATTTACAATAGGAACTGTAAAAACAACAACAAAGAGAGTCCAAAATCTCCCGCAAAAAAACAAGACAACAACAAAACAAGTGGAAGCTATCCAGAAGGACCAGACTGAAGCCACAAATGTTGGAAACCTACCGGGGAGCGATACATGCCCAACAGGAAGCGGTACAGCAGCTGCAACGGCTGGAGCACAGCATTGAGGGCTTACGGCGTGACCTGCAAGCACACAGTACAGCACTGATGCAGCAAGTGGCGTCTCCTTCCACCACTGCACAGCAACTACCAGCAAACCTGGTGAAAATAGAGGTAAGATTTGAATGCAGAGAACATACAGAGAATGGGGAGCCCTTGACCATGAGGGATGCACACATCCATTCTCAGGGCCTCTCCCCCCACCCCCACCCCCCCCCCACAGGCAGCCACAACTGAGTGTGTGCAATAGAGGTTTATCTTTTGAACCTTGTTGTGAAAGAATTCACAAGGGTCTGAGGAGATAATGAAGGGGGAGTTGGGGGAGGGGGCACCTTGAGGAGAGAGTTCAATGTGGTGAAGAGAAGTTGAGGATTAGAGCCAAGAGAGTTGGTCAGTTGGATATAATAATCCTGTTTGGCACGTAAAAGAGCAGATTGGAAGGAGGTCAGCATGAACTTAAAGTGTAAGAAATCAGCAAGGGCCCGAGATTTCCGCCAGAGGCGTTCGGCGGAGCGGGTACAGGAACGTAGGTAGCGGATATTAGAAGTCAGCCAAGGTTGGGGTTTTGTACGCCTTACAGGGCGGGTCATCAAAGGTGCAAGAGTGTCTAAGGCAGAGGATAGAGTATTGTTGTAAGAAGAAACAGCCTCGTTGACAGACGTGGATGGTGCCACAGTAGAAAGGAGGTTTGAAACATGGGAGGATAGAGATGAAGGGTCAATATCGTGAAGATTCCTAGATAAATTAGATAAGATAGGACGGGACTGGGAGGGAGGAGATTTAAGTGTGAAAGTTATAAGATGGTGATCAGAGGAGGGAAGATCAGAGGCAAGGAAACTAGAGGGTGAACAGTTGGAGGAGAAGATGAGATCAAGACAGTGACCATTTTGATGAGTGGGGGAGGTGGAGCATAGTTGGAGATTAAAGGAGGACGTTAAAGCGAGTAACTTGGAAATATAAGAGTTGGAAGGATCATTAGCAGGAATGTTAAGGTCACCAAGGATAAGAGAGGGGGAGGAAGGATCATGGAAGAAGGCAAGCCAGGCGTCAAAGTCACTGAGAAAGGATGAAAGGGACTTATCAGGGGGACAATAAATGACCGCTATTCGAAGAGGCAGAGGAGAGAAAAGGCGGATAGAGTGGACTTCAAAGGAGGAAAAACAGTGAGATTGAGGTAGAAGAAGGGGTTGAAATCTGGAGGAGGGAGAGAGAAGTAGTCCAACACCGCCCCCACGGCCAGCAGGGCGAGGAGTATGTGAAAATAGATAACCACCATGGCACAGGGCTGCGACTGAAGCAGAGTCATCAGGGCAGAGCCAGGTTTCTGTTATGGCGAGCAGATGGAGGTGACGCGAGATAAAGAGGTCCTGGATATAGGCGAGTTTGTTACAGATAGAGCGGGCATTCCATAGGGCGCAAGAGAAGGGCAGAGAAGAGGAGGGGAGTAGAGAAATAGAGATGAGGTTAGAGAGGTCGCGGTGAGATCTGTAGAGTTGGGATAATAGTTGATGAGGGGGGCCAGGATTGGGATTTATGTCACCGGCTGAGAGTAAGAGAAGGAGTAAAAGAGAGCGGAGAAGAGTAGGAGAGGTGTGGCCACGAAGGCGTCGAAGGCAAGAGGTATTTAGGTGGAATGGGGAAGGCAAAATGGACGGAAGAAAGAGGCGGAGATTAAAAGCCAAGAGGGAGGAAGAGGGTAGGAGAGAAGGTGAGGTGATGAAGTCGATGGATGGGCAGTGAGTTCCTGTAGCGGAGAGAGGTAGGGGGTGAGGGAAAAGATTAGGAAGGGACAGGGCTAGGAAGAGAATGTGAATAGGGGCCATAAATGACTGAGGTACTTTAGCAGCTGGGAAGAAGATTAGATGTAAAGAGAAAAATGACTAACGGCGCACGGCACCTAGAGCGGAGGCCCTGAGTGGATCAGAGTGGACCTGGGTGTCACCCCAGAGAAGGCTGTAAGGATATGCAGATGAGCTGCAAGTCCTCCACAGCACCTGAAAGGCAGCCGGTGGTAGAGCTGGGCACCTCTCAGCTGAGGAAAGGCTTACCAGGGGTTAGGCCAAAGCCAGCATTCCTCCCCCTGAGGGTCGCCTGATCCGTTATACGTTGGAGGTGCCCATCTCGTAACGACGCCCATAACACGCCTCTAACCTGCCCCCTGTAGGGACGTCCTTAGATGGGCGTCCTCTCGCTGAGGACATCTTTACGGCCCTGTTTTGATTATTGGATTTGGACGACCTTCTTTCACAGGGACGCCCATGTGCCTTTTGTGTCGCTTTTTTGGACGCACTTCTCTTTCGAAAATGAGCCCAATTGTGTGTAAGGCAGGAGAAGGGAAATATGGTAGACACATGTTTATATCTCTGTGACACAAATGCACAGGAGGTGAACCTCTTTCAATTCAATTAATAGGAAGGTCTGGAACAAGAGTGCATAGGATGAAGAAGAAAAGGGATAGACTCAGGAGTAATCTAAGGCAATATTTCTTTATAGAAAGGGCGATGGATCATGGAGTAGTCTCCCAGTGGAGAAAGTGGAGTCGAGGACTGCATGAATTCTAGAAAGTAAGGGACAAGCACAGAGGAGCTCTAACAGGCAGATGATCAAAAGCCCCGCACTGTTCCAAACAGCGCTCTAAAATAGTGCTGGAACAGCGCGGGGCGCTATTAGACCTATGATCAGAGATAATGCATGCAAATTTAAGCAGCGCAATTATCTCTGCTCATAGGGTAGAAGTGCGGGAGGATTGTGCCTGAGCATGAACTCAGCACAATCCTCCCGCACTTACTTGACAGGTCTGGGCTGGAGACCAATGAAAAGAGAAGGACGCCTATCTTTAAATCGGAAGATGGACATCCTCAACTGCCCTGTTGCAGGGACGGCCAAATTTCAAGGGGTGTCGGAGGTATAGTGATGGGGCAGTTGAGGACGTCCAAATTTTGGACGTTTCTGCAATGGGCAGTTAAGGGAGTCCAAAATTGGATGTTTCTATGAGAAAGACGTCTTTCTCATAGAAACATCCAATTTTGGACGTCTTCAACGGCCCGGCACAGAAACGTCCAAATTTTGGACGTCCTCAACTACCCTCGCTGGCAGGTTTGCTGTAGGGGGGAATGGGGGCCTGCCAGCATGCAAATGCATGCTGGACATGGCTCACCATTCTTCCCCAATGATCTGCAAACCCTAATGCCAGCTCCGTAGGGTCTGTCGCGGCCAGTGACCCAATCTTTGGCATGATGGACGCTGATCATTGGGGATGAATGCGTTAAGTGCTGATTAGCATGCATTTGCAAGCTACTTGCGTTAAGAGCCCTGTTTAGCATGCATTTGCATGCTACTTGCGCTAAGAGCCCTCGAGCGCGTTGTTTCACGTGCTCGAGGGCTCTGATCAGGGGGTGGTAGCAAATGCCGGCGCTAACAGCCTCTAGCGCTGGCGTTTGCTTTTGATCATCTGCCTGTAAGGGAGACAAAGAGACTTGTACAGCTTAGTAGCTAGTATGGATGGAAATACTTAATAGCAGATAAAGACCATATGATTCATCATTTTCTATGTTCTTCTCATTTAGTCACTGGAAGAAGGTGCAGGTTACCATACAGCATGTCACTATGCAGGAAGGCCCATGATAAAGTTACTTCTAGAAGAAGCACTGCTGCAGCTACAAGATGATCTTTGGCATATGGAAAAGGTAAGGGGAGGAACTCTGTGAGAAGGATCCAGACAAGTGCAATCAGGGGGATGACGAAGAGAACCTTCGTCACTTTAGAAGGTGGGGAACACTGTCCTTTTCTCTCCTTTTCTCCCTGTGCTGTGGGCACCCATCACTGAAATCTGGCCCTGTCCAGAAGAAAAAAGATCTCATTTTACCTTGTCTTACCCTTGGAGTTCAGTCATGTTTCTTGATAGTCACCATAGTATGATGTAAAACCATAAATTTTATGGTAACTTTCATTCTAAAATTGTACTGTGGCAAGCATTTGTCTGATTGTCTCATTTAATAAAACTACACATAGGCAACTGTTAGGGATTCTGAGCAATGTTAATATTCAAGAAAAAAAGGCTGTCTTAAAGGTTATCCCCTTAACCTTCGACTTTCTTTATCCGTTCTTGGCCTACACTATTCATTTTTACACACGTTAATTGGGTACCCCACTTTAATATAAATAAGAAAGAATTTGATTAGTATACAGACATTATAAGGATGGTGAAAACTTCTAGAGCAGTAGCCATGTTACAGGCTCTTTTACTAAGCTATGCTAGTAAATGGGCTTAGCAATTATCTTAACTTAGGATTTTCTCATGCGCTAAGGCCTTTTCTAACATAGCTCGTAAAACAGGCATTTTTCCATTTGTAGAATTTTTGGCCATGCGCTAATTTTAGCATTAGTGTGTGGCCATTAAAAAAAATTACCGCACAAGCACTCCTATTTAGGAGGCACTAAGGGCTCCCACGTTAAGTCTGAATTACTCTGTTAGCACATAGTAACATAGTAAATGATGGCAGATAAAGGCCTGAATGGTCCATCCAGTCTGCCCAACAAGATTATCTACTATAATAAAACTCACTCTCAACGTTCTGAAGACAACGTTCTGAAGTCACTCAGTCACTCACTGAAGGGTTCATGGATTCATGGTGGTGAAGCCAGAACACTGACCATGTCTCTCTGCCCTGCCCTCGCATGACGGACCAATCAGAAAAAACACCCTCAACATTCTGAAACACAAAGGACCATCACAACACCGTTCCCAGGCAACACTAGGCAACGTAAGACGGACCAATCAGAGGAAACTACGTGACAATAAGGGAGGAGCATTCCCCAGCAGAATGGCTCATTATCTGTGCAGCATGGAGAGCACAGAACCACCGCTGGAACGAGAGAAGAATATTCCTGCTGTGGGTATATGCAAAAATAGACCAGGGGAGAGGGGGGGGGAAATTTTTAAATGCCTAATGCCAGTACTGAAGAGTGCCAGAGGGCCTATAGCACAGACTATATTTGGGATCGCTTGACATGGAGTCAGAGGAGCCGGAAAACAACGTGCCCGTCACCATCTGGGACGTGGGCGAACAGGACAAGCTGCGGCCCAGCTGGAAGGATTACCCGTGACCCAGCCAGCAGCAAACAGCGACCAAGGAAGGGGGAGGAGTAGGGAAACACGCGGAGCGTGTTTCCCTACTCCTTCCCTGCCTAGGAATCGCTGGAGACTGGCTGCCAAACTAACGAAACAACCGCACACCGACGCACCACCTCCATCATTCGAAAGGCATCCACTCTTTCTTGAACAGAAATGCAAACTAATAATACAAAACAAACAAAGAATAAATGGTTTCTCAGGCGGCTGCAGGTAACTCCCCACCCCCTTCCTCTTCCCCTTTTGCCGAAGCGGCCAAGGACGTGCCCAACCATCCCCAGCCTCAGGCAAGCTGTCTCCCACCTCGGGGATTCCCCGAGCACCCGGAAAAAGACGGCGCTGATTCCTGCAGCGCATAAATGTTCCAGCATTCCCCTGCAGCCGGCCTGAAATGGACCAAACATACCAGATCACCCCCCGACGGCCCGAGACCGTGCTCTTCTCCCTTCCGCCAACTTAAAACAACCATCCCCGTCCTCAGGCAAGCCGTCACCCACCTCCAGGATGCCCAGAACCCCAGCCCAATGGAAAAAGATGGCGCTGCTTCCAACAGCACATTTCTCTTCCAGCATTCCCCTACAGCAGCCCTGAAATGGCCAAAAAATACCGACAAAGAACGTGCTCCTCAACCTTCCACCCATCTAAAACAACACTGCTGCCTCAGCACAACACAAAAAAAAAAATAAATGGAAAAAAAAACAACACTCAACAAAGGCTGACCCCCCCTACAACCACATTTACATTTCACCAACAGAAAGACCCCCCTCCACAAACCTCCTTGACAGACAAAACCACACACACACAATACAACAGAAACACACCCTCAAAGCCACACACCAATCCAACCCACTTTGCCAGCACAGCACAGCACATCCCCCAACCCCCAAGCAAAAAACAAAACAAAACAAAAAAAGACACACATCAACAACCTGCACACACACCGCACCCTCACACACACACACACACACAAAATAACTCTGTGACACATACACACACACACACACACACAAAATCCACATGCTAGCGCCCGTTTCATTGGTTTCGGAAACGGGCCTTTTTTACTAGTTACTTTATATGTATATCCGAGCTTGATTTGTCCCTGCCTTTCTCAGGGCACAGACCGTAGAAGTCCGCCCTGCACCGGTTTATTCTCCAAATACCGGCGTCGCCACCCAATGTCTGCTAAAATTCCATAGGTCCATTCCTTCTAAACAGGATTCCTTTGTGTTTATTTATTTATTATATTTGTATCCCGCACTTTCACACTAAAAGCAGGCTCAATGCGGCTTACATAGTAATAGGTAACACAGAATTTTGTTATGTAAAGTAGTTTATCCCACGCATGTTTGAATTCCATTACCGTTTTCATCTCCACCACCTCCTGCGGGAGGGCATTCCACATATCTACCACCCTCTGTGTGAAAAAATACTTCCTGACATTACTCCTGAGCCTGCCCCCCCCTTCAACCTCAATTCATGTCCTCTAGTTCTACCACCTTCCTGTCTCCGGAAAAGGTTCATATGCGGATTAATACCTTTCACATATTTAAACGTCTGTACCATGTCACCTCTGTTTCTCCTTTCCTCCAAGGTATACATTTTCAGGTCGGCAAGTCTCTTCTCGTACGGTTTGCAACGCAAATCCCATACCATTTTCGTAGCTTTTCTTTGCCAGACCCTCGACTATTCTTCTAACGTTCGTAGATCCCTTCTCATCATTTCTATTCCCTCCAGGGTATCCACTCTATTGGCTATTTTCGTGTCATCGGCAAAAAGGCACACCTTGCCTTCCAACCCTTCAGCAATATCTCCCACAAATATATTAAACAGAATAGGCCCCAGCACCGACCCCTGAGGAACTCCACTGCTCACCTTCCTTTCCTCCGAGCGGATTCCATTTACCACCACCCTCTGCCACCTGTCGGTCAACCAGTTTTCTATCCAGTTCACCACTTTCGGTCCTAAGTTCAGCTCTAGCATACATGATAATATCAGTATGCTATCTGAATAGTGCTTCTATGTCAATTCTCTGCCCATGACATACCCCCTCCAAAACAACAACAAAAAAGAATATCATGCACTTAGCATGTGCAAATGGAAAAATTAATGCAGAACACTTTATGTGGCTTGCGTTAGGCCATTTTTCCTGAATTAAGCATGTGCTAATGCTTGATGCAGCTTAGTAAAGGGGCCCCATAATCTCTAACAGCAGAAATCACACAGAGGCTGGTAGCAACTTACAAATAGCGACTGACACACCTGTCCTGGGGTATCCCCAGCCAGATGGATTTTTAGGAGCCTGCAATGAAAATGTAGGAGATAAATATGCATGCAATGGAGGGAGTTCATGCAAATCTATCTCATGGTATCTCATGAATACTGTCATAAAAAGGTCCATCTTAGGTTAGCTGTCACAAACAAATTGTTTCTATCACGATTTGCCTCTATTATATACATACTAGTAAAAAAGGCCCGTTTCTGACACAAATGAAACGGGCGCTAGCAAGGTTTTCCTCGGAGTGGGTATGTTTGAGAGAGTGTATGTGAGAGTGAGAGTGACTGTGTGTGTGAGAGAGAGAGTGAATGTGCGAGTGTGTGTGTGTGTGAGACAGAGAGAGAGAGAGTGAGTCTGGGTGCGAGTGTGTCTGTGAGAATGAGAGTGTGTGCACGTGCGTATGTGAGACACAGTGTGAGAGAGAGAGTGTGTTTGACATAGATACAGTGTGTGCGAGAGAGAGAGTGTGTGAGTGACTGTGTGACATATAGAGAGTGAATGTGATACAGTGTGAGACAGTGTGTGAGAGTGAGAGAAAGACATTGACTGTGAGAGAGTGTGTGTGAAAGAGAGAGTGTGTGTGTGACAGAGATACCTCCCCCCTCTCTGGTGTCAGGCCCCCCCCTCTCTCTCTGGTGTCTGAGCGTTACTGTGCAGGACGCTGAGCTCTGGCTGTGCTTCAAGGAACTGACCAATCCTATTTAATAGAATGCACCTCCAACATTCTGAAGCCGAGAAACCTCGTGTGGTTGGTCACTTCTGCTTGTGACGAACCCGGAAGTATGTGATGTCAATTCAGGAGATGGATACAGAGAGCAGGAATGCCTCAGCCATGCAGTCAGCTTCAGAATGTTGGAGGTGCGTTTTATTATATAGGATATTTATAGTTCTGAGTTCTTTAAGAAAACCCCAACTACATTTCCATGCATCAAATAGAGAAAATTCCAGCTTGGATCATCCTGATTAGGTTGACCTGCATGAGTTGTGTGTAAATTCCAATTAAAGAGAATTAGTGCTGCTAATTGGTTAAGTACCAATTATCGGCACTAATTGGCTTGTTAGTCAATTAAGTTGTGTGCGTAATTTAGCCACATGGCCAAATTACTGCATACAACTTAAGGCGCCGTATATAGAATTTGAGGGTATGTGTGTACTCTGCAACCCCCCCCCCCCCCCCGCTCATTCCTGGCAACACCTACATTTAAAAGTACACACATTCATGCCAGTGCACATGTTTTATGCTTGATCTAATATTATAAAATCCATTTCAGTTGTGTATATTGATACATACACACTACAATAACTTTATAAAATTATCCCCTTTCTCCCAGATTTTATAAAGGTCACCCAAATTTACGTGCTAAAGTTTGGCCATGATCCTGAGATGCGCACACAACTTAATTGGTTGACGAGCAAATTAACAGCAATAATTGGGCGCTAACCATCTATGATGTTAATTGGCACCAAATAGAATTTGCACATGCAACTGCCTATGCATGATTCTATAAAGCACTGTGCCTAAACTGCCTCTCACACAACCCAAAAGAGGGCGTAGCTACGGGGGGCATGGGCAGGTCATGGGCATTCCCAAAAGTTATGCACAGTGTTACAGAATTGGGAGGGACTGAGTGTCCAACTTGTGGACCAGGATTTACGCCTGGTTTCAACAGGCATAAGTCCTGGCATCTTATTTTAGTTGCAGGAATTGGCACTATGTGCTATTAGAGTGGTTCTCAAACCTGGCCCTGGAGGCATCCCAGCCAGTCAGGTTTTCAGGATATTCACAATGAATATTCATGAGAGAGATTTGAGGCAGTGCATGCAAATCTCTCTCATGAATATTCATAGTGGATATCCTGAAAACCTAACTGGCTGGGGTGCCTCCAGGAACAGGTTTGGGAACCACAGCACTATTATATAAATAACGCTAACCCCAGGGTAACCTTTATAGAATAGAACTGAGCATCAATTTTTACAGCAACCAAATCTGGGTGCCATTTACTGAATCTAGCTCTTTCTCCCGGATTCTATATAATGCGCCTAGAGATCTGTGCCGAAATCTAGGCATATCCTATAACAGGGGTAGGCAACTCTGAATATGCAGGAGATAGATTTGCAAGCACTGCCTCCATGGTATGCAAATCTATCGCCTGCATATTCATTGTGGATATCCAGAAAACCTGACCTGCCTGCGGCTCTCGAGGACCGGAGTTGCCTACCCCTGTCCTATAACAACACGTGTAACTTAATTGGCTTAACAAGCTAATTGGTATTGATAACTGCACTTAACAAGCAATAATGAGCACTAATTGACAATAATTAGGATATATATGCACACAGGGCCGGCCCATGGCAAGATGCCACCTGAGGTGGAGCTAAGATGCTGCTCCCCCAGGCTGAGATGCCGCCACCTCCCTGGGCCGAGATGCTGCCCTCCTTCCTACCTCCAGCCCGTTTGCGGTGTTTACCTATTTTGTCACGTTTGAAACCCGGCAGCGACAGCGATTCCCATATGCTGCCCTGCTGCCGGCACCCACCTCTTCCCTTTACTGTGGCTACTGAGCCTCTGACGAAACAGAAAAAGAGATGGGGAGGGATTGCAGCAGAGGATATAGAAGGGACAGAGAAGTATAATTATTATTTATTGCATTTGTATCCCACATTCCCCCACCTATTTGCAGGCTCAATGTGGCTTACATAGATTTGATAGCACTGTCATAGTTGGATATCAGATACAGTTAGTACTGTGTATCGCTTAAGGAAGGGAGAGGGAAGAAGGAAGATAGGTGATAAGGTAGTTTTAGAGGGTGTGCGTTCATAATTGGGTGGACTTAGTGAGGTTATAGGTTTTCATTGTAGGCTTTGTTGAAGAAGAATGTTTTCAGAGATTTTCGAAACATAGTTGTTTCTTTAATTGCTTTCAGGTCTGTAGGTAGTGCATTCCATATCTGCGTGCTCTTGTAAGAGAAGGTAGTGGCGTGCATCAACTTGTATTTAAGTCCTTTGCAGCTGGGGTAGTGCAGGTTGAGAAATTTGCGGGATGATCTTGTGGCGTTTCTGGGAGGTAGGTCCACGAAGTTGAGCATATAGATTGGGGCGTTTGCATGAATGATTTTGTGTTCAATCGTGCAGATCTTGAACGCAATGCGCTCCTTAAGTGGAAGCCAGTGAAGTTTCTCTCTTATGGGTTTTACGCTTTCATATTTGGGTTTTCCAAATATGAGTCTGGCGGCTGTATTCTGGGCAGTTTGGAGTTTTTTGATTGTCTGTTCTTTGCACCCGACATATAGTGCGTTGCAGTAGTCCAGATGGCTTATTACCATTGATTGTACCAGGGTACAGAAGATGTATCTCGGGAAGAAAGGTTTTACTCTCTTAAGTTTCCACATGGTGTAGAACATCTTTTTCGTCGTGTTTTTCACATGGGTGTCAAGAGTGAGGTTTCGGTCAATGGTGACTCCGAGAATTTTCAAGTTTTGTGAGACCGGAAGAGAACAGTGTGGTGTTATTATAGCGCCAAAGTTTTTTGTGTTATGTTGTGAGGTGAGTACAAGACATTGAGGGGCATAATCGAACGCGAACGCCCATTTGTAAAAACGTCCATCTCTGAGAACGGGTCCGTGAAGGGGCGGGCCGAATCGTATTTTCGAAAAAGATGGACGTTTATCTTTAGGTTCGAAAATACGGTTTGTGCCGGGCAAATGCATAAGATTTGGGCGGTTTTTGAGCTAGGCGTTTTCGTTTTTCAGCGATAATCAAAACCAAAGCGCCCCAGCTCAAAAATGAACAAATCTAAGGCATTTGGTCGTGGGAGGGGCCAGCATTGGTAGTGTACTGGTCCCCCTGAGATGCCTCTATGCCAGCCTCAAATATCATCCCAAGCTCCATGACAGCAGTATGCAGGTCCCCCGAGCAAATTTAGTTTAGTTGGTGCTGCCCGGACCCATGCAGAGAGCAAAAATCGGAAGAAAAAAAAAAACATGCAAGTGCAGTTGGGGACGTCCAAATTAAAAAATAGTAAAAGGGAGATTTGAACCAGCCACCTTCTGATTCCCAGGCCAGTGCTCTAAGCTGTTTAGCTGACATGATGTCAGCTAAAGGAGCTGTGATTTGCTGACAGAAACTTGGAGGGACTTAATAGAAAGGGAAGGACATCTAAACAACTGATTCATGTGGTGCAGTGCTTAGAGCACTGGCCTGGGAATCAGAAGGTGGCTGGTTCAAATCTCCCTTTTACTAATTTTTAATTTGGACATCCCCAACTGCACTTGCATGTTTTTTTTTTCTTCCGATTTTTGCTCTCTGCATGGGTCCGGGCAGCACCAACTAAACTAAATTTGCTCGGGGGACCTGCATACTGCTGTCATGGAGCTAGGGATGATATTTGAGGCTGGCATAGAGGCTGGAAAAAAAGTGTTTAAAGTTCAGGTTTTTTTGGTGGGAGGGGGTTAGTGACCACTGGGGGAGTCAGGGGAGTTCATCCCCGATTCCCTCCGTTGGTCATCTGGTCATTTAGGGCACTTTTTTGGGACCTGTTCATGAAAAAACAGGGTTCAGAAAAAGTGTCCTAAATTCTGGCTAAAAACGCCTTTATTTTTTCGATTATCAGCCGAGCGCGCCCATCTCTCCTCAGTCGATAACCACGCACCAGTCCCGCCTTCACCATGCCTCCAACACGCCCCCGTCAACTTTATGCATTCCCGCTACGGAGTGCAGTTGGAAACGCCCAAAATCGGCTTTCGATTATACCGATTTGGGCACCCACAAGAGAAAGACGTCCATCTCCCGATTTAGGTCGGAATTTGGGCGTTTTTCTCTTTCGAAAATAAGCTGGATTGTGTTTTTTCTGCGTTGAGTTTTAGTTGGAATGCATCTGCCCAGGTGTGCATTATTTGGAGGCTTTGGTTGATCTCGTTGGTGATTTCAGTTAGATCATGTTTGAATGGGATGTAGATTGTGACATCATCTGCATAAGGTTGAGGTTTTGATTGGCTAGTAGTTTGGCTAGAGGTATCATCATTAGGTTGAATAATGTTGGTGAGAGAGGGGATCCCTGGGGGACTCCACATTCCGGTGTCCATGGAGGTGACCTGTCCCCGTTCGTTTCTACTTGGTATGATCTTGTGGTCAAGAATCCTTTGAACCATTTGAGGACAGTGCCTCCTATTCCGAAGTATTCTAGTATATGTATTAGTATTTCATGGTTGACCATGTCAAAGGCACTGGACATGTCGAATTGCAGGAGGAGGATGTTGTTGCCAGTCGCAATTGCTTGTTTGAATGAGTTCATTGCAGATACTAGTACAGTTTCAGTGCTGTGGTTCGTTCGAAATCCTGATTGGGACTCATGCAGAATTGAGTGTTTATTTAAGTATCCAGTAAGTTGTTTCATCACTATGCCTTCCATGAGTTTGTTCATGAGTGGAATAGATGCTACTGGTCGGTAATTAGTTAGGTCCATTGTGCTTTTTTTATCATCTTTCGGTAGCGGGGTGAGGAGGATGTTTCCTTTATCCGTGGGAAAGAGTCCATTTTGAAGCCTGTAATTTATATGTTTTGTGAGGTCTGTTTTGAATTCTTTGGGTGCGGATCTTATTAGACTGGTAGGGCAGATGTCTAATTTGCATTGGGATTTGGCATATTTTCCTAGCCAGTGTGAAATTTCTTTTGGTGAGAGTGTGTCAAAGTCAGTCCATGATCGATCTGCTGGGCATTCTCTGGGTTTTGGGTCTAGACATTTGAGGATATTTGTATAGTCCATTGTAGTAGTGGGTATCATGAGTCGGAGCTTTATGATTTTTTCATTGAAGTAGTTCGCAAGGTTGGTTGCTGATGGTGTTTCTGAGTTGTTGGAGGTGACCTTGGTAGTATTTAGAAGATTGTTTACGAGTGAGAAGAGTTTGTGTGTATCCTTGTAGTTTGATCCTATTTTAGTTTTATAGTAGGTCCTTTTCATTTGTCTGATGTTGTATTTGTATTTTCTTTGTAGTTGCTTCCATTCTTTGTGTGTGTTTTCGTCTTTTTTCTTACTCCATGCTCTTTCCAGTCTTCTGACTTGTGTTCTTAGTTCTTTTAATTCTTCATTAAACCATGGTATTGAGTTTTTTCTATGTGAGGTTCTATGTGAGTAACAAAGACATTAGAGAGGGTGATTGGGAATAGAAGAAAGGAAAAAAGGCCCAGAGAAAGGGAAAATGAGAGTGGAAGAAAAGGAAGGAAAGGATAGAGAGTAATAAATAGAAATACAGATGTAGAAAAGATCAGGATGCAGTAACAGTATGAACTGTTGTTCTATGTACTCTCTATTTCATGATATTTATCTGTAATTAAATCCAACAATTTTGATCTCTCTCTCTCTATCTCTCTCTTTCCTTTGCATAGAAGATTGATATAAAAGTTGGTTAGACTTATACAGATATGTTAGGATTTTGCATTTTATATTTTTTAAATACATGGTTACCTGTGACTGAGTTGTATCTTGCCTTGAACACTTTTCTTAACAAGAATGTGAATAATAAAAGTTATAAATAAATAAAACAAGTTATCTCTATCCCATTACTTTTTGGGGTTTCTTTCAACTAAATTCATATTTTCTGGGGTAACTTAGAGGGGCATAATCGAATGCAAATGCCCATGTGTAAGAACGTCCATCTCCGAGAATGGGTCCGTGAAGGGGTGGACCGAATCGTATTTTCGAAGAAGATGGACGTTTATCTTTAGTTTCGCAAATACGGTTTGTGCCAGGCAAATGCGTTGGATGTGGGCGTTTTTGAGATGTGGGCGTTTGTTTGAGCTGGGCGTTTTCGTTTTTCAGCGATAATCGAAGCCGAAGCGTCCCAGCTCAAAAACAACCAAATCCAAGGCTTTGGGTTGTGGGAGGAGCCAGGATTCATAGTGCACTGGTCCCCCTCACATGCCAGGACACCAACCAGGCACCCTAGGGGGCACTTTTAAAAAATAAGAAAAAAACAATAAATTACCTCCCAGGTGCATAGCTCCTTTACCTTGGGTGCTGAGACCCCCAAATCCCCCTCAAAACCCACTCCCCACAACTCTACACCATTACCATAGCACTTAATGGTGAAGGGGGCACCTACATGTGGGTACAGTGGGTTTTGGGGGGGGGGGGGGTTAGAGGGCTCCCATTTACCACCACAAGTGGTACAAGTAGGGGGGGATGGGCCTGGGTCCACCTGCCTGAAGTGCACTGCATTACCCACTAAAAGTGCTCCAGGGACAGGACTTGTTGCTGCTGTATAACCTTGGCACAGCAGTTCACACCGTAAGACTAATCTCGCTGAAAACGTCCTTTATTTCAATAACCGCGTTTACTCACAGTTAACTGCAGATCAGAGGTTGTGCCCCACTGGCAACGAGTGTCCCTGGTACTAAGATTAGCAGTAGCTCAGAGCTGGCAGAATGGTGTACAATGCCCTCTTTCAGCAACATTCAAGGTAAGAACTAAGTTCTGTAACGTGGCTAACACACAAAAGGGATCTAAAACGGACTTACAAAAATGGCCACTACCTTGTGGACTACCGGAAACAAAACAGGGCACACTCTGACCCAGTAAGCAGAGGGAAAAGCACCATGGGAGAAGAGCCTACCAACTACCAACACAAGCTAGTGAAATCACGGAGCCCAATACCCTACACCCACCACAATGCAATGCTGATGTGACCTGCAGTGCACCCGAGAGCCACATCTGACCCAGGGAAAGGCTGTGAGAGGATCGAACACATTCTGCTGTCATGGAGGTGGGTAATGAATTTGAGGGTGGCATAGAGGCTGGGAAATAAGGTTTTTGCAAGTGGGATTTTTTTGGTGGGAGGGGGTTAGTGACCACCGGGGGAGTCAGGGGAGGTGATTCCCTATTCCCTCCGGTGGTCATCTGGTCATTTAGGGCACTTTTTTGGGACCTGTTCGTGAGAAAAAAGGGTCCAAAAAAAGTGTCCTAAATTCTCGCTAACAACGCCTTTTTTTTCCATTATCGGCCGAGCGCGCTCATCTCTGCTTGGCCGATAACCACGCCCCAGTCCCGCCTTCACCACGCCTCCGACACACCCCGTCAACTTTATTCGTTCCCGCGATGAAGTGCAGTTGAAGACGACCAAAATCGGCTTTCGATTATACCGATTTGGCCGCCCACGGGAAACGGACACCCATCTCCCGAACATGGGCGTTTTTCTCCTTTCGAAAATAAGCAGGAAAGTGCTCTGTTCTCTGTAGAGTCTGTAATATGAAGGCAAGAGAGACATTAAAATTAACTTCAGATGGTAATACATTCAACGGGATGAGTAGGATAACCATATGAATGCAGGGGAATAGCCAGACAGTCAATTTTGGGTGGGCCTGAGTCCAGGGTGGGTGGGCATGGAATTCATGCCCCCCCTCGTCCCTAGCCTCCCTCTGCTCTGCTTTGCTCTGCTTTCATCCCTTCCTCCACCTGCAAGCCCACAATATTAAATACAAGAGCAGAAGGGGATCTACAAACCTCGCCAGCTGAAGATTTCCTGCTGCTCAGGCAGTCAGCGCTCTTCCAAACATCAGCCAGCAACACTTTCCTCAAGCTGATGCAGGCTGTGCATGCATGAAAACTAAGCATGTGCACAGGGGCTGCTGTTGGTGTTAGCTCGAGGCAAGTGCTGGCAGCTGCCGTTTGAAAGAGCACCGGCTGCCTGAGGAGGAAATCTTCAGCTGGCGGGGTTTGAGGATCTTTGCCAGCCATAGCAAGAGTGCCACAATTTTGGGTGGGCCTGAGTCCAAATAGGGTGGGCCCTGGCCCACCTAGGCCCACCCATGGCTACGCCACTGTATGAATGAATGCAATACAGTAATTGGAAGTGATAGGTTTCAACTTCTGATGCCCCTAAACATTGTCAATGCTGTTGTACCCCCATCACCTCAAATCCAATCCTACAAACCCCAATACCCTCAACCCTGGCTGACTTCCAATTCCCTTGCAATTCTCCCCTCCATTCCATTCTTTCTCCTCACCCCATGCACCTCCAACTTCAGTTTCCCCCTTCCCTTTCCAGCATTTCTAATTCTAATATTCCCCCCCTGCCCCATCTCAGCACATTTCATGCTTCCCGTCCCTTCCACCATGTACCTCCAATTTTTCTCTCCTCTAGCATAAGTCCTTTCCATTTTCTGTCCTTTTCCCAAAATATCTCCAGTTTCATTCTCCTTCACTCTCTCTAACACCTGTCTTAAATCCTCTCCCTGCTGATGCTGCAAACATTAGGGCTCTGGATGCACTCTGAACAGCCCCAGGCTTGCAGGCATCAAAGCGGCTCCTTCACTCCAGGCTTTCATACAGGAGGTGGGAGCTATAGGTGCTGGTCAGATTGACTCAGCCTCTGTGCTCATGGCTATCTCCATGATGGGGTGTGGCAAGTATTATAAATTGGGGATCCATGGGTAGGTTGAAGCCAAGGGAGTGAGACTGAATGAAATCAGAGATCCACCCAGGGGCGTAGCCAGACACCTAAGTTTGGGTGGGCCTGGACCCAAGGTGGGTGGGCAGAACTCCGCCTTGTCCTACAAGTGAATTGGTTTCTCCCTCTCTCGCCTGCATGCCATATGGTCTTTCAAACATCCCCTCTCTCCCGTATACCTTTTAAATAACAGATTTTCACTGGCAGCAAACAAGTTGTTGGGAATTTTTGGCTGGTGGGGCTTGGGGTCCCTGCCAGCCACATTATAGGTGTGCTACAACTTGATGGGCCTGAATCTAAAGTGGGTGGGCCTGGGCCCACCCCAGCCCACCCTTGGCTACGCCACTGGATCCACCAAGGGATGAAAGAAATGGGATTGGAGATCCAGACGTGGATTGGAATGGAGGTCCGTGGGATGCACTGGTGGGCAAGATCTCTGTAGGCACATAATTTTTGCAATTTACTAGTCACAAGTTTACTAGACCTGTATATAAATCTAGGCCTGGTTACTGCATATGAACTTTAAGGGGAAAATCCCCTCTCTTGAGCTCTTTCTAAAACATTGTAGAATATCAATATACGTATTATTTAAATAGAATGCCTGAGTAATTCAGGTATGTTAGCTAATGTGGTTTGTTTTGTTTTCACTATGAAAAGCCTGGTTCTTAAACATACACACTTATTATCGACTTCCACACAATTCATTGACTGAAATAGATTTAAATGGTAATGAAACCCCTGAAATATTCAAGATGTGTCCACTCTGAAATCAGCTTCTGGAACAGCTTCTGACCTGCTGTAGGATTTGATAAAATATCCATTCACATTCTGCCTTTGCAATGTACTATACAATACTCAGAAACAGGTGGGGGTAAGAATATCCTCACAATTACTAGAAAACAGAACTCTCCTCACTGCCACATAGACACTTAACAGAACAATATTTGAGGCAAATAACAATTTTGTACTTGCTGTTTTGCCAAGTTAAATTGCTATAGGCCAGAATACAACTATATGTACTGCTATTCCTTATGTGGAACTGAGATAACTATTCTATCTATTTTCACAGAAGAAAATCCTGGAGAAGGACCACAATTGACTGGCAAAAGTATGTATGAGAATGGAGTGGATATAGCACCATTCACGGAAGAGAGTGTGTATGAACAACTTGAAAATCTAAAGGTGGACAAAGCCATGGGACTGGACGAGATCCACCCCAGGATGTTGAGGGAGCTCAGAGAGGTTCTGGCGGGTCCTCTTAAAGATTTGTTTAATAAATCCTTGGAGACGGGAGAGGTTCCGTGGGAGTGGAGAACAATGGATGTGGTCCCTCTTCACAAAGTGGTGATAGGGAAGAAGCTGGAAACTATAGGCCGGTAAGCCTCACTTCAGTTATTTAACATCAGCAAAATTCGCCCTTTCCTCTCTGAACACACCACCCAAACTCTCGTCCACGCTCTCATTACCTCTCGCCTGGACTACTGCAACTTACTCCTCACCGGCCTCCCACTTAGCCATCTATCCCCCCTTCAATCTGTTCAGAACTCTGCTGCACGTCTCATATTCCGCCAGAACCGATATACTCATATCACCCCTCTCCTCAGGTCACTTCACTGGCTTCCGATCAGATACCGCATTCAATTCAAGCTTCTCCTTCTTACCTACAAATGCACTCAGTCTGCTGCCCCTCACTATCTTTCTACCCTCATCTCCCCTTACGTTCCCGCCCGTAACCTCCGTTCACAGGATAAATCCCTCCTCTCAGTACCCTTCTCCACCACCGCCAACTCCAGGCTCTGCTCATTCTGCCTCGCCTCACCCTATGCTTGGAACAACCTTCCTGAGCCCTTTCGCCAAGCCCCCTCCCTGCCCGTCTTCAAGTCTTTGCTTAAAGCCCACCTCTTCAATCCTGCGTTCGGCACCTAACCCTTACCGTTCAGTGAATCCAGACTGCCCCAATTTGACTGCCCGTATTGGACCAACCGTTCACTTGTCTATTAGATTGTAAGCTCTTTGAGCAGGGACTGTCTCTCTTTGTTAAATTGTACAGCGCTGCGTAACCCTAGTAGTGCTCTAGAAATGTTAAGTAGTAGTAGTAGTAGTTATTAGGAAAGTAATGGAAGCAATGCTGAAGGAAAGGATAGTGAATTTCCTGGAAGCCAATAAGTTGCAAGATCCGAGACAACATGGTTTTACCAAGGGTAAATCGTGCCAAACGAATCTCATTGAATTCTTAGACTTGGTGACAGGAGAATTGAATCATGGACGTGCTATAGACGTAATCTACTTAGATTTCAGCAAAGCTTTTGACACGGTTCCCCACTAGGCTCTTGAATAAACTAGACAGGCTGAAGATAGGACCAGACGTGGTGAACTGGATTAGGAACTGGTTGTCAGACAGATGCCAGAGGGTGGTGGTTAATGGAATTCGATTGGATGAGGGAAAGGTGAGCAGTGGAGTGCCTCAGGGATCGGTGCTGGGGCCGATTCTGTTCAATATATTTGTGAGTGACATTGCCGAAGGGTTAGAAGGTACAGTTTGCCTTTTTGCAGACAATACTAAGATTTGCAACAGAGTCGACACCCAGGAGGGAGTGGAAAAGATGAGGAAGGATCTGCAGAAGCTAGAAGAATGGTCTAAGGTTTGGCAATTAGAATTCAATGTGAAGAAATGCAAAGTGATTCATATAGGGAGTAGAAATCCACGGGAGACGTATATGTTAGGCGGTGAGAGTCTGATATGTACAGACAGGGAGAGGGATCTTGGGGTGTTAGTATCTGAGGATCTGAAGGGGATGAAACAGTGTGACAAGGCAGTGGCCGTAGGTAGAAGGTTGCTAGGCTGTATAGAGAGAGGTGTGACCAGCCTGCTTGTTCCCAGCTGAGCCCAGCTGCTCCAGCTTTCCCAAGCCAGCTTCTCTCTGCCTGCTTGCTTACTCGCTCCAGACCGGGAGCTCCAGCTTCCCGCCTACTTGTTCCGGTTCATCTGCTCCAGCCTGCTTGTTCCAGTCCAGATGCCCCAGCGTGTTCCAGTCCAGATGCCCCAGCGTGTTCCAGTCCGCCTGATCCCAGCGTGTTCCGGTCCGCCTGATCTCAGCTTGTTCCAGTCCGCCTGATCCCAGTTTGTTCCAGCTTGTTCCCAGCTTGTTCCAGTCCGCCGATCCAGCTTCCCCCTTGCTCGTTCCAGTCCATCTGCGCCAGCCTGCTTGCTCTGGTCCAAATGCTCTAGTGTGTTCCAATCTGCCTGATCCACCTGCTCCAAGCTCGTTCCAGTCTGCATGATCCAGCTTCCCCTTGTTCCAGTCCATCTGCTCCACCCTGCTTGTTCCAGTCCAAATCCTCTAGTGTGTTCCAGTCCGCCTGATCCGCCTGCTCCAAGCTCGTCCCAGTCCGCCTGATCCCAGCTTGTTCCAGTCCACCGATCCAGCTTCCCATGCTTGCTCCAGTGTTCCAGTCCATCTGCTCCAGCCTACCTGCCCAGCCTACCTGCTCCAGTACATCTGCTCCAGTGTGCTCCAGTCCGCCTGATCCGCTGTGAGCCTCTCTGCCATTGTCTTACCTGCCTGCCTGCTGCTACCTTGTCAACCATTGACTTACCTGCCTGCCTTGCCTGTCTTGCCTCACCAATCTAATGCATTTTTTTGAGGGGGTAAGCAAACATGTGGACAATGGGGAGCCGGTTGATATTGTATATCTGGATTTTCAGAAGGCGTTTGACAAAGTGCCGCACGAAAGACTCCTGAAGAAATTGCAGAGTCATGGAATCGGAAGTAGGGTATTATTATGGATTAAGAACTGGTTGAAAGATAGGAAGCAGAGAGTAGGATTGCGTGGCCAGTATTCTCAGTGGAGGAGGGTAGTTAGTGGGGTCCCGCAGGGGTCTGTGCTGGGTCCGTTGCTTTTTAATGTATTTATAAATGACCTAGAGATGGGAATAACTAGTGAGGTAATTAAATTCGCCGATGACACAAAATTATTCAGGGTCGTCAAGTCGCAGGAGGAATGTGAACGATTACAGGAGGACCTTGCGAGACTGGGAGAATGGGCGTGCAAGTGGCAGATGAAGTTCAATGTTGACAAGTGCAAAGTGATGCATGTGGGTAAGAGGAACCCGAATTATAGCTACGTCTTGCAAGGTTCCGCGTTAGGAGTTACGGATCAAGAAAGGGATCTGGGTGTCGTCGTCGATGATACGCTGAAACCTTCTGCTCAGTGTGCTGCTGCGGCTAGGAAAGCGAATAGAATGTTGGGTGTTATTAGGAAGGGTATGGAGTCCAGGTGTGCGGATGTTATAATGCCGTTGTATCGCTCCATGGTGCGACCGCACCTGGAGTATTGTGTTCAGTACTGGTCTCCGTATCTCAAAAAAGATATAGTAGAATTGGAAAAGGTACAGCGAAGGGCGACGAAAATGATAGTGGGGATGGGACGACTTTCCTACGAAGAGAGGCTGAGAAGGCTAGGGCTTTTCAGCTTGGAGAAGAGACGGCTGAGGGGAGATATGATAGAAGTGTATAAAATAATGAGTGGAATGGATCGGGTGGATGTGAAGCGACTGTTCACGCTATCCAAAAATACTAGGACTAGAGGGCATGAGTTGAAGCTACAGTGTGGTAAATTTAAAACGAATCGGAGAAAATTTTTCTTCACCCAACATGTAATTAGACTCTGGAATTCGTTGCCGGAGAACGTGGTACGGGCGGTTAGCTTGACGGAGTTTAAAAAGGGGTTAGATAGATTCCTAAAGGACAAGTCCATAGACCGCTATTAAATGGACTTGGAAAAATTCTGCATTTTTAGGTATAACTTGTCTGGAATGTTTTTACGTTTGGGGAGCGTGCCAGGTGCCCTTGACCTGGATTGGCCACTGTTGGTGACAGGATGCTGGGCTAGATGGACCTTTGGTCTTTCCCAGTATGGCACTACTTATGTACTTATGTACCTTGTCAACCATTGACTTACCTGCTCGCCTGCCTGCCTGCGAGCCTCTCATCCATTGACTTACCTGCTCGCCTGCCTGCCTGCGAGCCTCTCATCCATTGACTTACCTGCCTGCCTGCTGCTAGCTTGTCAACTATTAACTTACCAGTCCATCAATTCCAAACCTCCAACCCAGCTCTCCATTCTATCTATCTGCTTAACACCTTAGTCACCACACAGTCACCTGCTACACCTCAGTCACTACGTATGGCTCCTATCCACATTCTCTTCCTTGCCCTGTCCCTTCCTAATCTCTTCTCCTCCCCACCCCCACTGTCCACCATTGGAACTCGTTGCCCTCCCGCCTGGCCCGCCACGGCAATACCCTTTTATCCCCCATCCCTCACCACCTCACCATCCCTCTTATCCCCCTCCTCCATCCTAGCTCTCAACCTTCAACACTTCCTTCCTGCTATTAACCCATCCCCATTCCTCCTAAGTGCACCCCGTCTTCGTCGCCCGTCCTCCCCCTCCCTCCTCCACTCTCTCTTGCTCCTCCTCCTACTATCCGCCGGAGACATTAACCCTAATCCAGGTCCCCCTCATCTGTCCCCGTCCTATCCACGCGGACGATCCCGGGACGTCTCCAATTTTGTCTCTATTCCCCTCCTCCCCCCTTCTTCCCTCCCCTTCTCCTGCGCCTTGTGGAATGCCCACTCAGTCTGCAACAAACTGCCCTTCACCCACGATCTCTTCATCTCCCACTCCCTTCAACTGCTCGCCCTAACCGAAACCTGGATCTCCCCGGACGACTCTGCCTCAGTCGCAGCCCTTTGCCATGGTGGTTACCTCTTCTCACACACTCCCCGCCCAGTTGGCCGCGGTGGAGGCGTTGGGTTATTACTCTCGCCCTCCTGTAGTTTCCAACCCCTCCTCCTACCGCAGTCTCACTGTTTCTCATCCTTTGAAGCCCACTCCATCTGGCTATTCAACCCACTACCACTCAGAGTGGCAGTCATCTACCGCCCCCCTGATAAATCCTTCTCTTCCTTCCTTACCGACTTCGATGCCTGGCTCTCTGTCTTTCTTGAACCCTCATCTCCATCCCTCATTCTCGGAGACTTCAATATACATGTTGATGACCCATCCGACCCTCATGCTTCTAAGTTCCTCACCCTAACTTCCTCCTTCAACCTCCAGCTGTGCTCTACCACCCCTACTCACCGAGACGGCCATTGTCTTGACCTTGTCCTTTCCTCATCCGGCTCACCCTCCAATTTCCAAGCTTCAGTTCTTCCTCTCTCCGATCACCACCTGATCACATTCACATTTCTTAACCCCCCCTGCCCCGCCCAACCTTAACCACCACCTCCAGGAATCTCCAGGCCATTGACCCCCTCACCTTATCCGCTAGTATCTCTAATCTCCTCCCATCCATCATGTCCTCCAAGACTGTCGCCAAAGCGGTCTCCGCTTACAATGCCGCTCTCTCCTCTGCTCTGGACACCCTCGCACCATCCACCTCCCGTCCCACAAAGCGTACTAATCCCCAGCCCTGGCTGACCCCTTGCATCCGTTACCTTCGCTCCTGCGCACGATCTGCTGAACGCCTCTGGAGGAAATCTCGTACTCATTCAGACTTCCTTCACTATAAATTCATGCTATCCTCCTTCCACTCCTCCCTATTCCTTGCAAAACAGGACTATTACACCCAATTGACCAATTCTCTCAGCTCCAACCCTCGTCGTCTCTTTGCCACCCTTAACTCTCTCCTCAAGATGCCCCCCGCTCCCACTCCCCCCTCACTCTCTCCTCAATCACTGGCTGATTACTTCCACGACAAAGTGCAAAAGATCAACCTTGAATTCACTACCAAGCCATCACCCCCCACCCCCCCTTTTCACCCATTAACCCTCTCCCTCAACCAACCAACCCAGGCCTCCTTCTCCTCCTTTCCTGAGATCACCGAGCATGAAACCTCCCGCCTTCTTTCCTCCTCGAAATGCACCACCTGTTCCACTGATCCCATCCCCACCAACCTACTTAACACCATCACTCATACTGTCAACCCCTCCATCTGTCTCATCCTTAACCTCTCTCTCTCCACTGCAACTGTCCCTGACACCTTCAAGCACGCCGTAGTCACACCTCTCCTCAAAAAACCATCACTCGACCCTACCTGCCCCTCCAACTATCGCCCCATCTCTCTCCTACCCTTCCTCTCCAAAATACTCGAGCGCGCCGTTCACAGCCGCTGTCTTGATTTTCTCTCCTCTCATGCCATCCCCGACCCACTCCAGTCCGGTTTCCGCCCTCTCCACTCGACAGAAACAGCACTCTCTAAAGTCTGCAATGACCTGCTCCTGGCCAAATCCAGAGGCCACTACTCCATCCTCATCCTCCTCGATCTTTCTGCCGCTTTTGACACTGTCAATCACGATTTACTTCTCGCTACACTGGCCTCATTTGGGTTCCAGGGCTCTGTCCTCTCCTGGTTCTCCTCCTATCTCTCCCACCACACATTCAGGGTGCACTCTCATGGATCTTCCTCCACTCCCATCCCGCTATCTGTTGGAGTTCCCCAGGGATCTGTTCTTAGACCCCTTCTCTTCTCTATCTACACCTCTTCCCTAGGCTCACTGATCTCATCTCATGGCTTCCAGTATCATCTTTATGCTGGTGACACCCAGCTCTATCTCTCCACACCAGACATCACTGCAGAGACCCAGGCCAAGGTATCGGCCTGCCTATCCGACATTGCTGCCTGGATGTCCAACCGCCACCTGAAGCTGAACATGTCCAAGACCGAGCTCCTCGTCTTTCCACCTAAGCCCACTTCTCCTCTTCCCCCACTCTCTATCTCAGTTGATGGCACCCTCATCCTCCCTGTCTCATCTGCCCGCAACCTCGGGGTCATCTTCGACTCCTCCCTCTCCTTCTCTGCACATATCCAGCAGACTGCCAAAACCTGTCGCTTCTTCCTTTTCAACATCAACAAATTCGCCCTTTCCTCTCTGAGCACACCACCCGAACTCTCGTCCACGCTCTCATCACCTCTCGTCTCGACTACTGCAACTTGCTCCTCACTGGCCTCCCACTCAGCCATCTATCCCCCCTTCAATCCATTCAGAACTCTGCCGCATGTCTCATATTCCACCAGAACCGATATACTGATATCACCCCTCTCCTCAAGTCGCTTCACTGGCTTCCGATCAGATACCGCATTCAATTCAAGCTTCTCCTCCTTACTTACAAATGCACTCACTCTGCTGCTCCACCCTACCTCTCTACCCTCATCTCCCCCTACGTTCCTGCCCGTAACCTCCGCTCACATGACAAATCCCTCCTCTCAGTACCCTTCTCCACCATTGCCAACTCTAAGCTCCGCTCATTTTGCCTTGCCTCACCCTATGCCTGGAACAGTCTTCCTGAATCCCTACGCCAAGCCCCATCCCTACCCATCTTCAAATCCTTGCTTAAAGCTCACCTCTTCAATGCTGCATTCGGAACCTAACCTTTCGAACATATAGGTTGCCCCAATCTGTCTGACCTATCTGATTAACTGTACATTTGTCTTTTTAGATTGTAAGCTCTTCGAGCAGAGACTGTCCTTCCTTGTTAAATTGTACAGCGCTGCATAACCCTAGTAGCGCTTTAGAAATGTTAAGTAGTAGTAGTAGTAGGTATTGATGCCCCTGTATAAGTCGTTGGTGATGCCCCACCTGGAGTATTGTGTTCAGTTTTGGAGGCTGTATCTTGCTAAGGATGTAAAAAGAATTGTGCAAAGAAAAGCTACAAGAATGGTATGGGATTTGCGTTACGAGACGTATGAGGAGAGACTTGCTGACCTGAACATGTATACCCTGGAGTAAAGGAGAAACAGGGGTGATATACATAGTAACATAGTAGATGACGGCAGAAAAAGACCTGCACGGTCCATCCAGTCTGCCCAACAAGACAACTCATGTGTGCTACTTTTGTGTATACCCTACTTTGATTTGTACCTGTGCTCTTCAGGGCACAGACCGTATAAGTCTGCCCAGCACTAGCCCCGCCTCCCAACCACCGGCTCTGGCATAGACCGTATAAGTCTGCCCAGCACTATCCCCGCCTCCCACCAGCGGCTCTGGCACAGACCGTATAAGTCTGCCCAGCGCTATCCCTGCCTCCCACCAGCGGCTCTGGCACAGACCGTATAAGTCTGCCCAGCGCTATCCCTGCCTCCCAACCTCCAGTCCTGCCTCCCACCACTGGCTCTGGCACAGACCGTATAAGTCTGCCCCGCACTATCCCCGCCTCCCAACCTCCAGCCCCGCCTCCCACTACCGGCTCTGTTATCCAATCTCGGTTAAGCTCCTGAGGATCCTTTCCTTCTGAACAGGATTCCTTTATGTTTATCCCACGCATGTTTGAATTCCGTTACCGTTTTCCTCTCCACCACCTCCCGCGGGAGGGCATTCCAAGCATCCACCACTCTCTCCGTGAAGAAATACTTCCTGACATTTTTCTTGAGTCTGCCCCCCTTCAATCTCATTTCATGTCCTCTCGTTCTACCGCCTTCGTATCTCCGGAAAAGGTTCGTTTGCGGATTAATACCTTTCAAATATTTGAACGTCTGTATCATATCACCCCTGTTTCTCCTTTCCTCCAGGGTATACATGTTCAGGTCAGCAAGTCTCTCCTCATACGTCTTGTTAGGCAAATCCCATACCATTCTCGTAGCTTTTCTTTGCACTGCTTCGATTCTTTTTACATCCTTAGCAAGATACGGCCTCCAAAATTGAACACAATACTCTAGATGGGGCCTCACCAACGACTTATACAGAGGTATCAACACCCCCTTTCTTCTGCTGGTCACACCTCTCTCTATACAGCCCAACAACCTTCTAGATACAGCCACCGCCTTGTCACACTGTTTCGTCACCTTCAAATCCTCAGATACTATCACCCCAAGGTCCCTCTCCCCTTCTGAACCTATCAGACTCTCGCCACCTAACACATACGTCTCCCGTGGATTTCTATTCCCTAAGTGCATCACTTTGCATTTCTTCGCATTGAATTGTAATTGCCAGACCTTAGACCATTGTTCTAGCTTCTTCAAATCCTTTTTCATGTTTTCCACTCCCTCCGGGGTGTCCACTCTGTTACAGATCTTAGTATCATCCGCAAATAGGCAAACTTTACCTTCTAACCCTTCGGCAAGGTCACTCACAAATATATTGAACAGAATCGGCCCCAGCACCGATCCTTGAGGCACTCCACTACTCACCTTTCCCTCCTCTGAGCTAACTCCATTCACCACCACCCTCTGGCGTCTGTCCGTCAACCAGTTCCTAATCCAGTTCACCACTTTAGGTCCTATCTTCAGCCCATCCAGTTTATTTAAAAGCCTCCTGTGGGGAACCGTGTCAAAAGCTTTGCTGAAATCTAAGTAGATTACGTCCATAGCTCGTCCCTGATTCAATTCTCCTGTCACCCAATCAAAATATGATACAGACGTTCAAATACTTGAAAGGTATTAATCCGCAAACAAACCTTTTCCGGAGATGGGAAGGCGGTAGAACTAGAGGACATGAAATGAGATTGAAGGGGGGCAGACTCAAGAAAAATATCAGGAAGTATTTTTTCATGGAGAGACTGGGGGATACTTGGAATGCCCTCCAGTTGGAGGTGGTGGAGATGAAAACGGTAACGGAATTCAAAAGTGTGTGGGATAAACATAAAGGAATCCTGTTCAGAAGTAATGGTTCCTCAGAAGCTTAGCGGAGATTGGGTGGCAGAGCTGGTGGTGGGAGGCGGGGCTAGTGCTGGTCAGACTTTTACAGACTGTGCCCTGAAATCAAATCAAAGTCAGGTAAATAAAGTAGCACATATATGAGTTTATCTTGTTGGGCAGACTGGATGGACCGTACAGGTCTTTCTCTGCCGTCATCTACTATGTTACTATGTTACTATCATCATCCATGACACTAAGCTGGAATTTAGAGGTTCAGATAACATGACAGAGCAGCAGGAGTTTACATTTGGAAAGGCAAGGCACAGGAGACAAAGTTACTACAATGGAGGCAGCGCATGCAAATAGATCTCATGCACAAGCTTATAAATTAGAGTCCAAATTTATATTATCAGAGCAGATTTAACTATACCCTTTCTAACAGACTTCAGCAGTGCAACTCGAGACTGCTAAAATAATAAGAATCAAGCACATAGTTCGTCATTGGTCTCTTTATATTATCAGTATTAAACTTGTCTGTTGTTATCTCCCATGTAATCTTTCTCAAACTTTAATCCAAACTTTTTAATCTTTAAATAAGAAATTTTAACTTTGTCGGCTCAGGGGCAAAACAGAAAAGATGATGTGTTTCACATAATGCTGTTTCAAGGACATATCTCCATTACAAATAAGCTCCTTCTCTTGCCCACCGGCAATGTTAAAAATGTTGCAGGCTCTCTTTGGTACAATGCAAGGGTTGAGAGATGATCACTAACAATCAATCCATGAGACTGGGATAATTTCAAACACATCTTGGTTTAAGAGTAACATTTATTTCTGTCATGGTAGTACAAAACTAACCAGTCTGGAGATATTAAGCTGTGGGATGCCCATAACGCTTTTCACCTGAGGGAATTTGTGCTTTACACCAGCACTTTCCAGCATAGGAGCCGACTCTGTGGGTGCTTGAGCACCCCCAATATTGAGAAAATTCCTTGAAAAGTTAGCCTCTATGCTTTCCAGTCTCACTTTTCATCTAGATCCCAGCAGTGCTTCCCTTACTTCTTTCTATATATGAGTCTGTGGCAGGGCTCCAATCTGTGTGTCCTGAGTGCTGGGCAGAGTGGGTAAGAGCTCCACAAGTTTCTAGTCTGTGTATATGGTGTCGGGATTGTTGTGCTTTCACAGTTGTAGAAAGAATTTTATTGTAATTCAATGGTTCTCAATATTTTTTCCATCAGGACACACCTGAAGGATAGTGCTTGCATATGTGACACACTGCATGCATGACCCTCAAGGACCTTTGTTCTGACACAGTATAGCAGTTCTTATCAGTTACATATAAATATATTATGCATCTATAAAAATAAATAAAAACTTCCTCCCTTCAACCACAGATGTAGAGTAGAACTGGGGCATTTTTCCATGGAACTCACTATACAACAAATATTCTGCTTATCACAGCATCTGAGTAATAGCAAAATCAATGTCTATATACTACTAGGCATACTGTGAAATAATGCAAAACCAGAAAAAAAATTCCAAGTTAACACACATGTAATAAACTTGCATTAATTTCAATGATTCAAACAAGAAGACTGCCTTTGAATAGGTAGCACTATAAATAGTACCTTGGGCCCTAGAACACTAATGCCTCTACTACTAGGAAAGCAAAACAAGTTGGTCTGCTACAGATCTCTACATAAACTCTACATGCCAATAAAATACCACACCTTGGTCACACACACAACACACAGAGAGGCCTTCAGCAAATACAGAACAAAGGATTACAAATTTGAAATAAAAATATGAAGACAACAGTTGAACTGGGAACCTCAAAAAGTCAAACTCAGCATGCACCACAACACTGGAGAAATAAAATTAGAAATGTATTTTCTCTTGTACAAAGAAATCCACAATGCACATTTTTCAAAGCTAACATATTACACTTAATAAATTCAAAATAAATAAATGCATTTTTCTCCTTTTGTTGTCCTGGCATTTCATTTTGCCAGTCGTATTAGTCTTTGTCTCTTTTTTTGCTTTTCTCTGTGTGTTTCCTAATTCTGGGCTTCTTTCACAAAGCCGTGCTAGCGATTTCCGCGCGGCAAATGCTAGGAAGCCCATAGGAATTGAATGGGCTTTCTTTCATTTGCCGCACTGAGAATCGGTAGCGCAGCTTTGTAAAAGAAGCCCTCTCTTTCCAGTGTCTGTCAATATGCCATTTCTCCACTGTCCTCTAGTTTTCTTCCATTACCTTCTTAAATCTGTCTCCGCCATATTGTTTTTGCATTTTTTTAAAATCTCTATCCTCTATTTCTTTCATTCTTTCTTTTTCTCTTTCTTTTTTTACCATTCTATCCACTCAAATTTTACTATCCTCCTTGCCCTACTGTCCTGAATCTCCTTTTTAAATTTCACCTACCTACCACCTCCTGCTCAGACCATCTTCCCTAACTCTCCAATTTTCCTTGTCCCTTTGGTCTTTTTTTTTAATTTATGGAAGAACTTTATTGAAGCAAAGTGTAAAATATATAACAATTCACACCTTGAACTATTTCTAGAGTGACATAATACTTCAGTACAATATGAGCAAAGCTGAATAAACATTTTTTTTCAATCCCTGTTTTAAACTCCCCCACCCCTTATCTACCCTCCCCTCCCTACCCCAGAGACCACACTACAAGTCTGTCTTCCCCTACAAAGAAAATTCCCAATTCAACCAATAAACTCATCTAGAGAATGCAGCTTATCAGCGGCCTCCAGATCTTGGCCCATTTTCAGACAGAGCCCTTTCACTATGCCAATAATTTATAAACATACCAAATCTTTTTTTAATGTAATAGACCACCTCAAATTTTTAAGGGCCAGCCAATGCCAATTTGGAAGCATCAATACAATGGCAAAGCAGCATATTCACTGATATTCTCAATTCTTGTATCACTCCATTAAAGAAAAAAATGTTTGAATCCCACAGAATCACCTATCCGGTCCAATTCTGAAGTATACATTGAATGGCTTTCCAGTATGTTTTAGCTTTAGGGCAGACGTACCCCGTAGTGCCTTTTTCTCCAGCCCCTTCGGTTTTTAACCCACTCTCCATTACCATATTTTTACCTTCTGTAGTCAACCCCCCCCCCATTGACCCTCCCACATGGTTCCACCATTTTCCCTCTCATGCCATCCTATAGCACAGCATTTCCCTCTTTCTTCCCCCCCCCACCCCATAGTCTAGCAGCTTCCACCCCCTTGAAGAACAAAATCTCCATATTCCCCCACCCCCTAGTCTAGCAGCTTCTCGCCCCCTTGAAGACCAGAATCTCCATATTCTCTCCTCACCTGTAATCCAGCATCTCCACTCTATGATATTTCCCTCTTGTAGCTAGCATCTCCAATCTCTCACATCCCCCTCTTATGGTGCAGAATCTCCATATTCTCTCTTATCTTCCTCCTTGAAGCCCAGCAGCTCCACAGTCTTTCTCTCTCACGCTCCAGAATTTGATAAACTGCTTTTCTGTTGTACAACTAAATAAATGCAGATACTTTCTCTGTCACAATATAAGTTTTTGCACCTGGTGCAATGGAGATTTAAGCAGCTTGCTCAGAGTCACAAGGAGCTACAGTTGAAATTGACCCAGTTCCCCAGCCCACTGCACTATCCATTAGGCTACTCCTCCATTCACCTTCTATTTCACCTCCTCCCTTGTAGCCCTGCATCTCCACATACTTTTTCACCTCCTCCTCTTGTAGCCCCTCAACTCCATATTCTCTCACCTTACCCTTGTAGCCCAGCATCTCCACATTCTATCTTCCCCCTTGTAACCCAGCATCTCCATATTCTATCTTCCCCCTTGTAACCCAGCATCTCCATATTCTCCCTGTAGCCCAGAATATCTGCATTCTCTCTTCCCCCTATTGTAGGCCAGCATCTCCACATTATCTCTCTCTCTTTCCCCTTGTAGCCCAGCATCTCCATTCTCTCTTTGTCCCCCTTTCAGACCAGAACCTCCACACTCTCTTACCTCCCCCTCTTGTAGCCTAAAATGTTCAGTATCTCATTACAAACTCTTCTCTCTACCTTCATAGGTTATACAGCAACTTCCTATCCATTTTCCCCTTCTTTCCCTTGCTCTTACATTTCCTCTAGCTTGATGCTGCTACTGCCACCCAAGTTTAAAAAGGGAAAAGCTGTGTGGAGCTTTGGAATCTTAAGTGGGTGCTGCAGTTCTGGTGTCCCTACCAACAAGAAGTTGTGCTGGAGAGGGCAGAGATGGATTGGACCTGCAGAGTGCAAATGAGCCCAAGGATCTGTGCTATTTTCTATTTTATGGGGACTTTTATCATTGGCATTGCTTCAGCTGAGTATAGGCAGGCGCTTCTGTTGCTGGTGTCGCCAGGATCTTGGCTGAAGTATAGGGTGCTGGTGTTGCTGGAGCCTATGCTGCATCAAAGTGAAGTGCCAGCTCCAGCTGCACCAGTACTTCATCCTATAGCAATGATTTTTGCAACAGCAGCTGTAGGAACGCTCCTGTTCTCAGCCGAGGTGCGAAGAACAAGGTGTGCTACAGCAACACACCTCCCTGTGCTTCGTGACAAACTAGTGTGTTGCAACACATGCTGTTGTAATTTCATGCTGGGATTTTATCATTGTAAACCGCTTTGGTATTGAATTGAAAGGTGATATATCAAGCACATCACATCACACTAAACAGTTGAACACCTTGCTGTCAGTTTTGGGGCTGTATGGCCTTTCATTTATTGGTAGTTGACTTGAAATTCTGAAGTATTAAGCATAGTACCCAAAGATCTTTTTTTTCAGGTGGCACCTTTTGCATTGCATACTCCCATTGCCTAGTCAGTCTCCAAATGTAAAATGTTGCTCAGAGATGCTTCCTGGAACTATTTGTGCAGAGACAATCAAGGGTGGGATTACTGTAAAGTATAGGATCCCAGGGCTCTCTCAATTTGAATCTTCCCCCTGAAGAATGACCCGCTTACCTTTTGGTTCCATTTAAGTTTGTATGGAGCAGTGGCAGCAGGGTGGGCTGTGGGATCTGTAAGAGACATACCATTTCCCTGACCCTGTGGCCTGCCTCCTTGCTCTATCTGGAGGTTTCTATTCAAAGAGGCTGGTGTAGTCTGCAGTGTAGGGACTGCTAAATGATATGTCTCTTCACAGAACCTATGGCCTGTGCTGCTGCTGCTGTTCCTATGACCTTGGGAGGAACATCAGAAAGGAATAAGGGATGGTTAAGAAGAAGAGAAAGGAGGACAAAGGGATAAGGGAGGGAAAGAAAGGAGATTAAGGGTTTAGGGATGTGGGAAAAGAAAAAGGCTGGAAGGAAAGCATGGTGACAAAATTATGGTAGAAAATAAGGAAGAAAGATGTGGAAAAGAGTACTGGCTGACATGATGGAGGAAAAGATGAAGAAATGAAGAAGGATGTATATATGAGAGAGTAGCAGTTGAGACTAGATGGGAGCAAGCTGTTTTTGTCAGAGAGCTGGAAAGGGATGAATGTGTTAGCAACAGAGAAGTGAGATACTGTGTATGTGTGAAGAAAAGGGATGTATATATGAAACAAGGGGAAAAGGGTAGTGTACAGAGACACAAAAGTTAAAAAAAAATTAAAATAAAACACAAGAAATGATAGAAAGGAAATAGGACCTGAGAATAGGAGCAGCAGGAAGAAAACATCTAAAAGAATATATTGGCGAGCAGAATGGATAAGAAAACAGAAATCACAGAGATGCCAAGTTACCCAGTTAAAGACTGAAGACTTTTTGGCCAGTCCTGGTTTTTAACTTATATCCTAAAAAGCAGTGTGCCTGATTCTACTCATTTAAATCAGTGCTGCAAGTCTCATAATGCACCAGGATGGGGTTGTGAGAAATCCAGGACTGTCCCAAAAGCTCTAGCCTGGAACTTGGTAACTTGGCATCTCTGAAATCAGAGGGGAGGGTAAATACAGCAAAACTGAACATGAATAAAGAGAAACAAAAGAAAATACAAAGTGTAAATAAAAGAATGAAGAAAATATGAAAAAAGATGAAGTAGGATCAGGAGAAAGAAACAAGAAAGGATGAAGGTACAATAAATTAAAGCAAGAAATATAAATACTTTACAATATTTTATTGTAAAATATTACATTACATAACAGGGTAAATAGGCTGACCAGGAGCATTAGGAAGTGGTGGCCTTAGGGTTGTTCTTGTCCGAGCAAGAGATTGATTTGAAGCCCATTAGAGGCTTGCTTTTGATGACCTATAATCAAGTCAGACATTTTCAATTTCACTTTGGGGCTCATTTGTGAAAGAGAAAAATGTCCAGAAAGTGTCATAAGGCACCATTTAGACAGATTTCTTTCCCAAAACGCCCAAATTGGTATTTTTGAAGACTGTTTTGAAGACATTTATCTATGCATTTCGTCTGCAGTACACCCAAACCACAAGAGGGCATGTCGGGGGCATTTCAAAGGTGGGAGTAGGGCAGGCCTAACACTTGAACGTTTTACAGCCATAATGGACATATATTTTTACTGTTGTAATTGTCTATTGCTTATGTTAGATTTATTCTTTCTATACACCGCCTTGAGTGAATTCCTTCAAAAAGGTGGTAAATAAATCCTAATAAATAAATGTTTGGGGTGAAAACTTAATCGTTTTGGTATAGACCTGTTTTCAGAACGAATAAGGCACAAAAAGGTGCCCTCCATGACCAGATGACTACTAGAGGGAATCAGGGAAGACCTCCCCTTACTCCCTCAGTGGTCACTGACCCCCTTCCACTCCCCAAAAATGTGAATAAAAATAGTACTTACCAGCCTCAGATGTTATAGCCATGTCTATTAGAGTAGCATGCAGGTCCCTGGAGTAGTGAAGTGGTGGGTGCAGTGCACTGCAGACAGGTGGACCCAGGCCCATACCTCCCCCTACCTGTTACACTTGTGGTGGAAACTGTGCGCCCTCCAAAACTCACCAGAAACCCACTGTACCCACATATAGGTGCCCCTTTCATCTATAAGGGTTATCGTAGTGGTGTATAGTTGGGGTAGTGGGTTTAGGGTAGGTTTTGAAGGGCTCAGCAGACAAGGGAGCAACAGTGAGATGTGCACCTGAGAGCGGAAGAGTAGACTAGTGGTAAGTGCAGTGGACTTTGATCCTGGGGAACTGAGTTCGATTCCCACTGCAGCTCCTTGTGACTCTGAGCAAGTCATTTAACCCTCCATTGCCCCTGGTACAAAATAAGTACCTAAATATATGTAAACTGCTTTGAATGTAGTTGCAAAAAACCTCAGAAAGGTGGTATATCAAGTCCCATTTCCTTTTCCCCTTATATGAAGTCCACAGAAGTACCCCACTGCTCTCCTAAGATGTCTGGGGGACCAGTCTGCTAAAAATGCTGGCCCCTCCTATCCCAACAGCTTGATTTTCTGTTTTTCACTTGTACGTTTCTTGTTTGAAAATGGCCTGAAAAGATAAATGCACAGAGCATAAAACCTTGTTACAAATGGTATTTAAAAAAAAAAGAAAAGATGTTTTGTGATTTTGGAACTGGCCATATTTTCTATTTTGATTTTGGATGTTTAGCTTCCAAAGTCTGATTGGATATCATATCGAAAATGCCCCTCCATGTCTAATACATGAAACTGCAATAAAGTTTGATTGTGAATCTTTTCAATATTATTTGGGGGAACTGGCTAAAGAGTTGAGTGTTAAAATGCAAATGTAAGATTGATGGAGGGATCTTTGCAAAAACTTCACCCAGTTATGAAATGCTGAAGTATCATAAGTTGTGAGGCCTTAGGTCTGGTTTGCCATTCCCTAAAGCCACTACTATTTCTATGGCTAGTAAGCACTAAACAGGAGGTGTTATGTCAGGGCCACAGAGCCCCATTGTTCTTTTCTCTGTGTAGGGAGGAGGTCTGTCATTGTGTTTCAGAGGAGAGAGGAGTCAGGAATAAAAATGTCCACACAATGTAGGAAAATAAATATTTTGGGGTCAATATCTAACCGGCGGCGATGAGCATGTTTTTAGCCGCAGAAAGTGCGTTATTCACAGATAACATAACCTTCCAGAAACACCTGAAAGCCCACTTCTTCCGAAAGGTTTTCCTCGATGAACCCACATAGCAGACTTTAACACCATCCAACACAACTCGATGCTCGACCTTTAACAGTTTCTAAACCAAGTTCGCCTCTATTCCAAACAGGATTGTAACTTGTCTATCCAAAGTAAACTGTAAACCACATTGAAACCAATAACTAAATTGGAAAATGTGGGATACAAATGCTGGATTAAATAAATAAACATATTGAATGCAGGGCCATTCCCAGGAACCAGCACTGAATATCCGGGTTTATGTACCTGGCTATCTCTTATGCAATCAAGTGTGATATTCAGCAATTAATGGTATAAAGATAGGGCTGATTTTTATGCAGTCCAATTTACATAGTAACATAGTAGATGACGGCTGAAAAAGACCTGCACAGTCCATCCAGTCTGCCCAACAAGATAACTCATATGTGCTACTTTTTGTGTATACCCTACTATGATTTGTACCTGTGCTCTTCAGGGCACAGACCGTATAAGTCTGCCCAGCACTATCCCCGCCTCCCAACCACTGGCTCTTGCACAGACCGTATAAGTCCAGCTCTATCCTTGCCTCCCAACCACCAGCCCTGTCTCCCAACCACCGGCTCTGGCACAGACCGTACAAGTCTGCCCAGCACTATCCCCGCCTCCCAACCACCAGTCCCGCTTCCCAACCACTGGCTCTGGCACAGACCGTATAAGTCTGCCCAGCTCTATCCTCGCCTCCCAACCACCAGCCCCGCCTCCCAACCACCGGCTCTGGCACAGACCATACAAGTCTGCCCAGCACTATCCCCGCCTCCCAACCACCAGTCCCGCTTCCCACCACCGGCTCTGGCACAGACCGTATAAGTCTTCCCAGCACTATCCCGCCTCCCTACCACCAGCCCCGCCTCCCGATCTTGACTAAGCTCCTGAGGATCCATTCCTTCGGCACAGGATTCCTTTATGCTTATCCCACGCATGTTTGAATTCCGTTACCGTTTTCATTTCCACCACCTCCCGCGGGAGGGCATTCCAAGCATCCACTACTCTCTCCATGAAAAAATACTTCCTGACATTTTTCTTGAGTCTGCCCCCCTTCAATCTCATTTCATGTCCTCTCGTTCTACCATCTTCCCATCTCCGGAAAAGGTTCGTTTGCGGATTAATACCTTTCAAATATTTGAACGTCTGTATCATATCACCCCTGTTTCTCCTTTCCTCCAGAGTATACATGTTTAGTTCAGCAAGTCTCTCCCCTTACGTCTTGTAACACAAATTTAACTGCTAAACTTAGGTGGTTACGTGGAGAATATTGGCATTTAACCACATAAGTGCCAACTCCACCACCTGCAAAACAGCCAGCTTTTGGGTCCTTTTACTAGGCTGTGGTATAAAGTGGCCTAATCATGCCCTTACATGGGTTTTTCCTGTGTCCTAAAGCAATTTTTACCGCAGCAGTAATATTGCTAATTTTCCTTGTTTTTTTTTCAATTCATGGCCATGTGCTAATGTTGGCATTAGTGCACAGGCATTAAAAAGAATTAGTATGTGACCACTTACCATCTATTTTGTACGTGGTATGGGCTCACGAGCTACTCCTTTGCTAATCAGTTAGCATTTGGTAATGTAGCTGCAATAGCTGATTAGCGCAGAAGCACCCACTCTCTGTCCCAGACACACTCCCTCCACAATAAAATAAATATTTTTTAATGCGTGATTTGTGTGCACAGATCATGAAAGTAGTACAGGATGCCTGATCGTGTTTTATGGTAAGAACACACTAGCACTTACCACAGCTTAGTAAGAGGATCCCTTTCAGTTTAGCGTTTTGTGGTGATATTCACCAACCCTCCAAATTCTATCGTGCCTTAATTTCCACACAGAAATTGAAGCGTATTCTATAATTTATTTATTTATTACATTTGTATCCCACATTTTCCTACCTATTTGCAGGCTCAATGTGGCTTACATAGTACCATAACGGCGTTTGCCAATTCCGGTAACTTAATTGGTTAACTAGCTAATCAATGCTGTCAATTGGATGCTAACAAGCAATTATCAGCACTAACTGGCATTATGATTTATGTTCTCAAGTCGCTAAGCATATTCTGTAACTTGGTGCACATAAATTCCAAGTCACACAGTTCAAAAGGGGGCGTGGTTATGGGCGTGGAATGGGCATTTCTAAAATTATTATAGAATACACCTGCTCTGCACCTAATATAGGTGCGGGATTTATGCCAAGTAAAACATGGCTTAAGTGGACGCAAAAAAAGTTGGTTGCGTGGAGAGGCGCTCTGCCTATTCTATATACCTCGTGGAAATTTAAGCCTATTCTATAAAATTTAGGCATACTTTAGAGAATACGCCTAGGCATATTTTTTTACCACACAGATTTTTCAGGCACCATATATAGAATCTACCCCTAACTGATTAATTACCGCTGAATATCAGAGTATAGCCCAAACAAGAGATTAACTGGCCAGAAACCATTTCTGGCTATTTAAATTGCTTTGAATATCAACCCCTTTGTGGGTAATTTTATGATAGGATGCCTTCTATAGGTGCTGGTTATGTGCCTATATTAAGAGTATTCTATAAAGGAAAGTCGGCACCTATTTTTAGAATACTAGTGCAAGTGGCCAGAAACGTGTACATTTAGGTTTGATCACTTACAGCAGCCCTATAGCTAGAGTAAATGTCTGCCCCTAGATGTTATAACTTATAAACACCCAGCACTATATAGAACTTCCATAGTAGCAGACATGATTTCAACTGTATATTAGGCCTCAGTGGTAGCTCTTTTCACACAGACCACTCAATCTGTGGTTCACCCACCTCCTCATTGGCCTCTCTTTATTAACTCCAAATTAATTTTTATATTAAGCCTCAACTATTAGATATAAGGGGCCCTTTTACTAAGCTGTAGTAAGCAGTAATGCGTGCCTACCACAGTTAAAAAATGTCTTACCGTGGGGTGCACTCAGGCATCCCATGGTAATTTTCGGATCTGGGGGCATAGAGTGAGTGTGTTCTGCACTAATCGGTTAGCACAGCTACATTGCCACATACTAACCGATTAATGTGTGATTAGTGTGTGAGTCCTTACTGCCTACAAAATAGGTGGCGGTAGGGGCTCACATGCTAACGGCCATGCACTAATGGGAACATTAGCACATGGCCATTAATAGGCAAAATAGTACACAATTGGCCACTTTACCCACATGGTAAAAGGGAAAATTAGGTTCTTACCTTGGTAATTTTCTTTCCTTTAGTCACAGCAGATGAATCCATTACGAATGGGTTGTGTCCACCTACCAGCAGGGGGAGATAGAGAACACTGAAAACCATAGTGACTCTAGGACGGCTAGCTCCATCTGCCTCTCAGTATTTTGAAGCTTCCAAAGCAGTGTTAAACCGCAAAGTAGCATAATATGAAATTTCCTCACAGTGAACGCCCCAGAACAGGAGCAATAACACAAAGGAGGGACGAACTCAACCTCCTGTAACAGAACAGTAAACAGAAATCCTGAAGACTGTTTTCCAACTTCTCCCAATGAGGGAACATGTCTGCAGGAAAAACAGAACACAAAACAGAGTCAATAAGGGAGGGATCATGGATTCATCTGCTGTGACTAAAGGAAAGAAAATTACCAAGGTAAGAACCTAATTTTCCCTTCCTTGTCATCAGCTGCAGATGAATCCATTACGAATGGGATGTATCAAAGCAATCCCTAGATAGGGCGGGAACAAGTCACACCACGCACAAACACTTGTGCTCCAAAAAGCATGTCCCTCCTGGCAGCCACATCTAGCCTGTAATGACGGGCAAAAGAGAGCTTAGAAGCCCAAGTAGCTGCACTACATATCTCTTGAAGAGAGAGTGCTCCCGTCTCAGCCCAAGAGGAAGAAATCGCTCTTGTGGAATGTGCCTTAAAAGCGTCAGGCGGAGGCCAGCCAGATAGCAGATATGCAGAAAAAATAGCTTCCTTAAGCCAACGAGCTTTAGAAGCTGGAGACCCTCTGTGAGGACCTGACAACAATACAAAAAGGTGATCAGAGGTCCTGAAAGCATTAGACATCTGCAGATACTGCAACAGAGCCCTGCGCACATCCAGAAGGTGCAACTGCCCAAAGGATTCCGGAAACTCCTCCCTAGTAAAGGAGGGCAGATAAATAGGCTGGTTTAGGCAAAATGCTGAAACCTCCTTAGGCAGGAAGGAAGGCACTGTACGTACCGTTACTCCGGACTCTGAGAATTGCAGAAATGGGTCTCGACAGGACAGCGCCTGGAGCTCAGACACCCGTCTCGCCGAAGTAATGGCCACCAAAAAGACTGTCTTTAGAGTCACATCCTTCTCCGAAGCTCGCCTCAGCGGCTCGAAGGGCAAACACTGAAGAGCCTTTAATACTATCCTCAGGTTCCAAGCCGGACAAGGAGCCCACACAGGAGGAGGAGCTGCAGCACCCCTCTAAGAAACCGTGCAATGTCCGGGTGCGCAGCCAGGGAGAGGCCAGCGACCTTCCCCCGAAAACATGCCAAGGCTGCCACTTGAACACGCAGGGAATTATAGGCCAAGCCTTTTTGTAAACCATCCTGCAAAAAGTCAAGAATCGGTGAGACAGAAGCCCGCATAGGCGTGATCACTTTAGAAACACACCAAGCCTCAAACTGGCGCCAGATCCGAGCATAGGCCATGGAAGTGGAACACTTGCGGGCCTCCAAAAGAGTGGAGATGACCTTGTTAGAATAGCCCTTGTCCTTCAATTGCGCCCTCTCAATAGCCATGCTGTAAGACCAAAGCAGCATGGATCCTCCATGGTCACCGAGCCCTGTGTCAACAGGTTCGGTACCAGAGGCAAGGGAAGGGGAGCCTCCACTAGCATCCACCGGAGGTCCGCATACCATGGCCGCCTGGGCCAATCCGGGGCAATGAGGATCACCACTCCTTGATGCAGCCGAATTTGCAGGAGGAATCGCCCTATTAAGGGCAAAGGAGGGAACACAAACAGAAGGCCCGGGGGCCAGGGTTAAGCCAAGGCATCCAACCCAGCCGAGCGCGGATCTCTCCATCTGCTGAACAAGGACGGGACTTTGGCATTTGTGCTTGAGGCCATAAGATCCACTACGGGCGTTCCCCATTTGGCACAGATCTGAAGGAATACTTTGTCTGCCAGTTCCCACTCCGCAGGGTCGATTTGATACCTGCTTAGAAAATTGGCTTGAACGTTGCTATGACCTGCTATGTGAGCTGCTGACAGAAGCTGCAGATGTAGCTCGGCCCAGTGGCATATCTGAGCGGCCTCTGCGGCCAGTGCCCGACACTGAGTGCCGCCTTGTCGATTTATGTAGGCCACTGCTGTCGTGTTGTCCGACAGAACTCTGACAGCCAGTCCCTCCAGAGTCTTGTGAAAGGCCAGAAGAGCCTGAAATATCGCTCTTAGTTCCAAGTGATTGATGGACCACCCCGTTTCCTCGGGTGTCCACAGACCCTGGGCATAGCTTCCCTGGCAATGTGCTCCTCAGCTCTTCAGGCTCGCATCCGTTACCACCAGGCACCAATCGGGAAGCGCTAGCGGCATTCCTCGCCGCAGCATGCTGTCTGAGAGCCACCACTCCATATTGAGCCGGGCCGCAGGGAGCCACGTGAGTCTGCGTTGATAATCCTGGGACATAGGAGACCATCGTTGAAGCAGGGCAATCCGCAGAGGTCAGACTCCGAAAGGAGCAGCTTTGAACAGCATGGACTCCGGAGGACGAAAAAGAACTTTAAAAGACCTCGGCTTGGCTGGTGGGGGGGGTTGGGATCCCCCGCCAGCCGAAGGAATATTTTTAAAGGCAGCGGCAGGAGGAAGCGGACCTCAGCTGGCAGGGGTTGGGGACCCCCGCCAGCAAAGGTAGGTGACGGTGGCAGGGGGGTCCAGGGCGAAATCTGCGGGGGCCCAGGCCCCCGTGGCCCCACGCAGATACGCCCCTGCAGTACCCACTGATCTGAGGTACTTGGTCCACTCCTTGAGAAAGAGGGAAAGGCGTCCTCCTACAGCTGTAAAGGAGGAGTGGACCGGTGTCCCATCATTGTGGAGGACGGCCCCGAACTCCTGGCCTTGAGCTTGCCGCTGCGGAGCGTTTGTCCGAGCGAAAGGAGTTCCTCTGCTGAAAGCGGGCACATTGAGTAAACCCAGCAGGGGGCCCGGGGCGATACCTTCTAGCTTCACAGAAGCGAGGTCTGGAGGAGGAGGGCACCACTTGACCCTTGGAAGAAGGCCGTGGCCTATCCTCAGGTAACCGCTGGGGTTTAGCATCCCCCAGGTCTTTAACAATCTGCTCCAACTCCTCTCCAAATAACAGAAGGCCCTAAAAGGGCAACGTCACCAGCCTTTGAGGGCAACTTCACCAGCCTTTGCTTAGAGGCCATGTCAGCCGCCCAATGCCTTAGCCATAGAAGGCGGTGGGCGGACACCGCCACAGACATCTGTTTAGCCAAAGCTCTGACCAGATCATAGAGGGCATCAGCTAAAAATGACAAGGCAGACTCCATACGCGGTGCAACCTCAGCGAGGGACTCTGCATCATCCACTGGCTGTTCCACTGCCTGTTGTAACCAAGAGAGGCAGGCTCGAGCAGCATAAGAACTGCAAACAGACGCCCTTAAGGCTAGGCCCGAAATCTCAAAGGACCGTTTTAGCGCTGATTCCTGTCGCCGGTCCTGAATATCCTTCAGGGCGACCCCTCCCTCTACTGGAAGGGTGGTCTTTTTTGTCAGAGCGACTAAGGCATCCACTTTAGGCATCCCAAAATGGGCCAAGTGCTCCTCACTCAGAGGGTAAAGATGCCCCATCGCTCTGGCAACTTTCAAGGGCCCCCTGGGGTCAGCCCATTGAGCAGAAATAAGCTCTTGGATGGAGTCATGCAAAGGAAAGGCACGAGCAGGCTTCTTAGTACTCGCCATCCTCGGATTACCAGAGGAGACCTCGCTTTGAACAGGGTCATCAATAGAGAGGGCCTGTAAGGCATCAGAGATAAGTGCTGGCAGTTCATCGCGGTGGAAAATCCGGACCGCAGTGGGATCATCCAGATCCAGTGGCAAACCGGCACCTTCCTCTGGCTCTTCAGACCACGAAGGCCTGCCAGATCCCTCAGAGTCCCCACAGCCCGACCACGGGGGGGGGGGGGGGGGGGGGGGGGGGGGAGGGGTGTGTGCCACTCTCCGACAGGGAATTTACCCGTCTATGCTTGGCATGCATCCAACGCTCAGGGGCATCCACTTCTGACATCCGCCCCGGGCCATCATCTGTCGGAGGGAGATCAGGTAGCAATGCAGTGTCAGACACCTGCAGCAGAGCTCTTTTCAGCATGAAGGCTTTATGTAAAATAAGTACAAACTTGAGGGAGAAAAACTCACCCTGACCTCCGTCTCCGAATTAGGAGCCACGGGGAACGGAGCTCCTCTGGTAGCCTTGGCCCGAGGCGCCCCTCTGCTCTCAGATTCCTCCGCAACCGCGGGGGTCGAGCCATGCGGCGCTTCCAAGATGGAGCCCGCTGCCAGCTCCATCGAGCGGGAAGAATCATCGCTCGACATGCTCATACTGGCTCTACCGTCTAAACAGCACGTTTTACAGAGCTCCGTTGCTGATCTGCGCTTGCCACAACGGGAACAGCATTTAACTCCCTCAGCAGCCATCGCCAAAAAAGGGCGGAATAAAATTCAAAATGGCGGCTTCACGCCCAAATCACCCTAATCGGGATGCTGCCTGCGGGCCCTCCCCGGAGAAGCTGAGTACCGCTCTTACCGCCAAGGACTGAGTCCACGAGCTCTGGTCATGCTGCACAGTCAGGAAAAGCCTCAGAAATAGCAGCTCTGAAGAGCACTTTTTTTTTTTTAACGCTGTGAGGAAAGTTGGAGGCAAACAGCTACAGAGGCACTCCGGAGGCAGAAGAGGGTGGGAAAGGCAGGGAAAGGGCAAAACTATATGCCTGCATCCACACAAGGGGGAGGGTAAGGCAGGGAAAGGGCGAATTCATGTGCCTTTAAAGTGGGCTCCACTTAGCCACAACACCCCTGGTACAACTGGCAAAAGCACACGAGCCACCCCAGGCAGAATCTTGAAGGAACTGAATAAGCTGCGTCCAACCCTGCTGGGAGATAGAGAAATACTGAGAGGCAGATGGAGCTAGCTGTCCTAGAGGTTTTCAGTGTTCTCTATCTCCCCCTGCTGGTACGTGGACACAACCCATTCGTAATGGATTCATCTGCTGCTGATGACAAGGAAAAGGCCTTTGAGCGTAGGAATGACCAGCGTAACGAAGTGCTAAGGCATGCATGAGATCTATTTGCATACATTGCCTCCATTGTAGGCAAATAGATCTCATGCATATTAATTGTTTTCTTACTTCTAATGCCAGTCAGAAAATCACAAATTTCATTCAACTTTTATAATATTTTCCTCTTTACTGAAATATTTTATGCAATAAACACTTTCTTGTGGAAATATTTCCTGTTTTTACTGCATAGACACAAATCAACCTACATATGTATGTTATAACATCATGCTTACTAAACACCAAGCATACCACCATACATACTTCAATGGAGCTAATTGCCAACACTCTTTTTTAATCAAAATACAAATGCAATACAAAAAACCATCCTACGCATAAACAAATGTCCTGAACCAATCTGTAACAAAGTTACACTTTTAAATTAGCAAGGAGTCTTCTGAAAAACAGTGCTGCATTTGTAATCCCAAAAAGTCTTATCTTTGAGCAGTGCAATATTGTAGGCTCCTTATTTTTCTATCGGCTTCATGGTTGGCTGAAGAACAGGGATAAGCCTCACAGTCCAAGCTCTGTGATGCTGTAACACAGCATTATCTCTTTAACATAAACCTCTTCAAGCCCAACGCGTTTCGCAGTAGGCGTCTTCAGGGGCTCCAATTCTATGCACAATAGCAAAACAGGAATATTTATTTATTTATTTTATTTATTTATTGCATTTGTATCCCACATTTTCCCACCTATTTGCGGGTGCAGTGTGGCTTACAATATGTTGTAAAGATGGAAGTACAATTGTAGCAGCTTGGTTATTGATTACATTGTGACGAGTTATGCAAAGACAAGTCAAGTATCATCGAGGGAAAAGAACAATTGAAAGAACAATGGAACAATGGAAAGAAACAGCAAGAAGATGATAGGACAGCAGAATAGTAATAGGAGAACATTCTATAAAAATATATATATATATTATGAGTAATGGTATACATGTGGTAAAATTATTAATAGTGTGCGTACATTTATTAACAGTGTGTGGACTTCATATGCTTTGATCTTTTCTATAAATTTTATCAAAGAGATGAGTCTTCAATAATTTGCGGAAGTTGGTTAGTTCGTAAGTCATTTTCAGGTTGCGTGGTAGTGTATTCCAGAATTGTGTGCTCATGTAAGAAAAGGTTGATGCATATAGTGTTTTGTATTTTATTCCTTTGCAATTAGGGAAGTGGAGGTTGAGGAAAGTACGGGATGATCTTTTAGCGTTTCTGGGTGGTAGGTCTATTAAGTCAGACATGTAGGCTGGGGCTTCACAGTGAATGATTTTGTGGACTAATGTGCATACTTTAAAAGTAATGCGTTCTTTGAGTGGGAGCCAGTGCAGTTTCTCTCGTAAGGGTTTAGCACTCTCGTATTTTGGTTTTCCGAAGATGAGTCTGGCTGCTGTATTCTGGGCTGTTTGAAGTTTTCTCAGTATTTGCTCTTTGCATCTTGCGTATAGTGAGTTGCAGTAGTCCAGATGACTGAGCACAAGGGATTGCACTAGGCTGCGAAAGACGGATCTTGGGAAGAGTGGTTTTATTCTTTTCAGTTTCCACATGCAGTAGAACATCTTTTTAGTTGTGTTGTTTGCATGAGTTTCGAGTGTTAGGTGGCGGTCAATAGTGACTCCAAGGATTTTTAAGGTTCCTGAGATCGGAAGGTTTAGGTTTGGTGTGTTTATAGCGGTAAATTCATTTGTGTTGTATTGGGAGGTGAGTATTAGGCATTGAGTTTTTTCTGCATTTAGTTTCAGTCGAAAGGCATCTGCCCAGGTGTTCATGATGTGTAGACTTTGGTTGATTTCATTGAAGATTTCTTTGATGTCATGTTTGAAAGGGATGTATATTGTTACATCATCAGCATATATGTATGGGTTAAGGTTATGGTTTGATAGGAGTTTTGCCAAGGGGATCATCATTAGGTTGAAAATTGTTGGTGAAAGAGGTGATCCTTGTGGTACTCCACATTCAGGTGTCCATGTGGCAGACGTAGTTGAATTTGATGTGACTTGATATGAGCGCAGAGTTAGGAACCCTTTGAACCAGTTTAGGACATTACCTCCAATTCCAAAATATTCAAGTACGTGTAATAGGATTCTTTGGTCGACCATGTCAAAGGCACTTGACGTCAAATTGTAGGAGGAGTATGTTATTACCGGTTGCAATCATTTGTTTGAATTTAGTCATTCGGGTAATTAATACTGTTTCTGTGCTGTGGTTTGACTGGAATCCTGATTGGGCATCATGTAGTATTGAGAACTTGTTTAGATAGTTTGTAAGTTGTTTTGTTACCATCCCTTCAGTTATTTTGGTTATTAGTGGTATAGATGCTACTGGTCTGTAATTAGTTATTTTGCTTGCGTTTTTCTTTGTGTCTTTAGGTATTGGGGTGAGTAGAATTTTTCCTTTTTCCTTTGGGAAGAGTCCGTTTTGTAACATGAAGTTTACGTGGTTCGTTAGGTCTATTATGAATTGTTGAGGAGCAGATTTCATGAGGTTGTTTGGGCTTATATCTAGTTTGCAATTGGGTTTGGCAAATCTTTTAAGTGTTTCAGAGATGAGGTCTTCTGATAGTAATTCAAATTCAGTCCAGGTTCTGTCTGCTGGGTATATTCCGTTTTCTGGATCTACACAGTCTAGGAGTGTGGCGTGTTCAATAGGGCTGGCGGGTATTTTCAGTCGTAATTGTATTATTTTCTCCTTGAAGTATTTCGCAAGGCTGTCAACATCTGGTATGTCTTTGCTGTTGTATGTAACTGGTGTGGTGTCTAGCAGTTTGTTCACGAGATGGAAGAGTTTGTGAGTATCTGTGTAGTTTGGTCCTATCATTGTTTTGTAATGTAATCTTTTAGTCTGTTTTATGGTATATTTGTATTTCCTCCATAGTAGTTTCCAGGCATTTAGTGTTTGTTCATCTTTCTTTTTGCTCCATGCGCGTTCAAGTTTCCTGACTTGTGTTTTAAGTTTTTTCAGCTCTTCGGTGAACCATGGGTTTGATTTTTTCCTATTTGATGTTCTGGTTTGGATTGGGGTGATTTTGTCTAGAGTTGATGTGCAAATATCGTCCCACTCTTGGAGGAATTGGATAGTGTCAGCATTTGTTGACCATTCGTTTTGGTAGATTTGTTGCCAGAATATTGTGGGTTCTATTTTTCCTCTCGTGGTGTATGTTGTTCTTTCAAGTTTCTTGTTTGCGTTTGTATTTGTTTTTTTCCAGTGGAGGGTTACATAAGCTTTGTGGTGGTCTGACCATAATGTAGGTGTCCATTTTGTATCGGTAAATAGGATGGTTGAGTCTGGGTCAAACTTGTGTGTAATGATGTCTAGTGTGTGTCACTTTTTGTGTGTTGGTTGAGTGTTAGGTGTGTGTAGATCCCACATGTCAACAATATACCACATTCAATATACTTAAAAGCTATATTCACCTCACTCTCTATAAGCTCTCATATCTCTGGGCAATTGCCAAGATGGCTCCCTCCATGGAATGCCGGAAGTGACATCAGCAAAGCGGTGTTACCGCAATACAGGTTATACTCTCTCCTACTCTATTGCTATCTTTTATAGATTCCCCCACTCCACTTCTTTGTTCAAACCCGTAGGTGTCACTGTTCTCCAACTCAATGTGAAAATTAAAAAGAGTAAAACCATTCTTCCCAAGGACCGTCTTCCGTAATTTGGTTCAATCATTGGTACTCAGTCATCTAGACTATTGTAATGCACTCTATGCTGGCTGCAAAGAGCAAATACTCAAAAAACTCCAGACAGCCCAGAACACTGCAGCTAGACTCATATTCGGAAAATCAAAATATGAAAGTGCTAAACCTCTACGAGACAAGCTACACTGGCTCCCACTCAAAGAACGCATCGCGTTCAAGGTGTGTACCCTAGCTCACAAAATCATCCATGGCGATGCCCCAGCCTACATGTCAGACCTGATAGACCTACCACCCAGAAATGCTAAAAAATCATCTCGCACATTCCTTAATCTTCATTTCCCCAACTGTAAAGGTCTAAAATACAAGCTAACGCATGCATCAACCTTTTCCGATATGAGCACACAATTCTGGAACGCACTGCCATGCAACCTAAAAACGATCTATGAACTAACCAGCGTCCGCAAACTACTGAAGACCCATCTCTTCAACAATACATATCACAAAGGTCAACACATGTGAAATCCCCCACATGCATCTAGAACTATCTTATAATAAGCGTGAGCGATACCTAATTTAAACAAGTTGATTGCTTTATCCCGAACTTCTGCTTGCTGCATGCTGAAAGTCTTTCTTCAAATGCCCTAATTGCTCCAAAAGCTTTAATCGAATAGCTGGTTGCTGAAATATTGTAGTAAGAACTTTCTAGAATCTAACTAACATAAATGTTTTAATTGCATTGTTACTCTTAAATGCATCTCTAGATCTTACAAGCCTTGCTTTTAGCTGCCTTACTTCTAAATGCTTCTAATTACCTTGTATTATAATTGACTGCTACATTTAATTATTTAAATGTTAGCATAAATGTTTTAATTGCCTTACTGCCTTCTAACACATGCTAATAGCCTCCCAAATCGCTTTGCTTCTAAACGCTCTTATATGTCCACCTTATAAATGTCTTATAAATGACTGCTAGACATCTAATAACACCATAAGAAGGCACGATCTGTTATCTGCTTTATACATTTAAATACATATCACAGATCTCAGAACAATAGCCAACATGAACACCAACAAACTGATCATGATAATCTACTTCCTCCCCCTAATATACTACGCATGGACTATTCCTAACTCAAACACCAATCTACCGACAATACACACACCCCACAGACAAATTATGCACAACCCACCAGAACAAAAGAACAACAATCAATTAAAAGGAAAAACAAATATATATGGAAATAACCAAAAGAAAGGGAAAAAAAGACACAACAAGACTAGACATCAAGAAAACAGGCAACTAATAAAAATTAAGACATCAACGTCCCAAACCGAACCTTACCATTCAATCCAAATGGGATACGTAAACGCCAGATTAGTAGTAAAAAAAACAGAAACCATAACAGACTGGATCACTGCAGACAACCTTGACTTCCTATTCATCACTGAAACCTGGGTCCACAACCTTCAAGACCCTATAATATTAGAATTATGCCCACCAGGATACAAAATTACACACTGGACAAGAAACGGAAAAAGAGGAGGAGGAATAGCCATAATATACAAATCGGAGTTCAACATCATAAACACAGCTGAATCCATACTGCCACAACTTGAAATCGCTTCCATAAGGATCAGCCACCCAAAATTGCAGGAACACCTTAACGCAGTTATATTTTACAGACCACCAGGCAACTGGCGAGACTGCCAAACACACTTCATGGACTTCATCTCGAACACCTGTATCTCTTCCTCTAACCTAATCATAATAGGAGATATTAATCTACACCTGGAAGATCTCTCCATAACAAGTACCCAAGACTGTAAAGAGTTCTTACAACTATGGGATCTACAAGAACAAAATACTCAACCAACACACAAAAAAGGTCACACATTAGACATCATAACACACAAATTTGACCACGACGCAACTTTTACACTAACAAAAACTAATTGGTCACTTACATTGTGGTCAGACCATTACAAAGCACATATCACCCTCCAATGGAGAATGAAAGACTTACCTAATATACAAACACAAAAAACCTACACGACAAGAGGAAAAATAGATCTGGTTAAATTCTGGCAACAATTCTACATCGAAGGATGGACAATAAAGACAGACACAATCCAATTCCTCTCAGAATGGGATAACAGATGTAAATTAATACTAGACTACATTGCCCCAATCCAAACCAGAACCTCGCACAGAAAGAACTCAATACCATGGTTCAATGAAGAACTGAAAAAACTCAAAACACAAGTCAGGAAACTAGAACGTGTGTGGAATAAAAAGAAAGATGATCCCACTCTCAACGCTTGGAAGCAACTCCGAAGGAAATATAAATATACCATAAGACAAACCAAAAGACAATACTACAAAACTGAAATTGGCCCAAATTACAGACACACACAAACTCTTCCAACTCGTAAATAAATTATTAGATACTACTCCAGTCACCAACAACAGCAAAGACACACCAGGAGCTGACGATCTGGCGAAGTACTTTAAGGAGAAAATCATACAACTACGACTTAAAATACCTGTCAGCCCCATTGACTACACTGCACTCCTAGAATGCCTAGACCCAGACCCTGGAGTTTACCCAGCAGACAGGATCTGGACTGAATTCACAATACTACCGGAAGACCTCATCTTACAAACGCTTAAAAGATTCGCCAAATCTCATTGCAAATTAGACATCTGCCCAAACAACCGCATGAAGTCAGCCCCTCAACAATTTATAACGGACCTAACAAACCACTAAACTTTATGCTACAAAACGGACTCTTCCCAATGGAGAAAGGTAACATTTTACTCACTCCCATACCCAAGGATGCAAAGAAAAATGCCAGCGAACTACAGACCAGTAGCATCCATTCCCTTAATTACCAAAATAACAAAAGGTATGGTGACCAAACAACTTACAGAATATCTAAACAAGTTCTCAATATTACACGATTCCCAGTCAGGATTCCGCGCCAATCACAGCACTGAAACCGTATTAGTCACACTCATGACAAAACTCAAACAACTGATTGCAAACGGGAATAACATACTACTGTTACAACTCGACATGTCAAGCGCATTTGATATGGTTGCCCATGGAATTTTATTACACATTCTTGAATACTTCGGCATCGGAGGCAACGTTCTCAACTGGTTTAAGGGGTTCCTAACTACACGCACTTATCAAGTGACATCAAATTCGGCTACATCACCTACATGGACACCTGAATGCGATGTTCCACAGGGATCCCCTCTCTCACCGACCATATTCAACCTAATGATGACACCCTTGGCCAGACTACTATCGAATCAGAACTTAAACCCACATATATATGCTGACGATGTAACGATTGACCTGTTTTGGTTGTTGGTGAGCCCTTAGGTTCTCTGAGGTCCTGCAAGGCCTCAGAGGACAGCCGCGCACCCCGAATCTTCACCCGCGGCGACCGCCGTTCACCGAGGGTTGAGCCCCCAGCTGCAGGCGGCCAGCGGGACTGCTGGAACCGCGGGGTGACGGCCGGCCTGGCTGGTAGTCAGCAACACAGTCTCTGAAGGGCAGTTAGCAAGGGCGGCTAGCTGGGAGAAAACACAGTCCCTGAGGTGGCTAGCAAGGACGGCTAGCAGGGAGAAGAACACAGTCTCTGAGGTGGCTAGCAAGGACGGCTAGCAGGAAGAAGAACACAGTCTTTGAGGTGGCTAGCAAGGACGGCTAGCAGGAAGAAGAACACAGTCTCTGAGGTGGCTAGCAAGGACGGCTAGCAGGAAGAAGAACCCAGTCTCTGAGGTGGCTAGCAAGGACGCTAGCAGGAAGAACACAGTCTCTGAGGTGGCTAGCAAGGACGGCTAGCAGGAAGAAGAACACAGTCTCTGAGGTGGCTAGCAAGGACGGCTAGCAGGAAGAAGAACACAGTCTCTGATGTGGCTAGCAAGGACGGCTAGCAGGAAGAAGAACACAGTCTCTGAGGTGGCTAGCAAGGACGGCTAGCAGGAAGAAGAACACAGTCTCTGAGGTGGCTAGCAAGGACGGCTAGCAGGAAGAAGAACACAGTCTCTGAGGTGGCTAGCAAGGACGGCTAGCAGGAAGAAGAACACAGTCTCTGAGGTGGCTAGCAAGGACGGCTAGCAGGAAGAAGAACACAGTCTCTGAGGTGGCTAGCAAGGACGGCTAGCAGGAAGAAGAACACAGTCTCTGAGGTGGCTCCGAAGTCCACTGTGTCGGCTTCTGACATCTGTAACGGAAGCACCGGACCCTTTCCGTCCCGGGGTTTAAATCTTCCGCCAGTCCATCCCTATTCCGCAGCAGGAACCAATCCCGCCGGCCTGGGCAGGCAAGGACCGCCTGGATTGGCCAGCCTGTCATGTGGGCGGAGACTCCACCTCAATGCCCCAATCCGGCGTGAGTAGGCGGAGCCTGCTCACTGGTCCGCTCCGGCATCGAGGAACGACGACACCGGCGCCGCCATCTTGGCCGGCGTATCCCCTTCTCCGAGGCCGGCGCTCGCTCCAGCGGATTGCCGGCCTTGGAGCGGCCCACGGCAGCGCCGGCCCCGTCGGCGGCTCGTTTTCGCCGCCCTGGATCCCGCGGCCTCCTTCGGGTTTCGCCCCCCGCAACGGAAGCCCAGGTAAGGGCCCGGAACGGGACAGTATCCTCCCCGGATGCCCCCTTTTCCCTGGGCACGGGTTTGGAAGGATACCGGGCGTGGAAGGCTTTGACCAATTCTGGAGCATGTACATTCGCCGCGGGCTCCCAGGAGTTGTCTTCAGGCCCAAAATTCTTCCAAGACAATAAGTAATAGAGCTTTCCCCGCTGTCTTTTTGCATCCAGGATCTCGTCCACTTCAAACTCTGGATCGGGATTGGCTTCTAGATCTTCGGTCTCCTGCCATTGAGGATGCCATCGAGACCCTCGAAAACTCTTTAATAAGGAAACATGGAAAGCGTTATGTACCCGCAGGGTACTAGGTAGCCGCAACCGATATGTCACAGCTCCAAGTCGAGATTGGACTGCAAAGGGTCCAATGTACCGAGGTCCCAATCTACGGGAGGGTACCCGAAGCCGGAGGTATCTCGTGCTTAACCATACCTTCTGCCCTGGTTGCAAGACGGGCGCGGTTCTCCGATGCCGATCTGCGAAGACCTTGTATTTGGTGGCTGCCTTCTGCAGTTGTTCTCGGGCCGTTTCCCAGACTTTTTGCAGATCTGTCAGTTTCATTAACCCTGGGGGTCGGAGATCCAGACGGAAAAGGTGCTGGAAGTCGGGGATGTCGTCCATACACCAAGAAGAATGGAGAGTCTCCCGAGGCCGAGTGGATACTGTGGTTATATGCAAACTCGGCCCAAGGGAGCAGGGAGACCCAGTTATCTTGGCGCTTGTTGACAAATGCTCGTAGGAACCCTTTTAACGTTTGATTCGTCCTCTCGACCATGCCATTGGTTTGGGGATGATATGCTGACGAGAAATGGGTTTTCACCCCCAATGCAGTACACAAGGCCCTCCAGAAACGCGAGGTGAATTGGGGCCCTCGGTCACTAATAATCCGAAGAGGCAGCCCATGAAGTCGAAAAATGTGTTGGATGAAGAGTTGAGCTAATGCGACCGCCGAAGGAAGTCCCGGCAAGGGAACGAAATGGGCCATTCGGGAAAAACGGTCAATTACCACCCAAACCACCGTATGCCCCCGGGAACTGGGGAGGTCGGTGATAAAATCCATGGAAAGCTCCGTCCAGGGCCCGGTCGGTACGGACAGTGGTTGTAGCTTCCCCAATGGGGGTCCCGATCACTGGTTTGGTCCGGGCGCACACCGGACAGGTGGTGACAAATTGAAGAATGTCCCGCCTCATCTGAGGCCATTGATACTGTCTGGTAATGAGACGCAGAGTCTTTTGATACCCAAAATGTCCCGCCCATCTGGACGAATGCCCCCATTGCATTACCTTCGCTCGTTCAGCGGCCGGCACTAGTTCTCTCGTAGGAGCCACTTCCCCCACGGCCGCGCTGAGGCATGCCGGATCCAACATGGAATGGGTTTCCTTAGTCTCCTCTGGTATCTCAAAAGCTCTGGAGAGGGAATCCGCCGGGGTATTTTGAGCAGCCGCCCGGAAAACTAATTGAAAATGGAATCTGGCGAAAAACAATGACCATCGGGCTTGTCGGGGATTGAGCCGTTGAGCCTCTTGTAGATACAGGAGATTCTTGTGGTCAGTGATCACTGTGAATCGATGTTCCACTCCCTCCAGCAGGTGTCTCCATTCCTGCAGGGCTAATTTCAATGCTAAGAGCTCTCTGTCCCCTACTGTATAATTACATTCAGCCGGGGAGAATCTACGAGAGAAGAAAGAGCAAGGCTGGCGCCGGCCCTTAGAATTCACTTGCGATAGGACCGCCCCGGCTCCCAACGCGGACGCATCCACCTCCACAATAAAGGGTTTGTCTGGATCCGGGGCTAACAAAATGGGCGCTGAGTTGAAGGCCTCCTTTACCTGGCGAAAAGCCACCTGCGCCTCGGGCGGCCAGTCCCGGACCTTCGCGTTTTTTCTCGTGAGCGCTGTCAACGGCGCCGTCAGTTGTGAATACTGGGGAATAAACTGGTGATAATAGTTCGCGAATCCCAAAAAACGTTGCAGTGCTTAAAATCTAATTAGGACAGACAAACAGGACAAACAAGAGATAAGGGAATATTAAAGTGAGGATGATAAAATAAGGGTTCTGAACAAGTGAATAAGGGTTAGGAGTTAAAAGCAGCATCAAAAGGTGGGCTTTTAGCTTAGATTTGAAGACGGCCAGAGATGGAGCAAGAGAGATGACTGAAAAGGAAGATGTTCTTGCAGAGTGTGAGCATACTTGCAGGTATGGAGGTACCACTAGGAGATGCTGTTGGGAGGAATGTAGGGTATGGGTCCAACCGTCACCTGAAACTAAACACGGCCAAGACGGAACTCATTGTGTTCCCACCCAAACCCACTTCTCCTCTCCCTTCACTCGCTATCTCAATTGATAACACCCTCATCATCCCCGTCTCATCTGCCCGCAACTTTGGTGTCATCTTCGACTCCTCCCTCTCCTTCTCTGCGCATATCCAGCAGATAGCCAAGACCTGTCGCTTCTTCCTCTATAACATTAGCAAAATTCGCCCCCTCCTGTCCGAGCACACCACTCGAACTGTCATCCACTCTCTCATTACCTCTCGCCTTGACTACTGCAACCTACTCCTCACCGGCCTCCCACTTAGCCATCTATCGCCCCTTCAGTCCATCCAGAACTCGGCCGCACGTCTTATCTTCCGCCTCAACCGATATACTCATATCACCCCTCTCCTCAAGTCGCTTCACTGGCTTCCGATCAGATACCGCATACAGTTCAAGCTTCTCCTACTCACCTACAAATGCACTCGATCTGCAGCCCCTCCTTACCTCTCTACTCTCATCTCCCCTTATGTCCCCACCCGTAACTTCCGCTCTCTAGACAAATCCCTCCTTTCAGTACCCTTCTCCACCACCGCCAACTCTAGGCTTCGCCCTTTCTGCCTCGCTTCACCCCATGCTTGGAACAAACTCCCTGAGCCCATACGCCGGGCCCCCTCCCTACCCATCTTCAAATCATTGCTCAAAGCCCACCTCTTCAATGTCGCCTTCGGCACCTAATCACTACACCTCTTCTCAGGAAATCTTAACTACCCCAACTTGACATTTCGTCCTTTAGATTGTAAGCTCTTCTGAGCAGGGACTGTCCTTATTTGTTAATTTGTACAGCGCTGCGTAACCCTAGTAGCGCTCTAGAAATGTTAAGTAGTAGTAGTAGTAGTAGTTTTTGCACCATCGTTTAGAGTATTTGGAGAATCAGATTTGGAGGCATAACTTGAGACTGTTCAATTTTTCTAGGTCTCCTTTAATTGCTCCCATGAATATGTTTAGCAAATATCTTGTGGAAGTCCTACGGATGGTGAATGATTCATTATCCCCTATGATGCAGGCTCCGTATATGCTGGGCTCAGGGAGATCTGTTGGTGAGACCCCTCGGGGGCCTAGAACGGGATAATGGAATTTGACATCCTTTCTTGAGTCCTCTCTGGAACTGATTACGCAGAAAACTACTTTGGTGGTCTCTTTTGCCTTGGAGTCAGACTGAAATGCAGTTCTGAAACTTTCTTTTAGACATTTAGATATGCTGTTTTTGGGCTCAAAAGTACAAATTTTTCCAAGAGAGACACAGATGAGACGAAAAGCTTTCCTAGCTCTTTGGCCTAGGGTGCAAGCTTTGGCTGCTAATTTTGTGCTTAAACTTCCTTGCTTATGCTTTATGATTTTTCAGGGTAAACAATTTCAATTTTTTGTTCCAAAGCAGTTGGCTAAACATGAGATAAATATTATTGTACAGTCTTGCATACACTGTGTAGGGGAAGGCAGGGGAGGATCTCTTGACTGCTCTAAAAGGTCTGGCCATAACATCTGAAGCTGTCATAGAGGCTGGTATGTACTGTTTCATTTATGTCTTTGCAGGGTGGAAGAGGGTCAGTGACCACTGAAGGAGTAAGGGGCTGTCATTCCTTTATTCCTGTAGTGGTCATCTCGTCATTTACAGCACTTTCTGTGGCTTATTTGTTGACAAAACAGGTGTAGACCAGAAGTTTTTGTTTTGTTCCATTATGGCAGAAAAACTTCCAAATGTTAGGAATGCCCAGATCTAGCCCTTAACAGGCCCCTGGCACACCCCCTTGTGAATTGAACACATTTCTGATGGACTTAATAGAAAAGCATCTGAAAATTGTTTTTAAAAATAACAATTTGGAAGTTTTTGTGAGAAATACATCCAAATTAAGATTTATGCCACTTTTTGGATATTTTTCTCTTTTGAAAATGAGCCCCATAATGGAATTAAAAAAGGTACAGAGATGGGCAACAAAAATGATAAAGGGGATGGGGTGACTTCCCTATAAGGAAAGGCTAAAGCAGCTAGGGCTCTTCAGCTTGGAGAAGAGATGGCGGAGGGGAGATATGAAAGAGGTCAATAAAATACTGAGTGGAGTGGAAATGGTAGGTGTGAATCGCTTGTTTACTCTTTCCAAAAATACAAGGATTAGGGGCACACAATGAAGCTACTAAGTAGTAAATTTAAAACAAACCAGAAGAATATTTATTCACTCAATGTGTAATTAAATTCTGGCAGTTGTTGCCAGAGAATGTAGTAAAAGCAGTTAGCTTAGCAGGGTTTAAAAAGGGTTTGGCTAATTTCCTAAAAGAAAAGTCCATAAGCCATTATTAAGATGGATTTGGGAAAATCCACTGCTTATTTATAGGATAAGCAGCATACAATCTGTTTTACTGTTTTGGGATCTCGCCAGGTACTTGTGACCTGGATTGGCCAATGTTAGAAACAAGATACTAGGCTTGATGGACCTTCGGTCTGTCCCAGTATGGCAATGCTTATGTTGTTATGTAACATGCATATTAATAAATTTCTAGAGTGTTTTTTGATAGTTTATTTTTTTCTTTTCTTATCTCTGGGATCTTTTCCCCTTCTTTCTTTTTTGTGGATGAAAATTTGAATTTATTTTTCATTGTAATGGCGAGGTATTTGTCTTTGCCTTATGTATTTTCTATACTTCTGTTCATCTCCAGTGTTGGGATCTATTATTATAAACTTTAATAAATATAAAATAAAAAAATAAATAACCAGAAGTGGGGAAGACCAGAGTGAAGAACTTGAAAGGAAATAATGAGAATCTTGAAAGTAATCCTGTATTGTATAGGTAGCCAGTGTTCAGCCTGGAGGAGAGGCGTGACACTATCGAATTCCCTCGCACCATATATTAATTTAATGGTGGTATTTTGAATAAGTTGTAATTGGCATAATAATATTGTGGTAAGCCATGGAAAAAAGAATTACAATTCAAAAAGATAAATTACAAGAGAATGGATGAGTAGGCACAGTGAATGTTTGTCGAAGACAGACCTTGCAAGGCATGTTTGGCAAAGTATAAAGAAGGAATTCTTGATGTTTACAGAGACATAAGTTTTAAAAATGATGCGGCTATTGATAAGGACACCAAGGATCTTTATCTCATCTTTTATTGGGATGGGTACACTAGAAATGGAAGGAATAAAGGAGAGACAGGAAAAGTCCTTTAATGGAGAAAATGGGGCACTGGTTTTAAAGGGATTTAATTTTAAACAATGTGAAGGGAAAGATGAAAATATGGAAATTGCTTTGAGACATTTGTCTTTGTAATTTGATTTTTCCTCATGTATACTGTATGTGTCCTAAAGGCTTGTTTTATAGATATTTGAAAAATTATACAATTGGAGATTGAGAGTTGCTGGCCCTCAAGTTGGCTCTTCAGGAATGGCGATACCTTCTGGAGGGGGCCTTGCATCCCATCACTGTGATCACGGACCACAAGAATCTTCTGTATCTCCAAGATGCGAAAAGACTAAATCCTCAGCAAGCACGCTGGACGCTCTTCTTTGCCTGTTTCAACTTCCACCTGGTTTTTCGGCCAGCAGAAAAAAAAATATATATTAGCTGATGCTCTCTCTAGAGCTTTCGACTCTCTCGAGGAACCCGAGGAGCCCTACCCTATGTTGAATCCTGCCTGCATTGCCTCTACTGCCTGGGTCTCCTCCACCCCTATGAAAACACCCATTCCACCTTGGTCCAGGAAGAAGGTTCTCCAATGGGGACACTCCTCTACGTTCGCTGGTCACCTCGGATTCCGTAAGACTCTCCACCTGATCTCTCAATTCTATAGGTAGCTGCGTATGGCCCAAGATGTTCTGCACTTTGTGACTACCTGCCCCACTTGCACCTGAAACAAGTCCTCTCCCGGTAAGCCTTGGGGGCTTCTACGCCCACTGCCAGTTCCGCAGTTTCCATGGCAGGAGGTGTCAATGGATTTTGTCACGGATCTACCTCCCTCCCAAGGCCACACTACCATTTGGGTGGTTGTTGACCGGTTTTCCCGAATGGCTCATTTTGTTCTGATGCTGTCTCTCCCCTCTGCTGCGGACCTTACTAAAGTCTGTATCCAACACATTTTCTGTCTACATGGGCTGCCTCTATGAATTATAAGTGACCGAGGCTCCCAATTTACCTCCAGGTTTTGGAGAGCTCTGTGTGCGGCTTTCAAGATTAGGACCCACTTCTCTTCTGCCTACCACCCAAAGACCAATGGACTAGTGGAATGGGTCAACCAAACCCTTAAAGCCTTCTTACAGATGTACACCAATAACCGCCAGGATGACTGGTCCACATTACTCCCCTGGGCCAAGTTTGCCTATAACAACAGTATTCATTCTGCCTCTGGTACTTCTCCATTTTTTACTGTGTTAGGGCGTCACCCCAGACTACCCCTTCCGATTTCTCAGGCTCCAGGCTCGCCGCTGCTCCAGCAGACCCTCACTAACATCTAGGACATATGGAACAAGGTTCAGCAGCATCTTCAGGGAGCCGCTGATCATTAAAAGCTTTTTGCTGACCATAAAAGGCAAGCCTCTCCTGTTTTCCGACCAGGACAGAAGGTATGGCTTAGTACCAAATATCTGAAGCTCCGTGTGCCCTCCTTCAAATTTGCTCCATGATATATTAGACCCTTTGCGATACAATCTTGGGTGGAAGCCGTTACCTATTGCCTAAAGCTACCTACTACTTTCAAGATCCACAACACTTTTCATGTTTCTCTGCTAAAACCATGTTTGACTTCTAAATGGCATCCTGAGCCTAAGAAAATTATCATCCCAGACACTGAACCTGACCCTGAATTTAAAGTAGACCAGATTCATGATTTCAAACTTCGGAAGGGACGGCTGTATTATCTGTTATCATGGAAACATTTTGTTCCTGAAGACAATTCCTGGGAGCCCGCTGCCAATGTCCATGCTCCTGAACTGATTCGAGAATTTCATGGCCACTATCCATTGAAACCCGGACCTGGGCAGAGAGGGGACCTTAAAGAGGGGGTACTGTCACGTCCCTACCTCAGGGGCGTCCTCGAGCGGTGCGGGGCTATGTTGCAGTGCTGCCTTGATCAGCGCAACGCACTGCCAATCTCCTCGGGTGGCGCTGTCTCTGCCTGCTGGGAGCCTCCACACTGCGATTCACCGCGCATCTGCTTGTATCACCCCGTCGCCCCACATGACCAATCAAGGTGCTCCTTTCCCTGGCCCATTTCCATTGGCTCCTGCTTGTTCCTGCCTCCAGTTTTCTTCCTATGGCTGCTCTCCCTTCCCCTGCTGGGCTCCTGCTGACGTCAGACACCAGCACTTTATCTGCTGATCCTTTCTTGGGTTCCTCGCTTAGGCTTCTACTCTGGTAGGTTTTTCTTTGTACTGTTGTGTATTTTCTCTACTGACCCTCGTTGCTGATTCCGGTCTGTCCTCTGACTACTCTCTGTGCCTTCTGCCTGTCCTGACCCAGCGTGTCCTCTGACTACTCTCTGTGCCTGCTACCTGCCTTGTCCCAGCGTGCCTTTTGACTACTCTCTGTGCCTGCTGCCTGCCTTGACCCAGCATGTGTCACGTTCATGAGCCTTTGTGCCCAGACGGAGCACAGCGACCAAGTGTTGAGCCTGTGCTCAGTTGGGCAGCCGAGCAACCCCGAGGCTTCACCTGAGAGAACCACCGTTCCCCGAGGGTTGAGACCCCAGGTGCAGGTGGCCAACAGGACTTCTGGATACGGACAGGGGTCAGACAGCCGCAGGCAAAGGCAGACTAGATCCAGACAATAGCTAGGGCTAGACCAGGTAGCAAGCAGGGGTCAGTTCAGGCAACAAGCGGAGAGTAATCAGGGACGAGCAGTGGCCCGGTCAGGCGGCAGGCGGAGAGTGATCAGGACCAAACCGTAGTCAGGCAGCGAGCAGAAGGTAAGCAGGTAACAAGTGGAGGTCAGGTCAGGCAGCCAGCAGAGAGTCAGGTTCCAGGCAGAAGTCAGGTCAGGCGGCAAGCAGAGAGTAGTCAGGTTCCAAGCAGAGGTCAGGTCAGGCAGTCAAAGGATTAGCAAACCAAGAATCCACCACCAGCAGCGAACCTACTGAAGTAGAAGCCGAAGCAAAGCCAGAGGAACAACCCTGCCCCTTAAATAGTCCCTCTCATCAGGGAAACGCAAGTTAGCTGGCAGGGGCAGGGAGGCGCTCAGACCCAGTGCCTGGAGTCAGCAGGCCAGGAAACCCGGATTGGCCAGCCGGCGGACGAAGGTGGAGTCTGGTCGCACATGGCCAATCCGGGGAGTCGGGGTGTGGCTAGCGTTCCCGGGCTCTGCACCCGGAAGCGATCCCTTTCAGGATGCCGGCGCTGCCGCCCCGGCCGGCGTTCCGGGACACGGGAGCGGTGCGCTGATGCCGCCAAGATGGCAGTAGGGCGACCAGGGTAAGGCGTGGGACATGGGAGCGTCGGCCTAGCAGCATGGCTGGTGCTCTCCGCTACTGAGACGGAGCTGGAGAGCGGATCGGCCACGAGGAGCGCACCGCAGGTGAGGGGCGCGACAGCATGTCCTCTGACTACTCTCTGTGCTTGCTGCCTGCCTTGACCCAGCGTGTCCTCTGACAACTCTCTGGGCCTGCTGCCTGCCTTGACCCAGCGTGACCTCTGACTACTCTCTGTGCCTGCTGCCTGTCTTTTGACCCAAACGTGTACCCTGACTACTCTCCGTGCCTTCTGCCTTATGTCCTGTTGGCCGCCTGCACCTAGGGGCTCAACCTCTGGGGAACGGCGGTCATCGCAGGTGAAGCCCCAGGGATGCCCGACCGCCGAGTCAGGATCTGGGTCCTCCTTTTCCTCAGGATATGTCGGTGTTCTACTTGGCACAAGGACTCACAAATCTGACGACTGCTTTACTACCTTTGAATAGAACTAATGGGCAATCCAGGAAGGAGGCCAGGTCTTGCCTCTGAGTCAACTTTAGTTGTTACCAAATTGTTAGAAGCTTCAGTGGACTTTGTCATTAGAAGATCTACACTCGTGCGTGGCATCCTTTCTATTTATGCAGGGCAAAGATTCTGTCATTTGTTACTATTTTTGTTATTAAAATGTAGAATTTCTTGGTTCTAAAGTTTGTATTTTGCTGATGTATGTAAAAAAAACCCAAGAAAGAAGAAAACAATTGCTGTCTGTGAGGCAGTATGTGCTTTCTTTGGATGTAACTTCTTCCACATTCTTCTTATACATGTAGCCTGGGTCTCATGTACAGCACTGCACAGGCCGGGGCTGGACAAGAATCTGGAAGGCTGTGGGATGTTAAGTCGGGGTTTTACTGAGTGCTCCTTCAACAGTCTGGGAGCAAAGTTATTCGCTCTTACTCCAAAGGAACACTCTCCACACTGAGGATTTCTAATTTTATGCAAAACCAAACTTTACTGTAACTCTGCAACATGCAGTTAAATCGAACTTCATATTTCTGGGAACAAACAGTTTTTGTAGCTTCAAACACAATTTATATTTAAGAGGTCGGTTTTTTCTCTCAGGGAGATCATGGGTGATTTCCCCCTCTGGTATACATGCATAGAATTAGTAGTCTCTCCATATGTACATAATTACAACTCCTCCTGTGCATTACCCATCCCTTTGGGCAATAATAATCTGAGGCTGTGCTTGTAGTGTTGGTTGTCACAAACAAACTCTTCCAGGATCAGACCTTCTTGTCTGTCCTCACTTCCTGGGATGCACTTCTCTGACTGCACCTTCTGGCCTTGAACAGGCTCTTCCCTGCTCTGGCTCCTGGGCTAGGTTCCCCTTTACCCACCCAGAGTACTCCACAGTTACTGCCTTTGGTTGACAATAACTCCCTCTTAGACTCAGCCTTAGGTTATGTGGCCTCTCCAGGTTACCCTCTCTCCAAAGTTGCCAACTGGGCAGGTTTCCCGCACAATTGGGCTAGATTCTGCAACCTGCTGCGTTTTTTCTTCATGGCTGCAGGAGTTTGGGTGGTTTTTTGCTGCGGCTGCTGTGGGTCCACCCGGCCACGGATTGGCTGTTTTTTCCCCGCGGAGGCAGGCTTCTATTGGTCCAATTGGACCAATAGAAGCATTAGAAGGCAGGGCTGCAGGGCAGGCTTCCTTTAAATGGCTGCAGCATGGTGTCAGCTCCTCTCTCCTCACTGGTCCTGGTGGGGGTGAAGGCAACCAAAGACCATGTGCTCAGTGCAACATCAATTAGGCCTTTTATGGCACCAGCACTGAATTCGATTAGAGGCAATGCAGCTTCCACTTTTGCCATGCATTACTCTAAGACCTCAGCATACAATTGAGAAGCTGCAAGTTTAGCATGCATTTACTCAGTCTCCTTTCTCATGTCATGAGATAATTCAATATGTGTGTAAAGAATGTCTTTAATAGATTTAAATTCAGATGTTACCATGCCTTTAGTGTTCCCGGAAGTTCTAGCTCTGTCACATTTGTTAGGAGAAAGTAAGATGGATTTGTGGCGTTTAAGATCGGAGGCCAAATTCAATTGATTTTTAGCTTTCATAGACTTCATTATAAAAAAAAATAATATTGAAAAAGAACACCAACTGGAATGACAAGGTACCACCCATTTTGTAGGCAGTAAGGGCTCATGTGATATTTGTGCGCTAACCAGATAATATGCGGTAATGTACATGCATTAAATGGTTAGGGTGGGAATGCCCACTCTCTGTCTGCCACACCCCTTAAAAAAATTTGTAGCACACGGTTAGCATGCACACATTTGGAAGTTACCACAGGATGCCTGAGAATGTCTCATGGTAAGACGTATATTAGCACCTAAGGCAATTTAGTAAAAAGGCCACTTAATTTGTAAAAAGATGGATCTTGTTCTTAGTGTTTGGGGTGTATTTGTAATTAGGTATTTGATTTAATACTTTTTATTATTTGATTTTGTTTTATAATGAAATACCACCTTGACCTTAAAATAGGATAAAGCATTTGAGTGCCATTATTAAATTAAATATGAAACTGAATTTAAAATAATGTTAAGGTCAGTACAACAAAAACATACCACTTTTATAGTTTGCGTAATACAGAATTAAGGATTCTTTAAATATACTGTATCATTTATGCTAATATACTTTTTATACTGTACCTATCCTATGTTTTTATTAGGGACATCTTTCACCAGGAAAAGACTGGCCAGAAGGGATGTAATGGGTTCGATCATATTTTTCAGGTTCCCACCTAGCTTCTGATTTGGTGCAAAAGTAAGCAGGAAAACACTAGGGTGGGATTCAGCGTTGTTTTTGGCATCAACATAAATTCCCATCTTTGACCCTCAGAACCTGTGACCTGAGGCCAAACACCGATTTCCTTCCCTCTCCTACATAAAAGGCCTGCTCGCTCTCGCAGAGGTGTCACAAAACGTTCCCTAACAGCTCCTTCACCTTCTAAATTTTGGGATTTCTATTTCTAATTTTTTGTTGCGAGAAATATTTAAAAAAAACCTATGAAACTATTTTTCGAAGTCAAAATTAATAGCCTCGTTAAAATAAAAAAAGAACGTTCTTTTTTTTTTTTTAGAAATGCAATTTATTATTTTGTAAAGGAAAGTTTAAACCTGAAATTAAGCTCTGGTACCGCAGCTTCTTTCTTGCACAAGGGCCGCTTTGCTCTTAGTACCTGGCTGGCTGCCTGTGGTCTCCTGGAGATTCCGCTCCAGGTTTTCCTTTACGTTGGCGGCTCCGGCCGAGGTTCCCGATCCCTACCTCTGCCCTTGGGAAGAATAAAGGAAGTAGGAACAAGGAAAGCAAACGTGAGAAAATCTGGCCCGTGTTTTCCTTTGCGCCGAGCGCGCGCTTCCCATTTTGCCCGTTGGGGGAAATCTCGAGCCCGCAAGGGACTCGGGAGCTGAGACCGACGGCCGATTACCCCCTTCCTCCCCCCTTTGCGGGCGCGCGCGTACGTAGCTCGCGAGATCGTCGTGGCCCGGGCTGGCTGGGGGAGGCTGGAGGTGGGCTCGCGCGCGCCCCGGAGCGGCTGAGTGCCGCGCGGTGTGCGAAGAGAACGTCTGCCCTGTCTTGCCTATGTCTCCGTGCGCTGGAGATTTTTAGATTTGTCTATTTTTTTTTTTTTAATTTGCTCTGTTTTAAACCTCAGGCACGGAGTGATTTCTACACTCCTCCCCCCCCTCTCCAGGGTTTTTCCTTGCGCGGTCTGTCTCTCAACTTGTCGCGACTCCCTGTTGCCTGCGGCTGGTGTCTCGGTGGCAGCTCCGAGTCCTTTCCCCCGTTATAGTCGGGGAGGGCAGCGGGGCTGTCGCTACCGCGCGCGAGAGTGGCCCGGGAGCGGATCCCTCGGCCTCCCCGGTTTGTTTCCCCCTAGCTCGGTCACTGTGTAGCCTCATCTTCCCCTCCCCGTTTCTTTTTTTTTTTGTGGCCCCGGCTTGGCCGAGTGATGGCGGACCGGGGGGCCCGGCGGCGGCTCCTCTCCTTCGGTCTCGCCTTCTTTTTTATCCTTCTAATTGGACAGGACCTGGTCGTGGCTGCCAGGGGCTCCCAGTCTGTCACAGGTAAGAGGCACTGGAGGGAACTGGAGCCATGGTTTGGAAGGGGGAGGGGAGATGGGACGGAGAGCCATGGTAGTAACAGCAACAACTTCCCTCTGCCTGCTGCTGCTTCTTCACATTCCCGTATTCACTACTTTCCTTTGCTTATCTGTCTGTCCCAGTAATATATTATGAAAAGAACTGGTGAGGGGGTCGGGGAGACGGAAATGAATGTGAGAGCTGTGATTACAAATCGCTGAGAAGGAAGGTTAGAGGAAAATAAGCCAAGGAGAGAGGGAGGGGGTGGAGGGGTACGACTGTAGGAATGTTTTTATTCATGGTCTGCAGGGACTGTGCTTTGCGGTTTTTCATTCTCTCTTTTCCTCGAATATATAGTATACTTGCAGTGTGATGGTGAGCTAACTGGAAGAAGAGAGGTAAAAAGGCTGAGGGGGAGGAGGTGCTTACTACTACTACTTCATATTGGAAGACACGTTTTCCTGGCGTGCTACTGAGGGGGACCCACTTGTAAGAAGAAGGAACGAGGGAATGGATGGATTATGTTGCGAGAGCAGATTTCTAGTTGAAAGGGGCAGATTTTTTTTTTTTTTTGGGGGGTAGGGGGATAGAGTAAGAATAGTGGGCAAGTAGATTAACGTTTCTTCCTATTTGGTTCAATCTGATTACTTTTTTTCAGGGGATGTCTTTTAAACGCATTGTGAGGGAATGGTAAAATAAAAGGTTAATTTATAGTTTTTTTGTTTTCAAATTAAAACTCAGAAAAAGTCCGTAATGCTTTGTTCTGCTGTTCAGTAAAACGTTCAACCTTGTATTCTGAGGTCTCCACTTCAGAGTTTCACTGTGATACTAGTCCTTTGTTCCTGATTTTTTTTGTGTCGTTCTGTGTTGATAGCTTATCTTGTGGCCCCTATACGTATTTGCTGTCAGCGCTATTCTCATGAATATGTATTGTGTATATATGTGTTAATAGTTCAGATGCCGTTTGTAAGCTCTGATAAAATATGCACGATAACACCTTTCTCGTGAGTAAACGTGGAACGTTTAGTCAGTTTTGTATCAAGAGCTTGTTGACTTCTGTAATGAGAGAAAAAGGGAGCTATACACAGAATATGAATTGCTATTCATCCCCCTGTATAAAGCGGCAATATATTTTGTAAAGTTAAGTTGCACAAAAAGAGAACTTTTAACTATAGATCTCATGGAATAATGTAAGTAGAAAGAAAGTATTTTTGGATTTTATATGTCAAGCCTTAGGAGAAAAATGAGTGAGTAGATGTGTAACACTGTTAAATAGAATCCAATTCAAAAGGCCTTAACAGTTTCTTCCGATAAGAAGTTGGATAAAACAATATAAAGCTTGAGGGCATTACCAGTCATTAACACACTAACCTAAACATTTTAAGTGTTTTATTTACTTATTGTTACATTAGTATGCGACTGTGGAGTGTAGGTGATTTAATATGACATGTACTGTCATAGTGACATCAGGAGTGCTTGTTTTTAGTAAAACATTTATATTTAATTTTAGGACGTGTAAGAAACCTAAATCAGCATCTTTAATGTCATGGAATCAATATATGGTAGTGCCTTTGATTTGATAGTATGAGATAGTACTAAGGTGTATTTTGGTGTAATTAGCTGAAAAGGAGGACGGAAACCCTATGGGACCCATTTGCTAAGCTGCATTAGACTTTAATATGTACCTAACGCAGCTTGGGACATGCCCAGAGGAGTCCCGTGGTAAGTTTGGCATTAGTGTGTGCAAAAAACTTTTACAACTTTTTCTGTGGAGGAGGCGTGTCTACTTTAATCGGTTAGCACATCTATATTACTGCACACTGATTAGCGCAGAATTAGCATATGAGCCCTTACTGCTTACAAAATGGATGGCAGTAAGGGTTATGCGCTAATTTGATAATGGCTATGTGCTAATGCCAACATTAGTGCATGGTAATTAGAAAAATAGAAAATTGGTCATTTTCCCCATTGGCCATTTTCCATCCATACATAGTAACATAGTAGATGACGGCAGAAAAAGACCTGCACGGTCCATCTAGTCTGCCCACGATAAACTCATATGTGTATACCTTACCTTGATTTGTACCTGTCTTTTTCAGGGCACAGACCGTATAAGTCTGTGCAGCAGTATTTCCCGCCTCCCAACCACCAGTCCCGCCTCCCATCACCGGCTCTGGCACAGACCCCGTATAAGTCTGCCCTCCCCCATCCTAGCCTCTCAACCACCAACCCCTCTTCCCCCCGCCACCCAATTTCAGCTAAGGAAAAATGGCCTTAGCATGTAGGAAAAACTGGTGTAAGGGTGCTTTAAGGCCAACTTTTCCTGCAGCTTGGTAAAGACACCTGCGTAAGTGTTAGGTAACATAGGACTAGTTAATTAATGAGAGTCAGTGCCCATCAATATTCCTGTTGGTCACCTGATAGCTGTACAGTATTTGCATAGAAAATCATTCTTCTAAATGAGAATTCTATGTAGTTAACTATATTCAAAATGCATAGATAATTAGGTGCAAAGCTTGCTTCGTTCTACATGTTTTAGTAAAATGTGTGATTTCTGAGACAGTGCTGGTGGGAAAATTTTGAAGATTTGCATTTTCACATGTGGCTATGATTATAAGGTAGAGAGGAGGGTGGTTTGCTTAGGAAGTTGCAGTTATAATCCTGTATCTTTTCGTTTGTGTAATGCACTGTTAAAGCAAGTCTACAGCAGTAAGTTAATTGAGATTTGCAATAATAGTGGAGTAAGTTGCTTTACCAACAGAAGCCATTGTTAACTCTCCCATCACTACCAATGCAATTCAGGATAGTCCTGGAGAGTGAAAACTAGTTGTTCATGAAATAAACTGTTCTTTTAGGCAAAATATCTGTCTCTACTTTTCAATATATTTTTTCTAGTTTTATTTTCTTTCTTTAATTTTAATACTACTAAAATGCTGCTGAACCCTCAGGGTTACCCCCAACCACTGCTGAAACAGGAGGTGGGAGTGGTCTTTAGTTGCTCTGTTCTGGCTGTTACCTGTATTTCAAATGTCCAAGGGGGTACAATACCAAAGAATCACTTCTTCCCCCATTTGGACAAAGGATTAAAATTTGGTGAACTAAAAGGGAAGCAGATGTAGCAGAAGCCCTAAGGCTGGGTGTTTTTTTTTTTTTTTTTAAGTTTAAGGCTTAGGTGGTATGCAGGTGGCTGATTGCTTTTAGTGTATGGTGTCAATAGAATTGCCACCAGTGAAACAAAAATCCATTCTTGCTGCTATTAATAATTTGTACAGTATGATCTCTCATCTGATCTTCGCTAATCCGACCATCCGGCATATCTGACAGACACCCCCCCCCCCCCCCCCCCGGTGACCATCGTGTTGCTGTTAAGAAGTGTGCAGGCTCTCTTCCGGTTTTTATGGCTTCACATACTGGTTGCTGGTTAGTGTTGTTAAAGGATATTTTAAATACAGATACCCCTATGCGTGTTCTTTGTGCATAAAGTATGTTTTCTGTGCATTTTTTTAAAGGGTTACTATTTTCCATATTATCTGACTTTTCACTTATCCGACAATGGTCCTCTTTACGTCAGATGATCGAGACTGTACTGTACTGTTCATTAATATGTTCCTCAGTGTTTTTCTGTTTCTGGACTGAACTGAAATAGGTAAGAATCTGTCAATGTCTGACATTTTTTTTTTTCCAGTATAAATGGAAGCTTGAAGAAAATGTTGCAGGACTTGCCAAGAGTAAGAGAGAAACATATATACCTGTATTACAGTACATGTTCAACAAATACTAAAAGTACATAAGGGCATAATCCCCTGGATTCTATATACGGCACTGAGTGTCAGACACTAGAATTGAGTTCTTTGTGCAACTTAAGGTAATCAATTGGCCACTTAGTGCTAATTGGTGCCTAATTAAAGGGGCAGGTGGATCTCCTGTGCATGCTGTTCTGTAACTTGGTGCCTAACCTTTCTTGCATACAAGAATTAGAAAGGAGCATGGCTGTTGGTGGGTCATGGGTGTTCCCAAAAGTTACACTCCGCGCTATATACAGAATCTGAGGATTATTCCCTTATGTATTTTTACTGTTTGAACATGTGCTATAATAAGATTGCATGTTTGATTCATCAGGCTGTGTTTTCAGACTCTGCTCCATGGTATTTGAAAGATGTTATTTATTTATTTATTTATTTGTTTGTTCCATTTGTATCCCACATTTTCCCACCGTTTTGCAGGCTCAATGTGGCTTACATAATGCTGTAATGGCGATTCTGTGTATTTGCCATCAAGGTCTTTGTGGTCTGAGAATGCGATGATGTTGGCGACAGATCTGTTTTCTGTGAAACATACTTGTACTTGGAGGACAGCTTTTTCCATTGCTGGTCCACAGGTTTACCTGACACTTTAAGGCTGTGTAGCAGTATGATGCATTCTGTAAACTGTTAAAGACACACCTCTTTGTGAAAGCATGGGGATGATGTATTTCTTGGTGTAGGAAGAGTTTTCTGTTTATGATTTTATTATGTATGTTTTATTGTGAGCTGCTTAGATGTAGGTGGCATAGAAATTTTTAAATAGACCTCCATAAAAATTGATATGAGACATACATACAAGAAATGTTAACCAATGTGTTAAAATCATTCACACAAAAATCCTCAAGTGCTCTCTAGATTGGAGTTCCCCAAATTGCAGGACCCAATCATTCATTAATTGTCAAAAGCTATCTGAAACAGGTGAGTTTACAGGGGAGCCCTAAAAAGTATATGATTTCTCTAATCTGAGATACTGGGTCAGGGTGTCCCATAGGGCAGAAGCCAGGAAATAAAAAGCACTAAATCAAGGGCTAGCGCTGGGTTCCTTGTGCGTTTCAGTGGCAGCCCTGGCTTGCTTTCAGGGCCATTGGCAGACCTCTTCTTTAGCGGCTCTTCTGGTTGTGGTTCGTTTTCAGAGAGGTATGGGTCGCTTATGCTGCCCTTTGCGTGCCTTTTCTGAATGGGATTTTATGCTGGTCCTTTGGGTGCTGCAGCATTCTCCATTTGTGCCCCATTGCTAGGTGATCCTGATAGTTCTCACGTAGAACTTGACATTATTGGGGTGCTTCCATTGGCCTTTTGCTTCTTGCAACTTCAGGCTCCTTCTTAGATCCTTTCTCCGTCTTTGTTTTGGTGACAGGGGTCTCGTTTCGGGCAGTACCATCCTTCTTGCTCGAGCGCTTGTTGGTTTCTTTTTATTTAGCCTGTATACCTCTTGCAGGCTTCTGGACTTTCACAGGGCTCTCCTGTGTTTTTTTTTTGAGGTTCCCGATGTCGTCCGCCTTTTGTATGGACCTTTTGTGCAGTTTGGTAAACAGCAGTTGGGTCTCATGGCATCCAAGGCTTCCTTTGCCCGGTGGGTGAAGGTGGCTGTGGTCTCGGCCTGGGAGGCTATTCTCAAGTTGGAAGGCACACTCTCCTGGGCGTGTGACTGTCTCGGGCAAAGGCTTCTCTGCTTTCCTTCAGTAGCATGATGGTATAGCGGGGGCCACGCAGGCAGTGGCTGCATTTGGGGTGTCAGTTCTGCTTGTGGCAGGTTCGGCTTCCCACCCTCGTAGAGATAGCTCTTGAATATCCCACTCGTCCTGGAATAGTGGGAATGAACGTAATGGAAGGAGAAATTAGGACTTACCTGATAATTTTCTTTCCATTACTTCTTCACACTATTCCAGGAGCCCTCCCGTGGTTTGACACCCTGATTGGTGGCTCTATGCACGGTCTTTGTATCCTGTTTTCCCAGGGACCTTGTCTTCGGATGGTTCTTGGGGCTGGATGTGTTGGTTGCTGACCATGCTCCTGATTGGGCGTTCTTTCTTCCTTGCTTGAGGACTAATATTGAGGAGCTGAGCTGCTAGCAGGGAGCTATGTAGTGGTGTTCAGTTCTGTATTTTCTATCTCCACCTGCTGGTCGATGGACATAACTACCCACTCGTCCTGGAATAGTGTGAAGAACAAATGGAAAGAAAATTATCAGGTAAGTCCTAATTTCTCCTTCTTCCTTGGTGGCATATCCGGATATGGTGCACTTCCTGAAAGGAGTTGGTTGGCTTCATCCCCCCTTTCAGGCCACCTGTCTGGATTGGAATCTTAACCTTGTTCTTTGAACTTTGCAGAACCTGTTGTTCGAGCCACTCCGTAAGACTTTGTTGAAAGATCTTACATTGAAGGTGGTGTTCCTGGTGATGATTGCATTGGCGAGGCGGGTGTTGGAACTGCAGACTCTATTGTACTGGTACTCGTTTCTACGTTTCACAGAGGCGGGGGTTTCTATCAGGACGGTGCCTTCATTCTTAGCGTAGGTGGTGTCTGCTTTCCATCTTAATTAGTCGGTGGAGCTGCCTTCTTTCTGGAAGGAGGGCGAGGTTGCTTCTGTTGGACATTCGCAGAGCTTTCATGTAGTATTTGGAGGTCACAAATGATTTCAGAAGGTCAGACGGATTGTTCTGTTCGGCAAGCAGAAATTGGGGATTATGGCATTTAAGGCCTCGGTAGTGCGTTTTCTTCTGGAGATGCTAGAAACAGCATATTTGCTGGCGGGTAAGCAACCTTCGCTGGTATCGCAGGCTCATTCAACATGCCGGACAGCGACCTTCTAGGTTGAGACTTTGTTGTGATGCTGTCTGACATTTGCAGGGTGGTGATGTGGGCTATGTTGCATACCTTCGCAAAGCACTATTGGGTGGATGTTGCTGCAGTTCTCTGGGCGGCAGGACCGGAGTCCCATCCTTATCCCACTCGTCCTGGAATAATGGGAAGATACGTAATGGAAGGAGAAATTAGGTCTTATCTGATAATTTTCTTTTTATTAGTCCGCCCTATTCAAGGAGCCCACCCCTGTTTCTGCGAGATGGCTGCGCTGCGATTCTGGTATGCCGTGAGGGTTTGTTGGTGAGCAGCTTTGTTCGCGACGTCCTTGTTTCTGGTCTGCCTTCCAGAGGGCAGTGTTTTCAGCATGCTTTCTTGGTTTTTTGCCTAATGTTTTCAGCTGCCTATGGAGAAGTAATAGGACGTTTCTGTTGTTCAATGGGCTCCATGTCTGGGGTTCTACTGCGTGTATAGTTATTACCGAGGGGGCTGAGCTAGGGGTCTGGGTATATAGGCTGCAGCTCAGTTCTGTATTCTCTTATCTCCACTTGCTGGTCAATGGACATGACTATCCCACTCGTTCTGGGATAGTGTGAAGAATTAATGGAAAGAAAATAATTAGGTAAGACCTAATTTATCCTTAATGTTTTCGATTCTTTTCCATTGTATTCCACATGTACAGTTTGTTGACTTCTAATTACAGTTCTAAGTACTGGGGAGATGTGTATTCTTGCTTGGCTTGTATAGATGAATATCGCTATAATTTCAGTTCAGTGGGAATTGTGGTGCCAGGTTTTAACAATTCAATAGTTAATAATTTTTCATTACATTAGTAAGTAGCTTACCACTTATTGTAACAGCAATTTATCTTTCTAACAGCAGTGGTAAATACGTTGTGTGACTGGCTCATTAAACTTGTATATTTAATGGTTCTCAGACATATCCTTAAACAAATCAAGATTTAATTTTTTGTAGTTTCTATTAAAGAGATGGAGTTGCTTTATTGCAACTAGGGAACTATAGTTTTTTCCTTAAAAAACATTCCTGGTTCATTTGCAAAGTATATGAAATATAGTGTTTCATGTACTTGGTGGAAATTCGATTAAAGTATAATTTTAAATTGAATTCAGTGGTTAGGAAAAAAAATCAGAGGATAAAGCCTTAGAATTTTTTTTTTTTTACAAAACCCAGAACAGTTATAAAGTGTGTGTATGCATATGTACAAGGGTTGAATGAAAAGTAATGCCTCCACTTCTGTAATTTTTTCTTTTTTTTTTTGTTAAAGACGTAATGAAAATACAAAATACAGTAAAGTCTCGATTATCCGACCTAGACGGGTGCAACCCATTGTCAGATAAATGGAAAGTTGGATAAAACGAAAAACAGTGGTAACCTCTCAAACAATGTAGAAACAAAGGCAGAAAAAGCAGGATCCTGGCTCACAGTGGTGGTAAAAGTAGGGCCTCGATTTCAGAAAATGGAAAGAGAAGCCATGTGATGTTGCTGGGGGTCTGTCAGATATGCCGGATGGTTGGATCAGCTAAGTTTGGATAATCAAGACTGTACTGTAGTGCTTGAAACTTGCTGTTGTATTTACTTTTCTACATAGTCACCGCTATTCTTCACACATTCCTGCCAACCATGGACAAGGTTTTGAAAGCTGTTGTGTAAGAACTGCACATTTTATCTCCAGCCAGTTGCTCACAGTTCTTGCCATCTCTTCATTTGAGTTGAACAGATACCCCCAAAGGTATGCCTTCAATTTTGGAAAAACATGGAAATCGTGTGGCACTGAGCCGGGGGTGGATGGGGTAGGACTGAAAGACCCATCTTTGCAATTGCCTCTGTGGTGTTTCGTTTTGTGTGAGACTTGGGGCTCCTTTTATCAAGCAGTGCTAGAAAGTGGCAGGTGCTGTGATTAGTATGGATTTACTGCGCACCCTGGCCACTTTCTAGTATGGCTGAAAAATTGCCACGCACTAATTTCCCTATTAGTGCGTGGCCCTTATCACCACCTATTTAGGAGGCAGTAAGGGCTCCTGCGGCGCTCCTGTGGTAAATGGGTAGTGTGTGGTAATGTACCCTTGCTACCCGATTAGTGCAGGCATGCCTACTCTATGCCTCCCCAGACATGTGTCCCATGGCAAAATATAATTTTTTTACCATGGAAATAGTATGTGCTGCCGGCCAAGCTACCATGGGATGCTTCAGTGTGTCCCACAGTAGTGCTGTTTTTACAGCTCAATAGGCCCGCATTAGGCCTACCGCGTCTTAGTAAGAGAGTCCCTTAGAGTTGTCATGTTGCAACAACATTTCTTTCTTGTGCTTCCCTTCTCACCTCAGAATTTCTTTCATTGTTTTCAGGGTTGCAGTGTAAAGCTTTGAATGATCCTCCAAATGACCTTTATGAACTTGTCAACTGTTCTCATGTGAAACTCATCCGTTGCTGTCACAGGCCATCCACTTGGTTTTTGATCACTCTAGTCAGCCCTTCTTGGCCCACAGTCTTTACATTTTGGCCCAGTGATGCACAGTACTCGCATTCACACAGTCATCACCATAAAAAACCTGCACGCAATGGTGAATTTCAATTGCAGGGACTCCTTCAATAGTCAGAAATTCTATCATGACATATTGCTTAAATCGCACCAACGAGTGCTCACTGCATGCTTCCATTTCACAAGCAATAAGAAAACAGCCTCTTTACACAGTCACTTCTTGCCAACTGAAGTGAAAGAAGAGATTTGAAAGAACAAGTAAACACATGTAACATATCAGTGCTGCCATCTGTTGAATTATGGAGGAAGCATTACTTTTCATTCAACCCTAGTATATTTTTATAGATTTACGCAGATTGGGAACCTCTGCTCTAGGATACCTAAACCTTACTTAAAGGGCTACACAAAATTGGTGTTATGTGAACACTTATTGACCCATATCCCTGTATGGAATCCCCTTTTCTTTTCCCCTTATTCCACTTTCACATAGTTGTTCCATCTTTCCATATTTTTTCCACCTTTTTTTCTCCCTACTGTTACCCCTGCTTTTCTTTCTTGTTTTTCCATCTTCCCTCACTCCCTCCCTCCCAGTGGTAAATGAGAGTATAGGAGGCTTTATGCATAGCTTAGTGTGACTTCTGCGTGCCCATTTTGTTTGCCATTGTGAGCGCCCTGTCCTCAAATGAGATTTGTGTATGATGAGTTTGTGCACAAGCTAACTTGTACAAAGACTCAGATTGATATCGGCACACAGCTCATTTCAATACCATGGTAATAAAGATAATAGTTATTAAACCCTGATGCAAAGAAGTGTGCAGAAGGCTGAGTTAGCTCGTTCTTCTGTGGCCAGCATTAGTGAGCATTTCATGCCTGGTTATTCTCTTTATTGAAAACTTGATGATCCACAACTTCTTTCTGCTTATTGGAAGGAGTGGGAGTGGGGGGGGGGGGGGGGGGCAGGGGATGAGTAGCTCAGGGGAAGGTGTTGCAGGTATGAATGGTAAAGAACTGGACTGCAGACAATAAAATATTTGTGCACAAAATAATTGAAGTATACAGAGTATTGTTTTAGCACATGTGCAAAATGTGTGACGTAAAGTGCTGAGGACATCAACGTTTTTTATGTATAAAGTATAAGCGGCTGCTTCTTGTGGTGTTTTCCTATGTTTATGCACATGTTTCTGTTCTCAACTTTGCATGTTATTAAGCTAAAAGTGGCTCTAATGCCCAGTTTTCACTATTTGACACTCCCTCTCCCATGTCCTCTTCTGTGTTTCTCCTCTTCCCAAGCATCATTCCAGAAGAAATAGGGAAAAAAAAAGGAAATGAAAGAGAACAGCTATTCAGAGGGTCACCTAAATGAACCCAAACCCTGATGCTTCCAAATAGGCTGCCAGGTTGTACTAGATGAAAAATTTCCTGGGTAACTTCCTTTGAGTGTATGGGATCATAAACATTTCTAAACATTTTTATGTTCCATCAAAACACCTTGGATGGAGTGAGAGGCTCGAGAAGCTGAAGCAGGTGAATTATCTGATAAAATATTGGATGTTTTAAGCTTTTTGAAGGATTCCAGTGGCAAGGCATATGGGAGAAAGGCTGCTTGCAATTTCTGCATTGGCGCACAGATCTGGATGTTGATACTTCCTTTTGAAGGTTAGGAATGAGTTGTTTTAGGGTCATAAACCTCAAAGGAAAGGCATAAAGCCTACTTATGGGGGAATTCTGTGCATGATATTTAAAAATTCTGCATTGTTTATTTGTAGTTCTTTTGCATAGAATTTCCCCATTATAAGGTGTGAAATTCCCTCCTGCCTTTTCCCGTCAGGCTACAGCCTCCCCTGTTCCATCTCTCACTCCAGCTGCAGTTCTCTCTCCCTCCAAGTCCCAACAAGACCCCTAATTCTGTACCCATAGTCTTCTACATGCAGTACTCCCATCTTTCATTCTCTTCCTCCCCCCCCAATCTCACATTCATTCTCTTCCTTTCTCCATCTGTCTCTCTCATCATCTCCATGGTACACCCTTAGCTTGTTCTGACCCTTGCTGCTTCCCCCCCCCCAAAAAAAAAAAAAAAATCCCCATGGCGCACACAGCTTTGATTGCCCACCCTGAAACCCCAGAGCAGACTCCCATTTTGGCTATCCCCCCCATGACATCTTGCTCTTAGCACCCCCTCCCCTTTAGAGATTTTGCAGCAGGAGGAAGAGGAAGTGAACCATGGCAGATTGGGTCACTTCTTTCTGTTTTGCTGGCCTAGACCCGACTATATATGTGAACACCTGCAGACATACTGGGTTCTGCTGGGTCAGCATAGTCCTATTAGGGAACTGCTTGCTTTATAACTGGTGTCTGTGTGAGTACAAATTTCCAGTCTTGATTTGGGGGGGAGGAGGGGAATTGAGTGTTTAGGCTGAGTGATATTCTCACTTCAGATTGAGATACCCATCCCTCGCTTTGCCAGCGCAGACAATTCCATCTTGAAGCAGTGAAACTTAAGGACCTGCAGAATGGATGATAAAAGATCATACCAGCTGCGGGATTGAGTCTCCCTTGTTCAGGGTCTTCCTCTTCCCTGCAGCTTCTACTGCAGGAGTTCAGATAGCTAATGAGTGGCTGTGCTGTATCAAGAACAAAAGAATAGCCAAATTGAGTCAGACTGATGGTCCCTGTATTCCAGTATCCTGTTTCCAATAGTGACCAATCCAGGTTATACAAGTACCTGGCAGAATGCCAAAATTGTAGCAAGATTCCATGCAACTGACCCTGAGGATAAGCAGTTGCTTTCCCCATCTCTCTCTTAATAGCAGGTTATGGATTACTTCCTCAGGAATTTGCCCGGACCTCTTTTTAAATCCAGATACACTAAAACTTGTCACCACATCCTCTGGTAATGAGTTCCAGAGCTTAACTATTAGGTGAAAAAACTATTTTCTTCCATTTGTTTTAAAAGTATTACCGTGTAACTTCTTGGAATGTCCCCTGATCTTTATGCTTTTTGAAAAAGTCTGTTTGCTTGTTTATTTCACGCAGTATTATGTAGACCTTGTCATATCCCCCTCAGCCTTCTCTGAGCTCCAACCTCTTAAGCCTTTCCCTGTATGAAAGACTTAAGAGGGTGTGGAGGAGTGGCCTAGTGGTTAGCGTGGTGGACTTTGGTCCTGGGGAACTGGGTTCGATTCCCACTGCAGACACAGGCAGCTCCTTGTGACTCTGGGCAAGTCACTTAACCCTCCATTGCCCCAGGTACAAATAAGTACCTGTATAAATAAAAACGTAGCACATATGAATTTATCTTCTTGGGCAGACTGGATGGACCGTGCAGGTCTTTTTCTGCCGTCATCTACTATGTTTACTATGTATATAATATGTAAGCCGCATTGAACCTGCTATGAGTGGGAAAGCACGGGGTACAAATGTAACAAAAAAAAAAAAAAAAGGCGCTCCAATTTTTAATCATTTTGGTCATCCTTCTTTGAACATTTTCTAATCCTGTTACACCTGTGGTCTCCAATAGATGCTTATTTAGTGTATGTATTTCAGTAATGCTGCCTTATTCCTATATGCAGGATTCTTATTTTGGCAGAAACCTGTTAGTGGGGGAGCACTGACAGCTAGAGATGAATTGTGGTATAGAACAAAAGCAAAATTCAGTAACACTTGCTGGTCTTACACTGAAATTAAAAGCCTTCATTAATATAAATATTTTCATAGGTCGGTAACGGGGGGAAAATTCCTATTTCTGGAAAGGCCTTTATGGTTTTGTTGGCAGCCATACAAATGACAGGGCTGATTTAGGCATGTTTAAAAGGCTGTTGTGTGGCTACAGATCGTGAGTTTATTTGTTGTGATGGGCTGAAGAGAAATCCCATGAAGTGGTAACTGTTGTGGGTTGATGGATACTGACGGTAGCTGACCTTTCTTTGGTTTCTGATTCAGTGATTGAATGCAGTTTTATATTTAGTTGTGTTTCAGGTTTTCAGCCCCATAAATGATCTGGGTTCAGTGCTACTACTAAAACCTCCTTAAGGGGTCTTTTCTGAAGCTTAGCTCAAGTTATCTGCAGCAGGGCCCATAGGAATAAAGTGGGCCCTGCTGCAGATAACTCAAGCTAAACTTTAGTAAAAGACCCCCCCCCCCTTAGTTTCTCCTGCTTACTGAACACTAATGTAGTTATCAATAGGAGATCAGTAATTGCAGTGAAAGATAATCAGATTTTAAAGATAAAATTAAAAATGGAAATGTGGATTAAGTATGAAATGCATGTTTAGTTTCATTCTGATTTTTTTTTTGTGTGTACTGTAGTAGAAGCTTTGATGGAAATGATACCTGGGTCCTCAGTTGCCTCAAACCAGACATAGTTTGCAGCAAATAAGTCTGATTAAGAGGTAGATGCACTAAACGTTTTTCATCGTTAAATGAGCCCTCAGGGAAGAATTTCCTATCCTTTCCATGCACTTAAGCCTATTTTCCGACGACAGTAGCAGCTAACGAAAACGGAATGGAGATGAGCAATTAGTGTGAAAACCCCATTGAAACGACATGCACTAACCTTTTCCGATTGCCTTTACGCAGGAAAAAGGCAGGAAAACTAACGAGAGGTCTGGACCTCTCGTTAGGACAGCTCCGTGGCAGGAAAAAGTGTTAAGTGAAAAAATAAACAAACTTTGAGCCAATCCCAGCGCATTAGCAGAGCTAAAAGCGCTGTGATTGGTCCAAAGGACCTCAGAAAACACATAAAAAATAAAAATAAAAAAAGGATCGGGAGGGGGCAAGGGCGCTCATCAGGAGCGTCCTGTACGGACGGCCTTGCCCCCCCCCCGCTGCTCCCCACTTTCCGCCGCTCCCCCCACCCCGAAAAAGCAAACTTCTAGAAGCCCCTGCCCCCCTCCCTTCCTCACTACTCTCTCACCTCAGCTCCGCCTCCCGACATCCTCCGTCCGTGCCCCGCCCCCTTTTGGGGTCGTCGCCGCCATTCCCCTCCTCCATCGGGCCCCCCTTCCTCTTACCGGGCCCGTGCAGCGCCTCTCTCCTCCGAAGGCGCTGCACGGGCAAGAAGAAAGCTGAATCAGCTGATGCCTGCCTTCGCGATGGCGCGTCTTTCTTCTGCTGCGCCCGCCCCTGTCTGACGTCAGTAACCTACGTAGGTTACTGACGTCAGACAGGGGGCGGGCCCAGGAGGAGAAAGACGCTCTATCGAAGCTAGGCGAAGGCAGGCATCAGCCGATTCAGCTTTCTTCTTGCCCGTGCAGCGCCTTCGGACAGAGGAGAGAGGCGCTGCACGGGCCCGGTAAGAGGAAGGGGGGCCCGATGGAGGAGGGGAATGGCGGCGACGACCCCAAAAGGGGGCGGGGCACGGACGGAGGATGTCGGGAGGCGGAGCTGAGGTGAGAGAGTAGTGAGGAAGGGAGGGGGGCAGGGGCTTCTAGAAGTTTGCTTTTTCGGGGTGGGGGGAGCGGCGGAAAGTGGGGAGGGGGGCAGGGGCTGCTAGAATTTTGCTTTTTCGGGGTGGGGGGAGCGGCGGAAAGTGGGGAGCAGCGGGGGGGGGGGGGGGGGGGGGGGGGGGGCAAGGCCGTCTGTACAGGACGCTCCTGATGAGCGCCCTTGCCCCCTCCCAACCCTTTTTTTTTTATTTTTGTTTTTATTTGGGAGCCATGTGCTTGCGATTTGACTGTGTTTTGACTGTTTGTGGCATGCGCAGAGCAGCTAACATAACGCTTGGCTGCTCTGCGCATGATTTGGGGGCCGATTAACGATGTGTATTGTGATTCTTTGATACATTGTACGTTTCACTACCGATCTCAGCATGTGTGACTTTTTTTTTGGTGCATTTTCGTTATTTTAAAATCGTTAGGGACTTTAACGATTTAGATTTTTTTACGTTTGGTTGCTGCATCTGCCTCTAAGTCATAAATTTTGCTTGTCCTGAGAAATTGTAATGGTGTGTAAAAAAAAAAAAAAAAGCAGTACACTCATAGAGTGGAGAATGTATAGTGATCTTTATCAGATGAAGTTCTACAAATGAAATCAAACAGGTTTGAATGTACTTCACAGCAGCAGTTCATTTGGTGCCTAATTGTTCAGGAAGAAAATGAAGGCATGGCAGTATCTAGAAGGCATTTGTTGTATAACTTTGATAATGGGCAGAAGCAATGGGATATTTACCCCCCCCCCCCGCCCCCCCTGTTTATAAAGCCACGTGGTACTGCCGACACAGCCCATTCATAGTGAATGGGCTGTATCCACATTACCACATCGGCAGCTGCTAGCGCAGCTTTATAAACAGGGGCCTTAGGGAATTAGGGTGGGGGCTGTGAATTTTTCTGTTTGTCTAATGCGGACTGATATAGTTTATGTTGCTTATTTTGTGTTTTGAGAGAGGCAAATTATCAAGTTGAATAAATGAAATAAAAGGAATTTTGGCCAGATTACACTTCTCTGATGTAGAAGGGCCGTTTCAAATGCTTTGTTTATGGCAGTCTATATTTGTAAAGCAAAAGAACAAGGAGGACGCACTCCGCAGTGTAGCGAGGCCAAACAGAAACAGCGATGTGGATGATGGATGGCAGAAGATTTCTTATTGAACATACAAATGACTTGACACATACTGTGTTTTGGCCCGAAGGCCTGTCTCAGGAGTCAAATGATATCTAAAAGCATAATCAAAAATTAAAAATTGTAACTCAATATGGAGTGAAAGACAAATGGTACAAATTAAAGCTTCCATTAAATATGAATAAGTAAATATGAAACATAAATACATTTTTAACATAAAATAATACATATCACTGATTGAGATAAAAATGTATTAATAAATACAAAATGTAATAAAAATAAAAACAGTAATAAAAAAAGAAAACGGATAACATACCATAAAAGTAAAAGTGACACAATCCATCAACATTGTGCAAAATAAAGGACCACACAACTGGATAATTAACAGTACAATATATCATTCAGATTGCATTTGTTACATAGCATCCTTGAGCATGTAAAAGTATCTACAAACAAATAAAACCGTTGGTAACAAAATAGATACATATGAAATAAAAAAAAAATGGGGGAGAACAAAAACAGTTACAAAACTGGAACAGTGTATATAAAATATACAATAAACTTACTAAAGTGTATGATTGTAAAGTGAAGAAAGACATGATCTATATGGTGAAAGCTATTTAATTCTTGACTTTCAAAATAAAGTGAACAATTATGCAGTGAGGGATAGAGGTGAATACCTGCATGTATTGATAAACTGTGCAGAGCAGCCAAAGTGAGTGTGAAAATAGTAACATGACTAGTAATAAGAGATGTGGGAGTGATATTAAATAGTCAATTTGTATCTCAATTGGTGGTATGCATTTTTATTTTATGTATGTAAATGTCATATTTTACATATTTATAAGTAAAATACAAGTACTTGTGACCTGGTTTGACCACTGTTGGAAACAGGATACAGGGCTAGATGGACTGTTGGTCTGACCAGTATGGCTACTCTTATTATGTTATTTAATGGAAGTTTTAATTTGTACCATTTGCCTTTAATTGTATATTGAGTTACGATTTTTTATTTTTATTGTTTTAGATATCATTTGACTCCTGAGGCAGGCCATCGGGCTGAAACACAGTCTGTTTTGAGTCATTTGTATGCTCAGCAAAGAATCTTCTGCCAGCCATCGTCCACATTGCTGTTTTTGTTTAGTTTATATTTGTAGCCTGATGCTAGTAAGTTTTCTGTTTTCACTACTGTGAAGAACTAGTTCCTTGGATTCCTTAAAAATGTTTTAATAAATATTTTGTGCAATTTACTTCGTCCTTGATATTGGTCCTTGAAGTACATTTTGTTAAGCTATGCTGGGCAACCTTCTTTTGTAACAGCAGCAGTTCTCACTGCCTTAGGGGTTCTTTTACTAAGCTGTGGTAAAAAGGGCCGGGGCTGTTTTTGTTGTGTGCTGAGGCCTTTTTTTTTTTTTTTTTATTTGCCAGAGCTGGTAAAAAAGGCCAAAAAATGACATGACCATGCGGTAAAATTGCTCTTATCACGTGGCCTTGCGGAAGGGGGAGCACTTAATGCCAACCATTGAGGTGGCGGTAAGCGCTCCTGCACTAACCTGGCGGTAACTGGTTAGCGTGTGGTGCTGCTCGATTATTGCCAGTAACCCCCTGTGGAATATTTTTTTAAATAGTAAACTATCGTCGGAAATGCCACGTGTGGGGGTGGAATTACTGCCAGTGCCCGCATTGGGCTGGTGGTAGCTCCAGATTGTTGTGTGGTTAGCTCACAGTGGGCTTACTGCCACTTAGTAAAAGGGCCCCATGGTGTCCTGGCTGCACCAGTCTGATTGTTGGGTTGTATTCCCTTCCTACCAGCAGATGGAGGTAGAGAACCTGATTTTTTTCCCAGTGATTTTTCCCAGTATAAGGGTTGGTGCTCTGTGGAAAACTCCAGTATTTTCTCCATCTCCAACAAAATGATAGTTTGTACAGGTTGGTGCATCTGGTCTAGCTCCCAGCCATGAAGGCTAAGGTTGCATTGCTTGGTCAAGCTTAATGGTCTTGCTCCCAGGTTCCCGTTCACTGATTGTACCTGGTGGAGCATAGCTCTACAGCCTCATGTCATTGCCCATGGGACCCTTCCACAGGGGGAGTGGGTCCTCATCCCCCTTTCTGCCTTCCTGCACCCTTTGTGGGTGCTCCCAGGCTCCCTTAAAAAACATTGGGTGGCTGTCTGGTTTAGCTTTATTCCCCTAATATTAGCTGAATTTTTCCAGGGCCATTAATCAGTAGGAATTCATCAACCTGACATGACACGCTCTGGTTGCTGGTTGGTATTTAAGACCATCACCTACCTCAGTCATTAGCTTATTTGGCTTGTAACTGAAAGGAAGGGAAGAGACTTAGATGTATTTGGAATTCGTTTGACAAATTTTTAAAATTTGTTGAAGAAGCTTCCCATGAAGTCAGCTGTATTTGAGCATTTCACATAAATCAAGGTGGAAAATATTTTGTGTCAGTGTATGACAGAAGACACAGGCAGCGATTTAAAAAAAAAAAAAAAAAAAGTTTCTAGAAGAGCTTCCAATCTCCAATATATGTGCTTTCATCTACATATAGTCAAGCTATGAGAGAAAGTGATAGCAAAAGCAAGAAACCAATGCCTATGGAACTTCCAGCCAGGCAAGAGAAAAGAAAACTTCAGACACAACATATGCTGTGTTGTGGCGCACTCTGCAGCTGGCAATAAGAGAGAATCTGAAGAGGGACGTGCTGCTGGTCCTGTTTGACAAGATTAGGAACGAGTTGTTGCTGCCAGAACACCTAATGTTGTTCCCCTTTTGAAGAGATGTGCCTTATAAAAGTGGCTATTATTGATGAAGTCAATATACAGTTATATACATATACAATAAGTACCTGTATATGTAAGCCGCATTGAGCCTGCCATGAGTGGGAAAGCGCGGGGTAACAAAGGTACAAAAAAAAATAAATAAATAAAAGTCATACACTAGGGCAGTATCTACTTAACATTAACTAAGGATGAATTTGATTTTGAAAGATATCTGGATCAGGAGTGTGCAAAGTGTCTCTGCATAGAAAAGGGTTCCGCTGAATTCACAGAGAACAAATTTCTGTCCTCCATGTGTATGTGTTCATGGTTGTCTCCCTGCAACTTCTCTCACCCTTTCTCGCCTCTTGTCTTTTCTCTCCATCATGAACCCCCCAACACACACACTCTCAACCGCTGTTTTCCCAGTCCCACCGACATACTTTCCATATCTTCCATCTTCTCTTCCCTCTTGAGCTTGTACTCCCTCTCTGCCTGCTCTTTTTTCTCCCTGCCAGTTCCCTTCCCCCATTTATAGCCCATGTTCCCTTTTCAAGTTTCTCAAAGTCTGTTTCTATTTCTCTCACACAGCTCCACTCTCCTGTCCCTATCACCCAGCCTCTCTTCCTCTTATAGATCCTTTCTACTGCTTTCAGCCCATCATAGCAGCATATTTTTCTCAGTGTTGCTCTGTTGTTTTCATCTGAATTGCTTAACATTTTACTTTTGGCAACACATGTAAAACTGTCATGTCAATAAAGTTATGTCTCTCTCCTTTCTACAGTGTCTATCTGCAGCGCTTCCTCTCCCCATTGGCAGTGCAGGCTGGAAGCGTTTCTATCGTAGGCTGCAGCAGCTTCCTCCTCTCCCTAAAGCCTATTGGTCACACAGCTAGTCAATAGGCTACAGGGGGAGGCAGGAGCAGTAGCTAGGATGCCTTGCAATATGGAATTTTGTTTGACAACATTTTTTAAATATAAATTCATAGTGTCAAGCTTCCCATGAAGTCAGCTGTATTTGAGCATTTCATAACTCAAGATGGAAAATATTTTGTGTGTCAGTGTATGATGCAGGACCTAGATGAAGACTAATACTGTGATGCCAAAATCAGCACATATGCAGGCAATAATAAAAATGCACTTACAAGAGCTTCCAATCTCAAAAGACATTTACAACACTTTCATCCAGAAGTATTCTGACTGAGGGGGGATATGATTAAGGTCTATAAAATCCTGAGTGGTGTGGAGTGGGTGGAAGTGAATTGATTTTTCACTCATTCAAAAAGTACAAAGACCAGAGGACACGCAATGAAATTGCATGGAAATACTCTTAAAACAAATAGGAGTAAATATGTTTTCACTCAAAGAATAGTTAAGCTCTGGAACTCGTTGCTCCTGCAACTGAGGAACAAGCTGAAGTTGCTATAGAACAACAAAATGATGATCTTTTAGATTATATTGTTGTAGCTGCTTAAAACTCTCCTGAATTCACCACGTGTGCTGTTGTGCACACACTGCAGCTGGCAATAAGTGAAAGCCTTCAAGAATGACATCATAGTATCATAGTAGATGACGGCAGAAAAAGACCTGCACGGTCCATCCAGTCTGCCCAACAACATAAACTCATCTGTGCTGCTTTTTGTGTATACTACTACTTATCATTTCTATAGCGCTACAAGGCATATGCAGCTCTGTACACCATACATAAAAGACAGTCCCTGCTCAAAGAGCTTACAATCTAGATAAGACAGGTAAACAGAACAATTAAGGGTAGGGAATAAAGAGGTGAGGATAAAGGACATGGCAAGTGAGTTAGGAGTCATGTGCAGTGGTAAAGAGGTGGGTTTTGAGTTTGGATTTGAAAATGGCCAAAGACGGAGCTAGACGTATAGACTCGGGAAGTCTATTCCCGGTGTGAGGTACAGCCAGATAAAAGGAACAGAGTCTTGAATTAGCAGTAGAGGAGAAAGGGACAGATAAGAGAGAGATCTACAGAACGGAGTACTCGAGAGGGGACGTAGGGGGAGACAAGAGTGGAGAGATACTGGGGAGCGGCAGAGTGAATGCACTTTTAGGTCAATAGGAGAAGTTTGAATTGAATACGGAAACGGATAGGGAGCCAGTGAAGTGACTTAAGGAGAGGGCTAATGTGGGCATAGCGGCTTTGGTGGAAAATGAGTCGCGCAGCAGAGTTTTGGATTGATTGAAGAGGAGGCCTAAGAGGGAGGCCGGTGAGAAGTAGGTTACAATAATGAAGACGAGAGGTGATAAGAGTGTGGATAAGGGTTCTGGTAGAGTGCTCAGAGATGATGGGACGGATTTTGTGGATGTTATAGAGAGAGAAACGACAGGTTTTGGCAATCTGCTGAATGTGAGCAGAGAAGGAGAGAGAGGAGTCAAAGATGACCCCAAGGTTACGAGCTGATAAGACAGGGAGCATGAGAGTGCCATCTACCGAAATAGAGACGGGGGAGAGGAGAGGTAGGTTTAGGGGGAAAGATGAGAAGCTCGGTTTTGGCCATGTTAAGTTTCAGATGTTGAGACATCCAGGCAGCGATATCAGATAGGCAGGCTGAGACAGCTGGATGCTGGTTGAGATTTCGGGGGTAGAGAGGTAGATTTGGGAGTCATCAGCATAGAGATGGTATTGAAAGCCATGGGATGATATTAGAGAGCCAAGGGAAGAAGTATAGATGGAGAACAGGAGAGGACCGAGAACAGAACCCTGAGGTACACAGATTGGTAGAGGGATAGAAGTGGAAGAGGATCCACCAGAGTGTACACTAAAGGTGCGAAGCGAGAGGTAGGAGGCGAATCAGGAAAGAACAGAACCCTGGAATCCAAATGAAGACAGTGTATCAAGGAGTAGGCTGTGATCAACAGTGTCAAAAGCGGCGGATAGATCGAGAAGGATGAGGATAGAATAGAGATCTTTGGATTTGGCCAGGAACGGGTCGTTGGAAACTTTAGTAAGTGCAGTTTCAGTTGAATGAAGAGGGCGAAAGCCAGATTGGAGTGGGTCAAGAACAGCATGAGATGAGAGAAAGTCAAGACAGAGGCGGTGAACGGGCGCGTTCAAGTAACTTGGAAAGGAAGAGGAGGAGGGAGATGGGTCGATAGTTGGAAGGACAGGTAGGGTCAAGTGAAGGCTTCTTCAGGAGCGGTGTGACCACAGCATGTTTTGAAGGCATCAGGAACGGACGCAGTGGAAAGAGAGAGATTGAGGATATGACAGATAAAAGGGGTGAGAGTAGGAGAGATGGTGTTAAGAAGATGGGTAGGAATGGGATCAGAGGAACAGGTAGTTCGTTTTGAGGAGGAGAGAAGATGTGATGTTTCTTCATCAGTGATCTTGGGAAAGGAGGAAAAGGATGGAGGGGTTGAAGAAACAGGGAAACAGACAAGGGGATGGACAAGGGGAGGGAGAGGTGGGGGTGGTTTGGTAGAGAATTCGAGGTTTATCTTCTGAACCTTGTCGTGGAAGAACTCAGCTAGGGTCTGGGGGGAGTTGGGGGTGGAGGCACCTTGAGGAGAGAGTTTAGTGTGGTGAAGAGAAGTCGAGGGTTTGAGCCGAGAGAGTTAGCTGGATGTAGTAGTCCTATTTGGCAAGTAAGAAAACAGATTGGAAGGAGGTCAACATGAATTTGAAGTGTAAGAAGTCAGCAAGGGCACGAGATTTCAGCCAGAGGTGTTCGGCGGAACGGATACAGGAACATAGCGGATTTTAGGGGTTAGCCAGGGCTGGGGTTTGGTACATCTTATAGCACAGGGCATGAGAGGTGCAAGAGTGTCTAAGGCAGAGGATAGAATAGTATTGTAGGACGAGATGGCATCATTGACAGATTTGGATGGTGTAGTGGTAGAGAAGAGGTTCGAGACATTGGAGGATAGGGTAGTAGGGTCAATGGCTTGGAGATTCCTAGAGAGATTGGACTGGATTGGGCGGGAGGAAGTTTGTGTGAAGGATATTAGATGATGGTCAGAAAGGGGAAGATTTGAGGTAGAGGAATTGGAGGGAGAGCAGTTATAGGAGAAGATAAGATCAAGACAGTGACCATTTTGGTGGGTATGGGAAGTGGAGCATAGTTGAAGATTGAAGGAGGATGTTAAGGTGAGGAACTGAGAGATGTAAGAGTTGGAGGGATCATTAAAGTTGCCAAGGATGAGGGAGGGGGAGGAAGGATCATGAAAGAAGGAAAGCCAAGCGTCAAAGTTGCTGAGAAAAGGATGAAAGGGATTTATCAGGGGGACGATAAATAATTGCTATTCTAAGAGGCAAAGGATTGAATAGGCGGACGGAGTGGACTTCAAAGGAAGAAAAATAGAGAGACTGAGGTGGCGGAAAAGATTGAAATTTCGAAGAGGGGGAGAGTAATAGACCAACACCACCACCACGGCCAATAGGGCGAGGAGTATGAGAGAAGAGGTAACCTCCATGGCAGAGAGCTGCGTCTGAAGCAGAGTCATCAGGGCAGAGCCAAGTTTGTTATCGCGAGCAGATGGAGGCTACGAGTGATAAAAGGTCATGGATATAGGGACGTTTGTTGCAGATGGAGATACCTTACCTTGATTCTGCTAATCTGATTGACAAAGGTGAGGAAAGTAGTCATTGCTGCCAGAACACCTAAAATTCATGTCATTTTGAAGAGATGAGCTGGAAAAGGGGCAGTTGTTCAAGTTACATTCTGAGGCAGTACCTACTTAATGATTCAGTGCTTGCTTGATTTGTAACCCTTTCTTGTGGACATGGCCAACTGTCACGTGATGCTAAGTGAAAGTCAGTGGACATAAGTGACAGAATTTTTCAAACCATGCAGAAATTGTAGGCAGGGCTGCTGAGAGGGTGGGGGGCAAGAATCCCCTGGGCCCGGCCTCCAGGGAGATCCCGGCGCCAGAGTCTGTCTCTCTCCTGCTTCTGACAGAACCTGGGTTTCGCATCCCAACAGGAGCAGGAGAGAGAGATCTCTGGCGCCGAGCCTTTCTTTAAAAGTTGCGGAAGAGCAGACAGGACTTTGGGGCCTCTGGTTTGGCTGGCGTGGATCCCCAAGTTCCACCAGCAGGAACCTTCCTCCAGCACTTTTCTCCGCCGCACTGCCTGCCCTGCGACTGCTTTTCCCCTTATGTCGCGCATAAGTAATGTAATGTATCATTTGTATTCCGTCAAAGTTGTTAAATCGCAAGAGGATTGTGAAAAATGACAAGAGGACCTTATGACACTGGGCATCCAAATGGCAGATGACGTTTAATGTGAGCAAGTGCAAACTGATGATTGATTGTGGGAAAGAGGATCCCGAATTATAGTTATATAGTACAAGGTTCTACATTAGGAGTCACCGACCGGGAAAGGGATCTAGGCGTCATTGTTGATGATACGTTGAAACACTCTGCTGAGTGTGCGGCGATGGGTAAGAAATTAAATAGAATGTTAGGTATTATTAGGAAAGGAATGGAAAACATGATAGAGGTCTATAAAATAATGAGTAGAGTGGAACGGGCAGATGTGAATCACTTGTTTACTCTTTCCAAAAATTGTAGCACTAGGGGGCACACAATGAAGCTAGAAAGTAGTAAATTTAAAACGAATTGGAGAAAATATTTCTTCACTCAACGTGTAATTAAACTCTGGAATTAATTGCCAGAGAAGGTAGTAAAAGCAGTTCGTTTAGTGGGGTTTAAAACAGGTTTGGATGGCGTCCATAGACCATTATTGAAATGGACTTGGGGAAAATCCACTGCTTATTTTTAGGATAAGCATCACAAAATGTATTGTACTGTTTTGGGATCTTGCCAGGTACTTGTAACCTGGATTGACCACGGTTGGAAACAGGATACTGGGCTTGATGGACCTTCGGTCTGTCCCAGTATGGCAATACTTATGTACTTATGTAATTGGAAAAATTCCTTTGTCACTCATTTACAGTGACTAAAATATTACAAGCTGAGGATTTAACTTAGGTATGTTATTGAAGGAGTAGAAGACCCTGATGATTCATCTGTCCCAAAAAGGAGAGTTAATTGCATATGACATTTCTGCTTCAATGAAATGAAAATGAGCATAATTTATTAAAAAAAAAAAGTGAGATTCTTTCTGCAGTTCATGCAGACTCAATGCACCGGATTGTTTTGGATGATGAACAGCTGACTAAAAGGGAAAGGTGCTCTGTGTGAGGTCGCAGTTAGTATGAATGGGTTGCACGAATGTCAGGAGGCTGAAGACTTTGCAGGACTAACATCAACTGAGGATGAATTTGATTTTGATAAATATGTGAATCAGGAAGAGCGTGGAGAGTGTCTCTGCATAGAAAAGGATTCCTCCAAACACATAGCAAATTGAGTAAATTTCAAATTAATTTCTCACTTGCACAAAAAGTTGAAAAGTTGATTATTCATAAAAACTAACAGTGCAAAAAGCCATTCCTTTATATCCTGAAATTATTAGAGATGTTGCTGTAGTGGTTACTGCTTTATCACCGACCCAAGTTAGTATTGAGAGGTTGTTCTTTGAGAATAATTAGATCAGATTTGAGGGCATCCATGAAGGAGGATCTGACTGAGGCAATTCTTTCTCTGAGGATATATTCTTCAAAGATTTATTAAAAAATTTCTCCTATGTGCTATTGGATTTCCTAATTTGTGGACTTGAACTGGATATATTACAATAATGTAAAAATTTTGAGAGCTGTTATGAAGGTTCAGGTTACATTGTAACTTATAAATGATTTTTTTTTCTTGAATACCAGCTTTTCTGTATACGTTTTTCATTTTGCTTATTTTGAATTATGAATAAAAAAATATAAAAAGTGTATTGCATATTTTTATTTGACAATATTTTTTTTGTTTAGGTTCTTTGTTCAAACTTTTAAATAAATATTTGTTGTGGTGTATTCTAATTTTGTACATGAAGAAATAAATATCCTAAGGTTCTGGAATTAATGACATTTCTTTCAGATCTAATAGGAGTTGAGTCTAACGGTAGAAAAATAGGGGACTCCAAGGTTTGGTTTACTGAATCTAGGCCTTGTTCGTAGGGTATCCATTTTGCATCTCATTTACACTCTACAGGGTCTTCATATAACTTTATCCAGAATGGCGGTGTTTTCACTGTACAGATATTCTTTCCCAGTTCCCTGTAGAATTGTTTTGGGTTTTCTCTAAATGTATTTTATATCTCTCCACTGATTTCTTTATATCCGCAATTTTTGTGCTTCAGCTGTTAGTTATTATTGGAGCATATGAATTTAAGATCTTCCTCCGTCAATGCAGCATGTTTCAATTTAATATTTTGGATCTTCCTCAGTATTTTTGGTGATTTGTGATTCTGTTAGGTATCCATCTATCAAGGACATCTCTGTTTGCAAAGATTTTATTTTTCCTCAATGTGAGTTTTCCAAGGAGTAGTTGATTTTCTCTCTTTTGACACACAATCCTCAATGGTAAAACCCTTTCTGTAATTATTTTGGCTGCACAATAGTGTATACGGTTAATTTCTATAATATCCAAAGACTGTTGTCTTAACACAAATTATAGCCTTATTCATCTTATTTATCAAATTCCTTACTCTAGGTGTTAGTTTCAACTTGGTCAACCTTTCTCTCTCCTTGAGCCCAGCAAATGTATCTATATCATTATAAGCCAGCAAGTTCAACTGCTATATCCTCCACCTCTGGGTCCTTCTTCAGTTCTTCTTCAGTTGACTTCTGTTCCTGTCCTTCATTTATCATGGTATCTTGCATTTCTTGAACTCCTCTATCTACACCTCAGCTATTGCAAAACCCTTCCCTGTTGCTGCCTCCAAATGTTGTGGCTGCTCTGGTACCTTTCCTCCTGCACCCCTTGTTACATCCCCTTTGTCCATTTCATTCTCTTTCTGCTGCATCACTTGGCTGTCATCCTGACTCGGGTTACCGTTCATTGTCCAATCAAGGATCTTAGGCATCAATTGTCTTTTTCCTCCAGTTTCTGACAAGCTCTCTTTGTGTACCCTCTGCAATCAAATACAGGGTTTATAGCATAACAATAGCAGTACATCTCTCTCTCTCTTTTTTTAATCTGCAGGAATCCACCTAACTGTTATTAATCCTCTTAATCTTTTTATTAGTTTCTGTGGTTTATCTCTTGGTCTATGACTGGGTCAGGGATGTTTTCTTCTCCTGAAGGTTTTGTACTTTCAGACTATTGCATAAGCCAGAGGTGGGCACCATTTTATCTTGGACAACTTGCAGCCAGTATGTATTCTTCTTTTTCTGTCCTACCATACTTATATAGTAGTATCTCCTAGTATAGATGTTATATACAACAGGGTCACCATGTGAAGGTACTCAGCAAGACTCGGGGAGAAAACTTGTCCCTTCCTCCCCCATAGAGAGACATAGCAATCCACTAGTTCTCTGTTTGACTGTATGCAAGTTTCTATACTGTAGACACTGGGAGTCCTTACATGGATTTGCATTGGACCATTTTTTTTAGAGGGGTGCTTATTTCTTTGGAAATCCTGTTCTGATTTTCAAACTATAAGCTCTGTTTACAAAGGCGCGCTAGCGTTTTTAACATTCGCTAACCGTGTAGATGCCCATAAATGGACTGAGGATAGAGGTGTATGTGGGGTGTGCTGTGTATGCTTAGAAGTTTACACTTTTGAGCTTTCAAAGAGCTGTTTTGTCCCTGCAGCATTGAATGATGACATTTGATCCTGTTGTCTATTAAAAAAGACAAGTTGAAGGTGAGCAACAGTGCTGTTGAGTGTATTTTCTGCTACCTGCAAGCCTTTTTTTTTTTTTTTACACTATGTATATTATGCAACTGGATGGATCAGCAGGAGGAAGTGAAAACAAACCTAATCTTTGAATTATCATTTGACACCTCCTGAGGAGAAGTAGATAAGCAATCTATTACCATGGATTTCTTTTTTTAGAGTCTTATTTTGCATGTTTAAAGACACCGGTCTGTCACCTTTGGTGCTGCTAGACAGGCTGTGTCTATATAATTGCAGTTTTAATTTAAATTTATTTTACTTCTAGTATCTGAAATTAATCCTTACGGTAGGAACATGACCTTAGTTAACTTTTCCTTCTATTGAATAGAGGTTTTTGTTTGTGTGTTTGATATATTTTAAAATGTTACACAGCAACTTGTGTTTGTGCACACAGTTATTGCCTTCATATATGTTTCTTGATAATTCTTTCCTTTAATAGTTTGTGGTCCTATAAACAGTTGCCATTATTAGTCTTTAGCAAAGCTGGAAATAGTTCATTTTTATAAGTATAAATATAGTACAATAGGATTTCATATTTTTACAGGTACACCAAATGCAATGGGAGGACTATTCAAATTTTTTTCTTAATGGTTGTTGATTACTTGCTGTTGTGCCGCAGACTACTTTTTTTTAGAAACAGTAATGTATATAATTATCTATTTAACATCATAGAATAATCTTCTGTTTTCTATATGTTCCTAATTAAAAATGGAAATGGAGCAGTGCGTAATTTTAGATATAAATGAGCATTCCTGGTGGTATTGATAGCCTGTCCTACATTTAAATTACAGATTTCAGAAAATTTATCAAGCAGCTCTGGTTTAAATTTTTAATTTTTTTTTCTCAGTATAGAACATGATTAAGTAGTGATTCAGAATATAAACCTTTGACAGATACTTCAGAATACTATTACACGTTCTTGATTTATTAATATTTGATATTCTACCTCTTCATGCAGATAATGAAAGTAGGTCACAATATAAATTTATAATATGCAAAATAACATTATGGAATTATAGTAAAATACTAGTACAGTAGTGCATGCAGCTGGAATACAATAAACAAATGTTATGTTATACTTATTTTTATAAACTGCCACTTTATGTACAGAACTCTGAGAGCTAGTGAGTGGATTTTTTTTCATGTTCATTGTCTTAAAGGGCTGCACTCGGTGAGTTGTGAGTCGGCGCCTAATATAGAAGATTGACTGGCTGAGTAGTGAAGTTTAGTACAATTTTCATGTGTTTCTAATATATTGTATATTACTCTATGATGGTTTACTGCTTTTATGATATTTTCAGGCTGAGCTTACCCTGCAGGGGAACAGATGCCCAAATGTCTGTCACATTTCATGGATAGAAATTAGTGCTCAATGAGAGAGATGCTAGAGGTCTAAGTGCTAGCAATTTAAATGAAATTTGTTAGTAGTAATTGTAACTTTATTTTGTAGTAATTTGAAGGGTACACTTATAAACTGACACTACAGGTTTATATTTTAAATTGCAACATGTTTTTATTTTATTTTTAAAAATTGGTGGGTTTGTTTACTGCAGTGGTTCCCAAACTTGGTCCTCGAGGCGCCTCCGCCAGTCAGGTTTGCAGGATATCCACAATGAATATGCATGAGAGAGATTTGTATGCAGTGAAGCCAGTGCATTCAAATCTCTCATGAATATTCATTGTGGATATCTTGAAAACCTGAAAGGCTGAGGTGCCTCCAGGACCAGGTTTGGAAACCACTGGTTTACTGTAGTGTGGAAAAGATTCTGAGACAATGGGTCTGAATAAGATGCTCTGCCCTGTTTGCCCTATTTTAAAGTAGCCTTCAAACGGAAGGAGATATTTTGCAGGCATCGGAGAAATTGGAAAATATCTGACTTAGCTAGTGTAGGGAGATGTGCTAGTGGAAAACTGAACAGCAGAGCTTCCCAAACTGTGGATGTTAACTCATGTTTGGGGTCGTGACTTAGGTAACTGTCCATACTTGCATCATTTATTCTTCACCTCTGGGGTGGGGGTCTCACAATTTTATTTGCCATGGTCATGGGGTCATGGCCACAAAAAGATTGATAAGCACTGCTCTACAGAAAATTATTCAGTGGCAGTTTGTGACAGTTGCATTTCTGTTAAAAATACTGTGTTGGATTTGTCAGAACGGCTTACTCAGTAGCTAACACATCTTCCCAGTTTGTATGCAGTCTGTAAAAGTTTATAACGAGTGAAAAAGGTTTGTAAAGCTGTAATATTTTGAAAGTATTTTTCTTAACGTGAAGTTTACATTCTGAAAAGTAAATGCAATTTCTGCATATTTTTGCCTTGGAGACTAAATCAAGTCATGCAAAAGCAATGTAAGATCAGCAGGAATTTTACTTTTGCACTTAATTTACTCCTAATTAAAAATGTGTGGTAGAGCTTAATTTAAAACTGATAATGAATGCTTATGATTTTAGCTTTAATCATTTTATACAATGTGCCATGAGTTTGCAGTCAAGTGGTATTTTAATGAGTCAGAGTGAATAATTTTTGTATTAGGCATTTATAAAGAGGCTAGGATCGGCTTAGAACTGTAGACTACAGATGTATTTAGATTGGAAATGTTAGTACAAGTTCTGAAAGCTTCTCTTCTAAATGTTTTTAAAATGCTGGTATGATCATTAGGGTCCTGTGCTGGGCATATCATGGTAAAACACTTTTTTCTATACTTAACCTATTTTTTTTTTTTTTTTTTTGGCAAAACCTAAAACAATGGAATCTTTAGTTTGTATGTACAGTATGAGCAGTCTCATCCCCTGAGTTAAAACTGTGGTACTCCTTCAGCTGGCACCATAAAACTCAGATCCATTAAAGAAAAAAAAATGTTGCCAGATGTTGAAATTCATACATGCAGTTCTTTTGTATGTAAACTGATCCCTCATTGGGTGCAGTAAGATAAATATCTGAAGCCCCTTCCTCTTTAGATGATAGAATTGCTCCCAGGCTAGAAAGATGATATCAAAAGAACAGTTACATGGTTAAAAGGAATTACAACATTCTAAAACTTATTAATGAAAGAATCCAAATTCTATAAGTAATTCTAGTGTACCCCCTCATCTCTTACAATTGGACTCCTTCCAGCCCATTTTTAGTATCTCTCTGGGGTATAATAGATCCTATGTATACAGTTAAAATGAATAAGCCTGAAATGTATTCTCATTCTTTGATCAAGTACTAAGGTGTTGTACTGAGCTGAGTAACTAATGTAATGGTATTGCAATGTTTAATAAAGACTTCTATAAATTAAAAAAAGAAATATACCACCACCTTAAGAGCCCTGTTTAAGAGCTATGAGTTTATCTTATGAGGCGTACTGGATGAGCCATCATCTTACTGTTTTACCGTGTAAATAAATTGCTTGCTTTCTGTTTAACTATTTTCAGTTAAAAAAAAGTTGAAATTCTACCTCTATAGGTGGGAAAAGTATGTGCATGCCAGGTTTATAAGCTCCATTTTATGTTCTGGCTAACCTTTATCCTGGAGACCTTTTTTTTAATTTATTTTTTTTTGTCAAAGCTTTTGACTTTAATCTCTAAGGAGTTGAATTTATTATTATTTTTTTACGTCCAGCAGCTCCCAGTCATATTGTATTTCCAAATTTGTATGTATTTATTTTTTTTAAATAGCATCAGCTGTTAGGCCATCTACATGTTGCTTATTATTTTTTTGGCACTGTTTTATAGCTTACAAATTTAAATCTCTTGAGCTTATTTAAAACAAAGAACAAACACTACCTGCTGGCCAAACAAGAGAAATGTACTGCATGAAAAGATTAAATACCATTCACAGGCTTGAAAACCCCCTGTTATGCCACAGTGATCATATGGAATAAAAACGATAGGCCACGCCTACCAAAGTAGAAGTTTTACATCAAGGTAAAATTTATGATGCTCCTTGGAAGATGCAACATGAGAACTCTGTTTTCAATAAATAACACTCTGAAATAGTTTTTGTTGTTGAGACATTTGCTTGGCAGTGTACGTACTTGAGAACAGAGTTTATTAAATATTCACATACTCATTGTTTTTTAGCTTGTTGACCTGCTTGAAAGTTTTTCACGTTCACATGCAATGTTTTTGTAATGTTTTACGATGATATAAATTGGGACGGGTATTAAGATCTGTGGCATCTACTCAACTTTGCCTACCTTCTCCAAAATCATATCATATTATGTAGAGACAAAGATGCGAGCCTTTTTGATTGCTGGTCCATCTGCATGCAGTGCTTTGCCTGGATATTTAAGATCATGTGACAATATTCAACGGTTTAAATGTTTTTTGAAGACATACTTTTTTGTAAAGGCCTTCTTGGAAGAATGTAGTAATTGTTTCTTCTCTGGGAAAATTTTATTATTTTTTTAAAATTGTTTTATGTTTTTATTGATTGTGTTGACTTTTTATTACCCGCTTTGGATGAAGGTGGGATACAAATAAAGTAAATAAAATAAGTTGATTCATTATTTATTGAAAACAGAGTTCTCATGTTGTATGAGAAAACTGTTTTAGGTCCTTTTTATGTGGTGGTGAGCTGCTTGATTCCTATTGCTTTGTAAGTACACGCTCATACTTACATTATGTACATTAAGTAAAGCATTAGCTGAAATATTCTATATATGTACTTATCCTCATGAGAAAAAGCGAATCGCTGAAAGTACTGAGTCAAATCCTTTTTCCTTAATTTTACCTTGATTACAACAGATGGGCATTCCACAGCTAGCAAAAATGAAATGATGAATGTTACTATAGCAACATGCATCCATCTGGTTTGTATGTGGACAGCACTGTGTAGAGGGGAAACCCTTTTTTTCAGTGCATGCTGAGAACTTGCATTCACGCCTGCTAATTAGTGTGCTGAAACAACTGAATTAAATAATTCATGTATTGTTAGTTGCTCAGGGTTGTGCATTGCGCCTATTTTTATTTTTGTTTGTATAAATTATAGTATTTAACCTTTATACACAAGCATGCAAACATCAAAAATATCCAGCTATGGAAAAGTGTCATACAGTTTATATGGTATTGTGTTACAATAAAATTTGATCAGTTTAGGATTATGTGTCCCCCCCACCCCCAATATTCTTTTTATATAGAGGTATCTATTTCATTTTCTTAAAAAAATTTTTTTTGGTGCTATAAATCCACCAATACTTGATTTAGATAATACCAAGATGATTGCAGTATTACATATTTATCAAACCTAGAACCATATATTCCAGTTTTGTAAAATATAAGGAGAAAGTTGTAAAACAGACCCTTGTGAAATGCTTAGGTTTAAAGTACAGTCTATCATTTATGGGCTTTGCAAAAGAAGAGAGAGGATTAATCATGCAACATCTTAAGCTGTATGTAAAGAAAATGAAATTGAGAGAAGTCAGTGCTGTATTAAGACTGAATTCATAAAACCTCATTTCTTCTTAGAGCTTAGAGACTGAGGAGGAGGGCAGAGAGCTCTGGGAAAGTAGAGGAGAGTATTCTGTGGTCAGGCTGGGAAAGTGAGGATAAGGGCATTTCAGACCTGGTTATGTAAATAGTCAATTTATCATTCCAGCCATCACTTTTTCAATTATTTCTCTACATGACAGCCAATAATCCTTATCCTTATATGGCCATGCTAGATCTGTCTGCATTTAGACAAGAAAGTCACCAATTCAAATTAAACTGTATATTTTATTTATCACTCTTCTGTCTAATTCTCCTCACCAATTAGTAACATGGGAAACTAGTAAAGCTAAACAAAACTAACAAAAACTGTTAAAAGACTTGTAAAAATATAGCAGAAAAGAACTTATTATGGTCTAAGCAAGCATGCCCTGGCAAAACTCGGAAGCCAATCTAAAACTTAGCAAGTAATTGCTAGCCTCTCTTTTTTCCAGCTCTGATTACATCAGAGGAGTTTTTCCTCAATAAGATTCTGTTTTTTGCTTCCCAAGTGACTGTCTTGGTTTTTTAAATTGTAAACTGTTAAGAACCTGAAGGTTATTGTAATGTAATGTAAAATGAAGCAGCATACTTCAACATCTGCCTGAAAGGATAAGGTTTTCAGAATGCCAGACCCGGAATAAAACCACTCCTTAATGTTGTTGCAGCAGTACTGTGCAAATGCTAAATTAAAACGTTCTTCAGTGGAACCAAACTTCCAGTTAATTAAGTTTCCTGCCTGGGGATAGTTTGCATTTATTTTAGTCCTGTTAGTGAGGGTCATCATCCACATTGATGATGACAGCTTACATTTTCTCTAAGTTTTCAAATTTATAAAAGATGATCTGAAAACTTTATTAAGTTGCATACTGCTTCCATCCTTACAGAGTTTAGATCTGGTGTCTTAGGCTTGCCCTTGTCTTGCACCAGTGCATTGCACTTTGGCTTTGGTTTGCTCTGCATGAGGTGGGCACTCACCAGCCTCCCCCCCTCTTTGCGGGGCTTTTTCTGGGATGACAAATTTCAGCAACGTTTCAAAACCTTGCCACAACAGATTAATTTAAATTTGAATTAGTACAGAGGCAGGCAGACTTCTGTGATCTGGGTCCCAGAAACAACAAAGAACGATCACGTTGATGTTTTAATCTAGAATTGAGAATGACTATGACTGTTGGGTAGACTGGATGGACCATTCAGGTCTTTATCTGCCGTCACTTACTATGTTAGGATTTCATTATTTTAAGCATTATTGGTATCTGTACCCCACTTGTAAAAGATGCTACATTTTTGTTTTTACACTTTGAAGTGTTCCATCTCCACCCCTACCCTCCACTAATATTGTGGTTTGGGTAGATCTATATTCACCATCGCCAAAGCTTCTATGTGTGGTTCGTAATCAGGAGTTTAAGGCAATGGGATTGATCTTCTTGCATAAACTTACATTTTGATGGTGGTAAATTGCTGAATTGCAAATGTGTTTGCTAACGATTTTATTCCCTGTGGATACCTGTCTAGAAAGCCAAACTGGCTTCCCAAGCTACTATTTGCTCATTTAAAAATTATGCATCTGGTATAACCAGACTGGGATCATGAGGATAAATGAAGCAAAATCCAGACACAGCCCATTGCCATAGCTAAACATTACAGCACCCTGGTCAAGTAAGCACACTTGCAAGCCCCATGCTCAATCCTGAGCTATCCTGTCCACCACCATTTCTCAATCCCCAGTCTATGCTTCCGTACCCTGGTGTACCTTTTAAAAGTTGTGTTTCCTTCCACAGGTCTCTGGCAGCCAGCAATGATTCACACACGCTGCTCGTGCCAACCTCACAGCCTTCTGTCTGTTTCCCGCCTGAGCAAAAACAGGACTTTGCATCAGATAGAAGGCTGTAGGGTCAACATGAGCAGCGTGAACAAATCGCTGATAGCTGCCAGAGACCTGTGGAAGGAAATACAACTTTTAAACGGTATATGGAGTGGAGGAGTAGCCTAGTGGTTAGTCCAGCGGACTTTGATCCCGGGGAATTGGGTTCGATTCCCACTCCAGCTCCTTGAAACTGTGGGCAAGTCACTTAACCCTCCATTGCCCCAGGTACAAAATAAATACCTGTATATATGTAAACCGCTTTGAATGTAGTTGCAAAATACCATAGAAAGGCGGTATATCAAGTCCCATTTCCCTTTCTCTATTTGGGGGGGGGGGGGGGGGAGGTTTAGAGGCAAAAAGAGATGCCGGATGGATTGCTAGCTGTGGGGCAGGGAGACAGGAGGAAATAGGTATGCAAAGTAATTGGTGGTAAATACTTTTGCTTTGTTTTGCCACAGGAAAAAGCTGTTTACCATTCCTGTGGGGTGAAAAACAGTTTTTCTTCTGTATTTGCAGGAATCCCTTCAAAATGTTTACAGTTACTGTGGGCTACTGCTTGTCCCCATCCCCACACCACATCCAAGAATACTTTATGGTAAAAGCCTTATGTTACGTGAAGAAGTAAAATATCCATCTTGTACACAACCCCAATGTGAATATTGTATAACTTCATCACTTGATGCATATTTGAAGGAGGTTTGATCAACTTATGCCAACCAAATCCTCTTTCATGTCCTGCCATGTTGTGCTAGTTACTGTAAGTAATTAGTTACTGGGATAATAAATAAGTAGTTAACTACTTCATTGATTACTGCAAGAAAATAATTAACTATAGTAACTAATTAGAGTACTAAATCACTTGGACCTGATGGCTTAAATCCAAGGGCACTTCAGCATGAAATTGCTGGTCTGCTGTTAGTAATATGTAACCTGTCGTTACAATCATCCATAGTACCTGAAGATTGGAGAGTGGCCAATGTGACGCCGATTTTTTAAAAGGGTTCCAGGGTTGATCCGGAAAAATATAGACGAGTAAGCCTGTCATCGGTGTCTGGCAAAATAGTGGAAACTATTAAAATAAAATTACAGCACACGCAGACAAACATGGTTTAATGGGACAGAGTCAGCATGGGTTCAGCTGAGGGAAGTCTTGCCTCACCAATCTGCTTCATTTGTTTGAAGGTGTGAGTAAACATGTAGTTAAAGGTGAGCCGGTTGATGTAGTGTATCTAGATTTTTGGAAAGCTTTTGATAAAGTTCCTTATGAGAGACTCCTGAGAAAATTAAAGAGTCATGGGATAGGAGGTAAGGTTCTGGTGTGGATTAGGAATTGGTTATTGGACAGAAAAGAGGTTTAGGGTTAAATGGTCAATTCTCATGTTGGAGGAGGGTGAACAGTGGAGTGCCACAGGGATCTGTTCTGGGAGTGGTGCTATTTAACATATTTATAAATGATATGGAAATCAGAACGATGAGTGAGGTGATCAAATTTGCAGGTGATACAAAACTATTAAAGGTTGTTAAAACATTTGCGGACTGTGCAATATTGCAAGAAGACCCTAGGAAATTGGAAGACCGTATTCTAGAAATAAGCAGTGAATTTCCCCCAAGTCCATTTTAATAATGGTCTATTGACTTTTCCTTTAGGAAGCCATCTAAACCTTTTTTAAACCCCGCTAAGCTAACCACTTTTACTGTATTCTCTGGCAACGAATCCCAGATTTAATTACATGTTGAGTGAAGAACTATTTTCTCCAATTCATTTTAAATTTACTAGGTACCTTCATTGCATGCCCCCTAGTCCTAGTATTTTTGGAAAGAGTAAACAAAGTGATTCATGTCTACATGTTCCACTCCACTAATCGCAGTAATAGAAATAGAAGGATAGGCCGAGGCCTTCTTCCAAGGGTTCTGTGTGGCCCTCCTCTTCCAGACCTCGCTTCCATGAAGCTCGCAGGTATCGCCCGGGGCGCTCTGCTGGGGTTTCTCAACGTGCCCGTTTTCAGTAGAGGAACTCCTTTTGCTCAGACAAGCATTCCGCAGCGGCCGGTTCAAGGGCGGCCCTCTCAGTGACGGGGCGCCGGTCCATTCCTCGATTCCTGCAGTAGGAGGACGCCTTTCCCTCTTTCTCGAGGAATGGACCAAGATTACCTCAGATCAGTGGGTCCTGGACCTGATCAGAGAAGGTTTCCGATTGGAATTCAGCGCCCTGGTGAGAGACGTGTTTGTGGAGTCCCGATGCGGTATTTGTTGGATTATTTGTAGTAAATAATTAGCAGATTTTAGTACACACAGCTTCAGCTTTAGAAATGTTAATTTCTTTCTTCATCTCTCTCTCATTCATCCCTGAATAATTCACTGCTGAGTCACTTTAAAGTTGAAGTAACAAAACATCTGTTTACTCACAGTTTGCAGTTAGATTATAATCAGACAAGCTTATATATACATATTACTATACATTTGTATTATCAGCTCCTTCCATGTGCTTAGATGGTAATGGATGCTCACACCACCATAGATCCTCTCAGGTTAGGAGAGATCATGAGCTCCATGTGCTCCATGTGCTGTGTCTGCTGTGTCTAACCCCCACAGGAAGTTGCATAGCTGTGTGTCCTCTCTAAGTAATTCACATCAGAGGTCACAGAGTAATCACAGAGAAATAATAGGTGACAGGCAATGCATGTAAAATACAATTACATTCCAACAAACCCCTTCTCATGCATAACTGTCATGCAATTATTTATTCATACAAAGTCCAAGCTTTATACGCAGATTCACAAAATGTTCTCTGGGTAACGGTTTGGTCATGATGTCAGCTGTCATCTCACTGGTGTGACAATAGTGTAGACTGATGACCCCTTCTTTTGCCAACTCTCGCACGTTGTGGTATTTCGTTGCGATGTGCTTGGTGCGTGACTGAACCTTGTCATTCTGTGACAGTCGGATGCAGCTCTGATTATCTTCCATTATCTGGATTGGTCTCTTTTCAGCTATTCCAAAATCCAGCATAAGTTTTTCAATCCACATCAGTTCTCTGCACGCTTCCGATACGGCCACGTATTCAGCTTCTGTAGAAGACAGACTCACAATACTTTGTTTATGACTGGCCCATGAAATTTGTACATTTCCATACATAAACACATATCCACTTGTGGATTTATAATCAGAATGATCCCCTGCCCAATCTGAATCACAGTAACATATTAGTTTTGGATTACTATTGGCTGAAACCTTTAATTTACAATCAATGGTACCCTTTAAATACCTTACCATCCTTTTAACTGCAGTCCAATCTGATTTGGTAGGTGAGCTGACCCTTCTGCTCAAAATTCCTACTGCATTTGCTATATCAGCCCTGTATGTGGTAGCTAAATATAAAAGCTTACCTATGGCTGATCTATATTGGATGTTATCTGGTAAAGGTTCTCTTACTGTTTCATCCTTCAGAAAATCAGTGATCATGGGAGTGCTTACAACTTGGGCATCTTGCATACCTAAACTTTCAATAAGCTCATTTATTTTCTGCTTCTGGCTTAGAAGATAAGAACCATCATTTTGTTTCTCAATTTCTATACCAAGATAGTATGACACATTACCCAGTTCTTTTATCTCAACATTGAGGTTTAAACATTTTACAATGTCCTTATACTCTTGCTCACTTTTGCTTGCAATGAGCAGATCATCAACAAAAGCTAAAATGTATGCATATTGTCCATTTGTGCACCTAGTGTACAAGCATTTATCTGCTTCACCTTGCTTAAATCCTAAATTTGTCAATATTTCATGCAATTTTTCATTCCAACATTTTGCACTTTGCTTTAATCCATAAAGACCTTTGTTTAATTTACACACTAGCTGTCTTTGTTTTGTATTTATGAAACCTGTTGGTTGTTCCATGTACAAGTCTTCAGTTATATCTTCATGAAGAAACGCTGTTTTCACATCAATGTGGTTGACTTGCATGCCTTTTGAGACTGCAATGCTCAGAAGTGTTCTGATTGTTGTGTGTTTCACTACAGGTGCAAACACTTCATCAAAATCTTCTCCATATTTTTGAAGATATCCCTTTGCCACTAATCTGGCTTTATACCTTTCCACTTTTCCTTGTGCATTCCTTTTTAACTTGAATACCCATTTGCATCCTATAGCTTTCTTGCCAGGAGGTAATTTTGTAAGAATCCAAGTATTATTTTTATCCAATGCATCAATTTCTTCTTGTGCAGCTTTATGCCATTCAGCAGCTTCTTCTGCTGGCATTTTCTCAATCTCATCCCATGTTAAGGGCTCTTGAGCTTCTGCTGACTTTGTTAAGTAAGACAGTCTTGGGGGTGGAACACCTTTGTTTTCCCTGGATGAGCGTCTGACAACAGGTTGGTCTGACCTTTCCGCATCCTCTAAATCTGAGAGTTCTTCTCCAATTGATTCCCCTTCTCCAACTGTACTGTCTTCTTCAATGATCCTTTCTGTGTCTGCTTCCTCTGCCTGTTCCTCGTTAGATACAGATGAGTTGCTTTCAGACATCTGCCTTGGTATGGCATTTATATACACTGGCATGTCTATTATGGTTCTAGTTTCATATTCTGGATGATAAGGCTCATCTGGGATAATCCAGCCTTTATCAACCCTTTTGTTTTCATCAAAATATGTAACATGTCTTATGCCAACAATGCCAGTTTTCAGATTCAAAATTCTATATCCTTTGTGTCCTGGAGCATAGCCAACTAAAATGCCCCTTTCTGTTGTGGAATCCAGCTTATGCCTTCTTTGCTTTGGTATATGAGCATATGCTGTACTTCCAAATGTTCTTATGTGTGACAGGTTTGGCTTCCTACCATGCCATGTCTCATGTGGTGTGCGCTCAGCGCCTTTAGTTGGCATTCTGTTTTGTAGGTACACTGCTGTGAGAATGGCTTCCCCCCATAGTCTTTTAGGGAGATTGCTATCTGACAGCATACATCTTGTCATTTCCACAAGTGACCTAAATTTTCTCTCTGCAACAGAATTTTGCTCTGGTGTATAAGCTACTGTTGTGATATGTTGAATGCCTTCTTGTTCTAGAAATGTGCGCATGCTTTGTGAAGTGAACTCACCACCATTGTCGGTCTGAAGAACCTTTGGTTTTCTTTCAAATTTATTGCTCACCATGGCTACGTATTTCTTCAGCATGTCTGTGACTTGACTTTTTTCTTTCAGCAAATAGGCCACACAATATCTAGAGAAATCATCCAAGAATATTAGCACAAATCTGTTATTTCCCAATGATGGGATATTAAACGGTCCACATAAGTCACTGTGTATTAAGTCCAGCACTTTATTACTCCTATTTCCTGTGTATGCAGGAAATGAGGGTCTCACACCTTTTTGAGTAACACAGTCTATGCATTTCTCCATTTTACCAGCATCTGCACTTATCTGAATGCCGGTGGCTAGTTGCTTACTGTAAAGATCCTGGATCACCTTAAAATCACGATGTCCCAGGCGGCGGTGCCAGATTTCCAGACTACATTTACCATCATTCTTCCTTACTTGCGCCATATGTGAGGCTTCACCTGAAATGTTCAGCTTATAAACATCATTATGCATAAAAGCTTCAGCATACACTTCATCATTTTTAGAGATTGTGCACTTACTGTTTTCAAAATGAATCACAAATCCCTTCTTATCTAATGTAGATACACTAAGCATATTGCAAACTGCTTGGGGAATATACAAGACATCACTTACAGGAATTTCTTTAACTTCATTAGACACTTTGCATTTTAAGAATCCAATACCTTTTGCTTGGATCTTAGCAGTCCCTGCGTTTGCAGTTTTAAGAATACCTTCCTCTGGACACATTTCCTGAAAGAAATCTTTACAATTGGTTAAATGGCATGTGCTCCCCGAATCTAAAATCCAAGTACTTTCATTTGAATTATTATTTACCATAGTCAAAGATTTTTCTGCCATTAGAAAGCCCTTGTGTTTATCTTTGTCCTTCATACATTTCCTGGTTTGAAAATTCTTTAGTTCCATTGGCTTAGGTGAGCTAGAGGGAGTGTTTTGTGTTTCCTTACACCATTTAGATACATGTCCCTCCTTTCCACATGAGTAGCAAATCAGCTTGCCCTTGGGTGGAGTTTTCCCATAGCTCCGCCTTCCTCTGTTCTTTGCCAAGAAATTTGTTTCATTTCTCTCTGACTTGCTTTGAGAACACATCTCCTCAGAATCATTTATTATGCATTCCTGCCTTAGTTTTGATGTTGCCTGTTCAAAAGATTGCCCTTCAATGGCCTCATTTACAGACCTAAAAACATCAAACTTCTTTGATAGTGAGGTAAAAAGAAATGCTCTTTTCAATGCATCACACATGGGAATTCCAGAAAGTTCTAACTTTTGAAATGAAGACATAAGATGCATAATGTGATCATTACATTTACTTTTATCCCTTAATTTGGTTTCATTCAACTCTGCCAACCAAATTGGTTGCTGCTTTGCATATGTAGTTGCATACATAGTTCTCAGTTTATATAAAATGTCCTTTGGTGTATCTTTTCCCTCCACTAATATGGCTTGTTTCTCTGAGAGAGCTTCCAAAAGCATGCACTTCACATAATAGTTTGCATTGTCCCATTCAGCCATATTTTCAGCTGTTCTGTCTTGGTCTAAGCATATATTTAATCCTTTTGCTCGAAGGAGACATATGAATCTTAGTTCCCACTGCTGATAATTAAACTCAGTTAATCTAGGCACCTTGAGAGAATAGAAAAATGGTGAATTTCTTCCCTCAGCCATTTTCTTAGCCTTCTGTCTGCTGTGTGGGGGGAGAGAGAGACAGACTGAATCTTTCCTTTAAAACTTAAGAGAAAAATGTGGCCTTTTTTTCTGCCTGGTAATATTTCTCTTCTTTTTCAATTCCTGGACTCTGGGCCCATAACCCTTTTGTTGGATTATTTGTAGTAAATAATTAGCAGATTTTAGTACACACAGCTTCAGCTTTAGAAATGTTAATTTCTTTCTTCATCTCTCTCTCATTCATCCCTGAATAATTCACTGCTGAGTCACTTTAAAGTTGAAGTAACAAAACATCTGTTTACTCACAGTTTGCAGTTAGATTATAATCAGACAAGCTTATATATACATATTACTATACATTTGTATTATCAGCTCCTTCCATGTGCTTAGATGGTAATGGATGCTCACACCACCATAGATCCTCTCAGGTTAGGAGAGATCATGAGCTCCATGTGCTCCATGTGCTGTGTCTGCTGTGTCTAACCCCCACAGGAAGTTGCATAGCTGTGTGTCCTCTCTAAGTAATTCACATCAGAGGTCACAGAGTAATCACAGAGAAATAATAGGTGACAGGCAATGCATGTAAAAATACAATTACATTCCAACAGTATTGCCATCAAACTGGCGGCGGTAGAGGAGACCTTACAAGTCTTGTTTCACCTCGGAGCGGTGATTCCTGTGCCTCCAGCTGAACACGGCTGCGGTTGCTACTCCATTTACTTTGTGGTGCCTCGAAAAGATGGGTCTTTCCGACCGATCCTCGACTTAAGGTCAGTCAACGAGACACTAAGAGTGCGGCATTTTCGCATGGAAACCCTGCGCTCTGTCATTGCGGCGGTACAGCCAGGAGAATATCTCACATCTCTGGACCTAAAAGAAGCTTACTTGCACATTCCTATTTGGCCCCCACATCAACGGTTTCTCCGGTTTGCGGTGTTGGGAAAACATTTCCAGTTTCGGGCCTTGCCTTTTGGCCTCGCCACAGCTCCCCACACCTTTTCCACGGTAATGGTGGTAGTAGCTGCTTTTCTCAGGCGAGAGGGTATCCGGGTTCACCCGTACCTCGACGACTGGCTCATCAGAGCGGATTCGGCAGACTAAAGACGTCTGGCCACAGCCAGAGTGGTCTCAGTACTGCAATCTCTGGGCTGGGTCGTCAATATACCCAAACGTCACCTGACCCCTCTCAGTCTCTTGAATATTTGGGGGTCCGGTTTGACACGGCCTCGGGGTTTGTCTTTCTACCCGACCAAAGGCAGTGCAAGCTTCAGAATCAGGTCCGTCTGTTCCTGTGGATGCCTCGCCCGCGAGCTTGGAACTTTGGCCAGCTGCTGGGGTCGATGATGGCCACTTTGGAGGTAGTGCCATGGGCGAGAGTACACTTGAGACCTCTGCAGATTGCCCTGCTTCAACGATGGTCTCCAGTGTCCCAGGATTATCAACGCAGACTAACGTGGCTCCCTGCGGCCTGGCTCAGTATGGAGTGGTGGCTCTCAGACAGCATGCTGCGGCGATGAATGCTGCTGGCGCTTCCCTCTTGGTGCCTGGTGATAACTGATGCCAGCCTGGTCGGCTGGGGAGCACATTGCAAGGGAAGCTATTCCCAGGGGCTGTGGACACCCGCGGAATCAGGGTGGTCCATCAATCGCTTGGAACTGAGAGCGATATTCCAGGCTCTTCTGGCCTTTCACAAGACTCTGGAGGGGCTAGCTGTCAGAGTTCTGTCAGACAACACAACAGCTGTGGCCTACATAAATTGACAGGGCGGCACTCAGTGCAGAGCACTGGCCGCAGAGGCCGCTCAGATTTGCCACTGGGTCGAGCTTCTTTCTGCAGTGCATATAGCAGGTCAGAGCAAAGTGCAAGCCGATTTTCTAAGCAGGCATCAAATCGACCCAGCGGAGTGGGAACTGGCAGACAAAGTGTTTTCTTCAGATCTGTGCCAAATGGGGAATGCCTGTAGCGGATCTAATGGCGTCAAGCTCAAGTGCCAAAGTCCCGTGCTTTTTCAGCAGACGGAGAGATCCTCGCTCGGCGGGGTTGGATGCTTTGGCTCAACCCTGGCCCCCGGGCCCTCCTGTATGTGTTCCCTCCTTGCCCCTTGATAGGGTGAGTCCTCCTGCGAATTCGGCTACATCAAGGAGTGGTGATTCTCATTGCCCCGGATTGGCCCAGGCGGCTGTGGTACGTGGACCTCCGGCGGAAGCTGGTGGAGGCCCCTCTTCCTTTGCCTCTGGTACTGAACCTGTTGATGCAGGGACCGGTGACCATGGAGGATCCCTGCCGCTTTGGTCTTACGGCATGGCTCTTCAGAGGGCGCAATTGAGAGACAAAGGCTATTCTAACAGTCATTTCCACTCTCTTGCAGGCCCGCAAGCGATCCACTTCCGTTGCTTATGCTCGGATCTGGCGCCAGTTTGAGGCATGGTGTGTTTCAAAGGCGATCACACCCACGTGGGCTACAGTCTCGTCGATACTGGACTTTCTGCAGGATGGCTTACAAAAAGACTTGGCCTACAATTCCCTGTGAGTGCAAGTGGCAGCATTGTCTTGCTTTAAAGGGAAGGTCTCTGGCCTTTCCCTGGCCGCTCATCCGGACGTTGCCAGATTTCTAAGAGGGGCATTCCGGCTCCGCCCGCCAGTGCGGCTGCCATGTCCGGCTTGGAACCTGGGGCTGATGTTGAAGGCTCTCCCGTGTTTGCCTTTCGAGCCGCTGAAGCGAGCTTTGGAGAAGGATGTGACTCTAAAGACAGTCTTTTTGGTGACCATGATCTCGGCGAGACGCATGTCTGAGCTCCAGGTTCTGTCCTGTCGAGACCCCTTTCTGCAGTTCTCAGAGTCCAGAGTAACGGTACGTACTGTGCCTTCCTTCCTGCCTAAGGTGGTTTCAGCGTTTCACCTAAACCAACCCATTTATCTGCCCTCCTTTTCTAGGGAGGAGTTTCCGGAATCTTTTGGGCAATTACATCTTCTGGATGTTTGCAGGGCTCTCTTGCAGTATCTGCAAATGTCAAATGACTTCAGGACCTCTGATCACCTTTTTGTCTTGTTGTCAGGTCCTCGAAGAGGGTCTCTGGCGTCTAAGGCCACTATATCCTGTTGGCTCAAAGAAGTCACTTTTTTCTGTGTATCTGCTATCAGGGCGGTCTGCGCCTGATGCGTTTAAAGCGCATTCCACGAGAGCGATTTCCTCTTTGTGGGCTGAAACAGGAGCACTCTCTCTTCATGTGATCTGTAGTGCGGCTACTTGGGCTTCTCAGCTCTCCTTTGTCCAGCATTACAGGCTGGATGTTGCAGCGAAGCGGGACGCGCAGTTTGGAGCGCACGTGCTTGCTCGGGGAGTGGCTTATTCCCGCCCTAACAGGGAGTGCTTTTGTACATCCCATCAGTTAATGGATTCATCTGCTGCTGATGACAAGGAAGGGAAAATTAGGTTCTTATCTTGGTAATTTTCTTTCCTTTAGTCACAGCAGATGAATCCATGATCTCTCCCTGTCTGACTCTGTTTTTCAGTTTTTTCCTGCAGATATGTTCCCTCATTGGGAGAAGTTGGAAAACAGTCTTCAGGATTTCTGTTCTGTTATAGGAGGTTGAGATCGTCCCTCCTTTGTGTGGTTATTGCTCCTGTTCTGAGGCATTCGTTTGCTGTGAGGAAAGTTCATGTTATTCTACTTTGAGGATATACTCTGCTTTGGAAGTTTCAAATACTGAAGGCAGATGGAGCTTAGCCGTCCATAGAGCACTATGGTTTTTCAGTGTTCTCTATCTCCACCTGCTGGTAGGCAGATACAACCCATCGGTTAATGGATTCATCTGCTGTGACTAAAGGAAAGAAAATTACCAAGGTAAGAACCTAATTTTTCCCTCTGTCACAAATAAAATTGAAATAATTTGAGACTGGATAGAAGATGCTCAATTTGGCATAACTGTTATTGTTGAAACCTGGCTTCAAATGATGGATTATCCAGCAACTCTAGACATTTGCCCACTGGGATATAAAATTATTCATCTCTGCAGAACTAAGAAAAGGGGAGGAGGCATAGCCATCATCTACATTCTTTGTTGTAAAATTTATACAAAAATTCCAAACTCCTCAACTAGAAATTGCAACCTTCTCTATAAAAAGATTTTCCCTTTTCAAAGCAGATTCAAATATTTTTAGTAAATCTACCCCCTTGAAGTTGGGGAGCAAGTAGAAGCAGTGTTCAGTGAGTTTATTGCAACTGCTTGTGTCTATAATGATGACATTTTGTTGATTGGAGATGTCAGCCTTCACCTTGACAATCCTAATAATACCAAGCAATTTCTTGACTTTCTTCAATTGTGGCAATTCTCAGTCTTCAGTGGCCAATCTTCTCATGTCAAATGCCATCAATTGGATATATTAGCAACCAAATTTGGAGACTCATTTAATTTTTCCCTCTTTAATCCACAATGGTTATCAATTCCTTGGTCAGATCATAGCTGCCTCACATTTACATTAAATTGGATGGAAGCTACATTTAATATTAAAGCAAGAAAATTCTCACATTTTTCAAACCAGAGGTAAAATTGACCCTTTAAACTTTTGGTTAAATGAACAATTTAGTCAACTATTTTCCTCTCCTCCTTCCATTGACATTATTAAAAACTGTAGTATAGTTCTAGACAAGATAGAACCAAATCCAGACCTAATCTGAGGCCATCTCCCAGGTACGTTGTCGATCTCTTAGACATGAAAAAGCAGACTATATGAAAGAATTTGGTCCAAAACTAAAACTAATGATGATTGGATAAATTGGAAACAGCTCCTAAAAGAATATAATAAACATATGATTTCCAAAGTTAAAATTACTTATTAATGTAAATTCATAGATGAAAGCAATTTACCCTAGAAAACTATATTCTTTAGTTCATTTCTGAATACTCAACATGAATGAATCTGTCCCTTCAGTGGACCAATTGGCCTATTATTTTGAACAGAAAATAACTAAAATAAAACAAGAATTGAAAAGCCCTTTCATCTTAGTAGAACTATTCCTTAATTTACAGAATCAATCACCTCATCTATGGAGTGGAGGAGTGGCCTAGTGGTTAGGGTGGTGGACTTTGGTCCTGGGGAACTGAGGAACTGAGTTCGATTCCTGGCACAGGCAGCTCCTTGTGACTCTGGGCAAGTCACTTAACCCTCCATTGCCCCATGTAAGCCGCATTGAGCCTGCCATGAGTGGGAAAGCGCGGGGTACAAATGTAACAAAAATAAAATAAATAGAATTTGGTTGTCATTTCAACCTATCACATTGGACCGGTATATTCCCTACTTGCAATGGTAGTATAATCTTAACTCTGATCCTGAAAAATAGTCAGATTAGTATTGTTTCCAACTACAGTCCAGTGGCCTCAATATCTCTGTTAGTCAAAGTTGTGGAATGGCTAATCACTCGTTAATGGAATATCTTCATCATCATCATTCAATTCTATATAAATATCAAGGAGTAGCCTAGTGGTTAGTGCAGTGGACTTTGATCCTGGGGAACTGAGTTCGATTCCCACTGCAGCTCCTTGTGACTCTGGGCAAGTCACTTAACCCTCCATAGCCCCTGGTACAAAATAAGTACCTGAATATATGTAAACCGCTTTTGAATGTAGTTGCAAGAACCTCAGAAAGGCAGTATATCAAGTCCCATTTCCCTTCCCCTTCCCTTCTTGCAATGGTAGCATAATCTTAACTTTGATCCCGAAAAATACAAATAAATATTGTTTCCAACTGTAGACCAGTGGCTTCAATATCTCTATTAGTCAAAGTTGTGGAGGGGCTGATCACTCATCAGTTAATGAAATATCTTCAGCATCATTCAATTCTACATAAATATCAGTCAGGTTTCAGGCTCTTATATAGTACACTAGTAAAAAAGCCCCGTTTCTGATGCAAATGAAACGGGGGCTAGCAATGTTTTCTTCTGTGTGCATGTGGGAGTGTGTGTGTCCCTGCCCTCTGGCCTCTCTCCCCTCCCCCCTCTGAGTCCTTCACTGTTACAGAGGCAGCAATTTGATTTCGTGCTCTGCTGTTTTCCTTCACTGACTGTGTTACAGAGAGGGCGGGGCAGACACTCATAGGGAAACCTGATATCTCGCCCCCTTCACACTTCCGGCTGGAGGCTTCATAGAACGTTGGTTTTGCCTTTTATATAGAGAGATTGGTAGCCAGTCTTAGACTTGTCTAGTGCATTTGATACAGTAGATCATGACATCCTTTTAAACATATTTGACTATTATGGAATCTGTGGAACTGCCTTGAAATGGTTCTCTGGATTTTTAAAATCCAGGTCTAACCAAGTTAAGCAACTGGGTGCTATCTCGTCATCATGGGTTTCTTGTAGTGGAGTGCCACAGGGTTCTCCTCTGTCACCTATTTTGGTTAACATTATGATGATCCCTTTAGGCTGTTTGCTAGAATCGAATGGATTTTCAACATTAATTTATGCTGATGTTACAATTTATATCCCATTCATCAAAGAATTACATGAGATTGCAAACAAAATCTAAGTAGGTATCGACTTAATGGAATCCTGGGCTCTTAATTTTAAATTGAAACTTAATACTGATAAAACAAAATTTATAATAGTAACTAGCCCTTATCACCCAATAACCATCTCAAATTATGTTACTTATTCTTTGGATTCAACAAGGTGTTAGTAATGGATCTGGATGAACTCCTCTTATCTATGGAATTTCAGGATAATGCTTTAATTAAAAAAAAAAAAAAAAAAAAAAGGGGTTTTTTTTTTGGAGGATGAAGCATCTTAGGAGGATCAGATAATTGTTTTCAGTTACACCAGTGTAAGATTTTGGGCCCTGTTTACTAAGGTGTGCTAGTGTTTTTAGTGCACGCTAATGCTAGAGATACCCATAGGAATACATGGGTGTCTCTAGCATTAGCATGCACTAAAAATGCTAGCTCACCTACAGCACAGCTTAGTAAACAGGGCCCTTTGAAGCTTACATTCTATCACAGCTTGATTACTGTAACAGCCAGTATACTGGCTATTTTCAGTTGTTTTCTGTTGAATTACAAACTCTCCAAAATGCTGCAGCCAGATTGTTTTATCAGGCAAACAAAGCTACCCCTTTACTCAGCTGGTTCACTGGCTGTCTATAGAGCGGAGGGTTGCATTTAAATTGAGCTGTTTAGGGTTTAAAATAATCCAAGGACAGGCCCCTCTGCCCGTTAGTAAACCTGTTTCTTTTCCTTCTTATGTAATGCAGTTGTCACAAGGTAAAAATGTGCTGCACTTTCCTGATATAAAGGGAGCTAGAAATAAGCAAATATTTTTTCAAACTTATGTCGCGTAGCTTTGATCTGGAATGTTCTTGTGGCCAAGCTTAGATCTCAGACTGATATTTTGCATGAAGTTAAAAACTTATCTTTTTCAGAAATGTTTCTCTTTTTAGTCAATTTTAGTATGTTACTTTTACTATGATTGACTAGAAAAATTGCTAAGAAATACAATCTTATTATAAATACATAAGACCATAATTGTTAACTTGTGGAATATATTTTATTTGTATAATAACTGCTGCCTCCTTTCTTTATTTTTTGCTCCCTCCTTTCCTTTTCCTCTGCAAGTTTTTTTTTCTCCCTCTCCTACTGAATTGTTATAATTTGACTGGTTTTGAAGCTTTCTGCCTGCTCTGCTTTTCTCTTTTTCATTGACCCAGCCTTTTCCTTGCCCTTCAAACTTCTTTCCTCCACCATGATCCTTTCTCTTCTCACAACCCCTTTTTTCTGCCTCCTTATCAGCAGCCTCCTCTTTGTCTCGTATAGAGCACTTCTCCTTGTAATCTTCACCTATTTCAGCTCCTCTTTATCTTTTAAATTATCTTTTCATAAATCCTCACTCAGTTCCCATATCTGAACCTATACCTCCCTTTTGCCTCTGCCTCTTTCCAGGTTTGTATCCCCGTCTTTCAGCTCTGGTTTCCTCCTCACAGCCCTTCTTTCCTTCTCTACTGGAACTCTCATCCTTTCTCCTACTCCCCTCATAAGTCCTCTTACCTTCTCTCAGCCCTCCTTCCCATGGCTCTTCGGTTGGCTACTGGCTCATTTCCCTGTCTGTCTTATACTGCTGCTACTCTGCTAACTTTGCAACCTATTGGTTAGGTGTTCCTTAGCCAGCCAATAGACTGTAGGGGGTTGATGACATCAGTAGCTGAAGAGACAAAAGCCCGCTGCAGTATTTCTTTCAGCTCTCAAACCAGGGGGAAAGCAGTAGATTGAAGGGGGGGGGGGGGGGGGGTGTGTGTGACTCAAGCACCTATGGAATACGTATTTAAAATCTTGCTATGTACAAAACCAAAAAAATATCATGGAAAAATTCTGATAGTCAGAAAAGACCCCTATAAGATGAGATCTACTCACATGTTTTTACATAACAAGTTAGGTGGTCTGTTATATAAAACAAAATGTGGCACAGACTGAATTTTTTTGTTTGTTATTGATATCTGTAAAGGGTGGCAATAATCATGGTCCATAGATAATTTTGGTAGACATCCATATTATTCTTAGCTTGAAATGCTGCCGATCCAGTCACATAAACTAAACTGGAGATTTGTTGTAATGTTTCAATGGACATAGAGCAGCAACTTTTTAAACCATGTAATAACAGAAGGCTGTCGTTTCTGGAAGAGAACTGGCATGGAGTGAAGATGCAAAACTGTGATTCACATGAAGAATCCAGTTTGGTTAGGACCAGCATATACAAAAAGGAAAAAGACGACAAATGAATACGCCAGCTGTATTAATGTAGTGTGAGTCACAATATTTGAAAACAAAATTGTGATTCCTTTTGTGATAGATTCCTTGCAAGACTGTGAAACTAGGGAAGCCTGGTTCAAATCCCACTGTGGCTTCTTGAGGCATGGAGGGTTTGCTGATTTTCCAAGATCACAAATACAAACTTACATTCAGGCACAGTAGGTATTTCTCTAACCCTGGAGGGCTTGCAGTCTAACTCGCCTTGAACTACACTGAAAGATGTGAGCTAAATCCCAAATCCCTGCCTTTCCCTTCTTCCCTTTCTCCCCTTTAAATAAGTGCTGCCTTCCTAAGAGGTAGGTTATTTTTCTTTGCATTTTAAAATTATACAAGCAAAGATAATGCTTTTGACAAGAAATTTAGAAATAGATATTAGGAAGCATGAGGTAGGTTTACAATAGTAAATGCAAGAATGGAGTGTTAATCTTCAGAAGTAACAGGCTGCAGGACAGAACTTCCCTGGGATTGAGCTCTACTGCAGGATTCCCATGCAGCAAATTAGTGGTGATCAACTTGTGTGTGAATGCTTACTCTTGCCAGCAGACGGTGGTATTCAAGTACTCCTTAACTAGTTTGGTTTTCATGATATCACAATGAATATACATGCAATGGATTTGCACTCTGTAGATGACTTGCATGTGTATTCATTGTGATGTGATATGAAAACCAAACAAGTTAAGTCGTACTTGAAAACTGAGTTGAGAATCTTGGATGCTATCAGTTCCCCAAACAGGTTCAAACCCCACTGCTTCTCCTTGTGACTTTGAACAAGTCATTTAGCCCCATATCTGGTACCTGAATGTAACACGCCTTGAAATATTATTGAAAAGATGTGATCCAAAATCCTTTTCCCTCTCGTCCCTTTAGTCAGAAATTACAAACATGGGTTATCTCTAGTTGTTGATAGGTAAATAGTACTTCCTTTTCATACTGCTAGACTGGTCCAGGGTTATGTCCCTCTAGCAGCACATGAAGGCAGAGACTTGAAGATTCCAATAAACATCAGTTTCACAAATGGTACAGCTAGGAATATTCCCATTATTTCTTTGCCTTCAGGAGATGTTGCAGTTTGACTGGTGTAGCAAGATTTATTCGGAACAGGCCCTTTCTCTCCAGGGTGCTGACCACAGCCTGCAGCCCTTGAGGCTGAACCTTGACCTAGGCATTACTCCCATGGACCTTCCTCTGGTTGAATGCAGAGGTGTCTTTTTCCTTCTTGGTCCCCAGAGGTCAATGATATAGTAATGAACTTTTATTTTGTTTGTCACTGTTCAATGTTTCTCACTGATACTGTGTATGTTTTTATTGTAACCTGCTTTGAGTTTAAAGTGGGATATATTTTTTTGAAAATAAATAAAAGCTCTAGCCCACAGGCTTTGCTTCTGAGGCCAGCTGATGATGGCCTTAAGAGGAGTTGTGTGGTGGGCCTGATCAGTATTTCCTCTTTCCTACCCTCCACTTTATCCCCTGGAGGTACCCCCCAGAGATTTAAAAAAAAAAAAAAGTTGAGGCTGGATGTACTTTTTTTTTTTTTTTCTCCTGTCAGCTTTTCTGCCTTTCAATTAAAAAAAAAAAAGTGCTGCTTGTTAATTGAATAGGCAGGCAGGGGGCTGACTGGAGTAGGCCTGTGTTGGGCTCCCGGGCTATTTTTAATTATTTTCTTCTCAGCTGGAGGTTCTTAGGCAGCTGAGGCAGCATCTGTGCCAGGAAGTAGACACTGAAGGGCATGTGGGAACAGGCGAGTTAATAGCGTGGCTGATACCTACTGCCCTAGATGAACTAGAACTGCTTGTGCTGGTGGGAGCTGATTTTGGAAGGAATGGTGGTCATTTTGTCACTGGATTATCAGAATTAGGCCCAATATGGGGGACTTGGGGGGCAATTTAGGCCCCCAGGACCCTGCAGATCCATTTGTTTATAGGCCTCAGTCAGTTGTTTTAGAAGGACTCTACAGGAGCTTTTTTATGCTTTAGGGTCTTCAGGAGAGGGCCAGGGTTCCCAGTGCTAATTGTCTGTCTTCTGTGAGTCCTGCTAGACCAGTCCAGGATTCACCCAGGATAACGGAGTCTTTAACTTCTGGCTGCCCTTTTCAGTTCATTCTGTGTAGTTTTCTTTAATGTTTTGGGGTCTGTAGAGCATTCGCCAATTGATAATGGACACACACACATGTTTCTTTAACATTGGCATACTGAGAATATTCTGGCTGTACCATCTTGTTATGCTGATGTCATCAGAATCTTCAAGTCTAATCCTCCATCTGCTGATGGGGGACATAACCCGTCAATCTGGACTGATTTTATAACAAGACTCGTGGAAAGGAAGTAATCAGGTATCAGGTGAGGGTAAATTTCTCCATTTTCTTATGAAAAAGTTTTGAGATGGAAGGATTTTTTTTAAACATTGCTGACCTCGATATCCAATAAAGCAAATAATGCATAACCAGATCTAGGTTATATTTGTTTTGACTTGTTATGCTGGACTGTGTTCACAGGTCTCTTTGTCATTGAAGTGGTATCAAATGAGAGAAACCAGCTGTTCTTGTAAGAAATTAATGAAGCTTTAAACTTTAACCTCTGACCCTACAGTGGTATGAAATATCTGGGAGGGAAAAAGAGCACTGAAATTGAAAAAAACACCAGCAGCTAGGGCAAGCACTCCATCTGAAGAGCACAGGGAGGTTGGACATCTAAATAAATTACAGTTAATAGAAATGTTAATTATCTTCCATTCAAGAGGGTTCAGGAGGATTCTGCAGAAAATGAAACTGGATATAATTTTGTCATCATTCCAGGAACTTAGCAGCAAGTCAAAAGGAGCAAAAACCAAGATTGCCGCCTTTTTGCATTTCTAGGCTTGAATAACATACAGGAACTGTTTGTAATTGATTGGGCTTCTTGGTGCTCTGTATGATATAATTAGATTTAGAATAAGAGAGAATTTTGTTTATAACATAAGGGTAAAGTTAAAATAAGGTTGCTAGATTTCACTTTGTCCTTGTGTGTAACTTTTGGTCTGGCTACCGTTTAAAGTGGGGAGCCTTGTTATGTGGAACCCTCTATTCTGTTTCCAGAAATAACTGCTTTGTGTGTGTTAACTTTTGAGAAACGTGCTTCTGTTATTTATGTGCTCATACAGTGGCTGGTGTGGGATTATTAGTTTTGGATTTGGAAAGACTGCTTCCTGTGAGGAAACAATACTATAAAAAAGTCCAGGAAATCATTCAGTAATATGAGCCTATGTTCCAGTTTCACAGAGCAGATAAGACGTACAGGCTTTTTGAACTGTAGTGGAAGGGATTTGTATAGCTTTTTATTCCTTTGGTGTGAAAGCTTTCCTTACATTACCTTTTTTTTTGTTTCGGGGGGGGGGGGGGGGGGGGGGAGCACTGTCTGTGGAGCATGGTGTCATGGGAAATAGGGACTAGCATTGAGGGCTAGGGCTGTTTAGCTTGGAGAAAAGAGGGCTGAGGGGAAGATACGATAGAGGTCTATAAAATACTGAGTGGAACAGTTAGATGTAAATTGCTTGTTTACTCTTTCCAAAAATGCTAGGACTAGGGGCACGCAATGAAGCTACCAAGTAGTAAATTTAAAATGAATCGGAGAAAATATTTCTTCACTTAACATGTAATTAAAATCTGGAATTTGTTGCCAGAGATGTAGTAAAAGCAGTTAGCTTAGCGGTGTTTAAAAATGGTTTGGATAGCTTCCTATAGGAAAAGTCTATAAGCCATTATTAAAATGGACTTGGGGAAAATTCACTGCTTATTTCTAGGTTAAGCAGCATAAAATGTATTGTACTGTTTTGGAATCTTGCCAGATACTTGTAACCTGGATTGGCCACTGTTGGTAACATGATGCTGGGCTTGATGGACCTTCGGTCTGTCCCAGTATGGCAATACTTATGTACTTATGAGGTGAAATGGACCTAACATATTTATAGGGCTATTCACTAAAGCTAGGTAACATACATTCTCCGAGAACAAGCAGGCTGCTTCTTGTTACATGTGGGTCGATGTCTGCGTTGGCCCAGGATTCGGCATTTTGCAAGCAAAATATAAAAAACGTTTTGACAGAGTTTTCTGGTGCATGTGCGTGTGGACCGATGTACCACCCGTCGCATGAGTGTGTTCCCTCATTTTTTTCTTTTTCCGCGTTGAGGTGCGGTTGGTTTTGATCTCCGCTCCTTTCAGGCCCAGGAAAAGAGTCTTTGAATTTTTTTTTGCTATTTGTTGCTAGCTATTTCTTTATTTTACTAACAATTGTCAGTTAAAAAAAAAAAGTTCTCGTAGTGTCTTTTAGATTTTTTCTCCTTTTCAAGTTTCCTTTGTTTTTCGACGTGGCCGGGTTATCTCCTTACTTTTTTGTGCCCTTTTTTCGGTTAACAGGCACAATCGCATCTTTTGATTTTGCCGAAGCCGTTTTTCCTTCCATGTACTACTACTTATCATTTCTATAACGCTACTAGATGTATGCAGCGCTGTACATTTGAACATGAAGAGACAGTCCCTGCTCGACAGAGCTTACAATCTAATTAGGACAGACAAACAGGACAAATAAGAGATAATTCTGGCATTTCTCTGTTACGCCAAGCCCCCTCCCTGCCCGTCTTCAAGTCTTTGCTTAAAGCCCACCTCTTCAATGCTGCGTTCGGCACCTAGCCCTTACCGTTCAGTGAATCCAGACTGCCCCAATTTGACTGCCCCTATCGGACTGACCGTTCACTTGTCTATTAGATTGTAAGCTCTTTGAGCAGGGACTGTCTCTCTTTGTTAAATTGTACAGCGCTGCATAACCCTAGTAGCACTCTAGAAATGTTAAGTAGTAGTAGTAGTTTGTTTACTTTTTTTTCCTCATTATGCTTCTGTCTATTCCTACTTTAGTGCACCTGATTCCAGTGCATTGGGGCCATCATCCTATGCCACTTGGCACTAGGGCTGAGCCCCCAGTTGGAAGACACCTAACTGTGAAGACACCCAGCGGCTTCAAACGTTGTACTCTGTGCAACCAGACCATCTCGGGTACCGATACCTACGCCTGGTGTATCCAGTGCCTTGGGCCCAACCGTAGCCCAGCTGCTTTGTAGTCTGTGTCTTAGTTTGAAGAAACTGACCCAAGCATCTCGAGAAACCCAACGAGAAAAGTTTTTTGGGGCTCGGTCCAATCCTTCGATGTCGACTTCGGTACTGCGTTTGGCGTCGGGAGCGAAGGTAATGGCTGCTGAAAGACCAATTCATGCTGGGAGGAGTGAGGTATCGAGTGGGTCTCCACCTGCCTCGAGACCTCCTGCTATGCAGGCCCCCCTGTGACCGACCTTCGTTGGACCCGGCCCAGATGAGGCATGAGGATTCCACATCCTCATCGGTACCGAGGAGTCTCGATGACAGGCGTCGAGCGAAGGTGAAGAAGCACCGCCATCGTTCTCCTTCGACACACGGCGTCCACCAGCATCGAGGACGTTGCTTCTCGGCGTCGAGGCAGGCTCAGTTTCGGACTGCTCTGAGGGATGGCTGATACTGAAGATGAGCGTTCGTGGGAGGAAGAGGAAGATCCCATGTACTTTTCTTCTGACGAGTCCTATGGGATTCCCTCTGAACCTTCCCCTCCACCAGAAAGGAGACTTTCTCCACTGGAGAGTCTATCCTTTACCTCCTTTGTCCGGGAAATGGCTGCGGCTATTCCCTTCCCTATGGAGGTTGAGGATGAGCCCAGGGCTGAGATGCTCGAGGTCCTGGATTATCCTTCTCCATCTAGAGAAGGCTGCAACAGCTCCTTTGCTTAATGTACTGAGGGAAGTCCTTATGCAAAATTGGTCGTTCCCTCTGTCTAATCCCGTGATCCCGAAAAAGACTGAATCCCAATATCGGAAACACGGTGAACCTGGTTTGATGAGGTCTCAGCTACCTCACAATTCCATGGTGGTGGACTCCACCCTCAAAAGAGCCAAGAGCACTAGGGACTATGCCTTGGCGCCCCAGGCATAGAATCTAGAACCCTGGACTCTTTTTGGGAGGAAGATTTATCAGGCCGCTATGCTCGCTGCCAAGATCCAGACTTACCAGCTGTTCACGAGTGTCCACTTGCGGATCTCGGTGAGGCAACTGTTGAGCTTGGTTGATGCACTCCCTCCAGAGCAGGCCGAGCCTTTTCGCCAGGTGGTCAGGCAGCAGAAGGCATGCCGAAAATTCCTGGCCAGGGGTACGCTCGACACGTTTGATGTAGCATCCAGGATCGCTGCCCAAGGTATAGTGATGTGCAGACTCTCATGGCTGCGTGTCCCTGACCTGGATCATTCGGTCCAGCAGCGGATGGCGGATGTTCCTTGCCATGGGGATAACCTTTTTGGTGAGAAAGTAGAGGATCTAGTTGATCAGATCAAGATGCACAATGATGCTATGGATTCTTTCTCCCGCCGAGCGTCTTCTGCTGCTGCCTCCTCGTCTGGGAGGTTTTTTGGAGGGAAGAGGAGTGCTCCCTATTCCTATGCTAGGCGTAGGTACACTCCTGCTTTTCAGCAGCCTGCCCAGGCTCAGTCCCAGCGCGCTCGTTCTCGTAAGCAGCGTGCGCCTAAGGCCTCTACGGCTCCCCAGCAAAAGCTAGGGACTGGCTTTTGACTGGCTCCAGTTCAGCATAGCCTCAGTAAACGTGTCCGTACCGGACGACTTGTCGATTGGGGGGGAGGTTAATGTTTTTTCACCAAAGGTGGCCTCTTATAACCTCCAACCGGTGGGTTCTTCAAATTGTTCGGTTAGGATACACCCTCAATCTGGAATCCAAGCCTCCAAATTGCCCACTGGGAGCTCAGTCCTACAGCTCCCAGCACAAGCAGATACTTGCAGAGGAACTCTCCGCCCTTCTACATGCCCAAGCGGTCGAACGCGTTCCACCAGGGGAAGAAGGGCTGGGATTGTGCAAATTGTCCCATCCTAGACTTAAGAGCCCTGAACAAATTTCTTATTTGAGAAAAGTTCAGGATGGTTTCCCTAGGCACCCTTCTTCCCATGATTCAGGAAAACGATTGGCTACACTCTTTGGACTTAAAGGATGCTTACACCCACATCTTGATACTTCCAGTTCACAGGAAGTATCTTCGATTTTGGCTTGGAACACAGCACTTTCAATACCGTGTACTGCCTTTTGGCCTGGCGTCTGCGCCCAGAGTGTTTACAAAATGCCTAGCTGTAGTCGCAGCATGTCTATGCAGAGTGGGAGTGCATGTGTTTCCTTATCTCGACGATTGGTTGGTGAAGAACACCTCGAAGGAAGGTGCTCTGGAGTCCACATGAATGACTATTCAGGTGCTGGAGCTGCTGGGGTTCGTCATACATTATCCCAAGTCCCATCTCACCCCAGTCCAAAAACTGGAATTCATTGGAGCTGTGATGAACACTCAGACAGCTCGAGCTTATCTCCCTGAGGCAAGGGCGGACAACCTTCTGTCCCTGGTGTCCATGGTTCGAGTGTCTCAGCAGGTCACAGCTCGGCAGATGTTGAGACTTCTGGGGCATATGGCCTCCACAGTTCATGTAACGCCCATGGCACATCTACATATGAGATCAGCTCAATGGACCCTAGTTCCCAGTGGTTTCAAGCTGCGGGGGATCTAGAGGATGTAATCCAGCTGTCCATCGATTTTCGGAATTCTCTTCAGTGGTGGACGATTCGATCCAATTTGACTTTGGGGCGACCATTCTAAGTTCCTCAGCCACGAAAAGCGCTGATGACGGATACATCTCTCCTTGGGTGGAGAGCTCATGTATATGGGCTCCACACTCAGGGAGCCTGATCCTTTCAGGAAAAAGGTCTGCAGGTCAACCTCCTGGAATTAAGAGCAATCTGTAATGCTCTAAAGGCTTTCAGGGATCGCTTGTCCAACCGAGTAATCTTTTCAGACAGACAATCAGGTTGCCATGTTTTATACCAACAAGCAAAGGGGCACTGGATCTCGTTCTCTGTGTCAGGAAGCCGTCCAGATGTGGCTTTGGGCTTGCAGTCACAGCATGTTTCTCCAAGCCACTTATCTGGCAGACGTAAACAATAGTCTGGCCGACAGGTTGAGCAGGATAATGTAACCTCACGAGTGGTAACTGAACATGCTCGTAGTCCGCAAGATCTTCCGAGCGTGGGGCACCCCCTCGGTGGATCTTTTTGCCACTCAGATCAATCACAAGGCTCCTCAGTTCTGTTCCAGGCTTCAGGCCCACAACAGACTAGCGTCAGATGCCTTTCTCCTACATCGGGGGACAAGCCTTCTGTATGCGTATCCTCCCATACCTCTAATAGGGAAGACTTTACTTAAACTCAAGCAAGACCGCGGAACCATGATCCTGATTGCACCCTTCTGGCTGCGTCAGATTTGGTTCCCTCTTCTTCTGGAGTTGTCCTCCGAAGAACCGTGGAGATTGGAGTGTTTTCCAACCCTCATCACTCAGAACGAGGTGTCGCTTCTACATACCAACCTCCAGTCTCTGACTCTCGCGGCCTGGATGTTGAGAGTTTAGACTTTGCCTCCTTGGGTCTTTCAGAGGGTGTCTCCTGAGTCTTGCTTGCTTCCAGGAAAGATTCCATGAAGAGGTGTTACTCTTTCAAATGGAGGAAGTTTGCAGTCTGGTGTGACAGCAAGGACCTAGATCCTCTTTCTTGTCCTACACAGACCCTGCTTGAATACCTTCTACACTTATCAGAGTCTGGTCTCAAGATCAGCTCCGTAAGAGTTCACCTTAATGCGATTAGTGCTTATCATTGCCATGTAGAGGGTAAGCCTATCTCTGGACAGTCTTTAGTTGTTTGCTTCATGAGAGGTTTGCTTTTGTCAAAGCTTTCAGTCAAACCTCCACCAGTGTCATGGGATCTCAACGTTCTCACCCAGCTGATGAAAGCTCGTTTTGAGGCACTGAATTCCTGCTATCTGAAGTACTTGACCTGGAAGGTAGTTTTTCTTGCTGGCTGTTACTTCAGCTCGTAGGGTCAGTGAGCTTCAGGCCTTGGTAGTACATGCGTCTTATATCAAATTTCATCACAACAGAGTAGTCCTCTGCACGCACCCTAAGTTCCTGCCAAAGGTGGTGTCGGAGTTCCATCTGAACCAGTCAATTGTCTTGCCAACATTTTTTCCCCGTCCTCATACCCGCCCTGGCGAAAGCAGTTTGCATCCCTTGTACTGCAAGAGAGCATTGGCCTTTTAGATGGACAAAGCCATTTAGACAGTCCGCCCAGTTGTTTGTTTGTTTCGATCCCAACAGGAGTGGAGTCGCCATCAGAAAACGCACAATCTCAAATTGGCTAGCAAATTGCATTTTCTTCACTTATACTCAAGCTGGGCTGACTCTGGAGGGCCATGTCACGTCTCATAATGTTAGAGCCATGGCTGCGTCAGTGGCTCATTTAGTCAACCTCCATGGAAGAGACAGTTGGTTTGGGCAGTCAATGCAGCAGAATCTGTTTGAGGTTTAGAATCCAACTCCACCCCCTAGATCTATTTTTGTTCTGTTCCATGCTGCACTCTCAGTTAGTTGTTTATGTTATGACCTCTCGGTTGCGAGGCCCAATTGACCAATGTTCATTGTTTTCAGTGTACCTGGGTGCTAGGGATACCCCACATGTGAGAACAAGCAGCCTGCTTGTCCTTGGAGTAAGCGAAGATACTTACCTGAGGCAGGTATTCTCTGAGGACAGCAGGCTGATTGTTCTCACAAACCCACCCACCTCCCCTTTGGAGGAGTTGTTGCTTCTTTTTATGCTTTTTGATTTAACTGAGGGAACGCGCTCACGTGACGGGCAGGAAATCGGTCCGCGCATGCGCGGTGCACGCTGCACGTGTACCAGAAGACTGGCAAAAGTTTTTAAATATTTTGCTTGCAAAATGCCGATTCCTGGGCCGATGCAGACGTCGACCCACATGTGAGAACAATCAGCCTGCTGTCCTTGGAGAATTCCTACTACAGGTAATTATTTTCGCTTTAACTTTTTTGCCATGAGTTAATGCAAATAGATGATTTAATTGGCCCTGTTAAATATAATAAAGCTGCAAAATTACAGTATGTAGTAACACAAGATAAGGTGAGCATAACTTGTGTTAATGTTGGTACAGATTACAATGGTTTAGTGTTTACCCACTCCTACCCTAGCTGTGATTGATGCACCCTTCAGACATAATGTGCAACTTTCTTTAACTTAGCCCCCTTATTTCCTAACTCCTGTTACTCTGTGTTCCACCTTTGCTTACATCCTATGCTGTCTATTAGTGTTTTATTGCATATTCTGTTGACAATTTAACTAGCATACTATGCCATTCTGTGTATTGTTTGAATATTTTTTCTGCTGTAATTATCTGTTACCTGTGTTCAGTTTATTCTTGTACACCACCTTGGGTGAATTATTTTTTCAAAAAGGCAGCAACTCCTCATAAATAAATAATACATAACCTTGTTATTTAAAATAAAGAACAATTTAGAGCAGTGGTTCCCAAATCTGTCAGTTTTCAGGATAGCCACAATGAATATGCATGAGATAATTTGCATGTAGTGGAGGCAGTGCATTCAAATCTCTCATTAATATCCATTGTGCATATCCTGACAAGTTACTGGCTGGTTTGGAAGACACTGATTTAGAGAAAAACAAGGCAACACTTCTAAGGGGGAACATTTTTCAGGATGAGACTATTATATCAGTGACCTTATGAGGATACTAATTTAATTTTGGCATGCGTTATATTCTGCATAATCTGCAACAGGTTAAGGCAAATATTGCATAAGCATCATAAATAATTACAACATATATTTTAGTGGCCTAGTGGTTAGGGTGGTGGACTCTGGTCCTGGGGAACTGAGGAACTGAGTTCAATTCCCACTTCAGGCCCAGGCAGCTCCTTGTGACTCTGGGCAAGTCACTTAACCCTCCATTGCCCCATGTAAGCCGCATTGAGCCTGCCATGAGTGGGAAAGCGCGGGGTACAAATGTAACAAAAATAAAAAAAAATAAATAACAAAAGATTACCAAAGGCAGCGTGGAGTAGAGGAGGAGCCTAATGGTTAGAGCTGGACTGAGAACCAGAGAGGCCAGGACTTAAATCCCATTACTGAGAAAGGTGTAAAATAAATCCAAATTAAAAAGTCTAAAGCAATCAGATTATACCCAGAAAATACATATTTCAGCTTCCCAAATAACATTTTGGGCTACTGACGAAAGGCTCCTTATTCAGTGAGTTCAACAATTGATTCCATAACACTGGGGCTGTTTCCCCAAAGAGTAAGCGCCTTCATAGATGACAAATGACAAAGATAAATCTAGAACAGTCCAGCAATATTTTAAGTTAAAATGATCAAAATTCTCAGAAATTAAAAGGACTTAACAATTCAGTTGACTTTTCTCTTAGCTAAGTATTAACTTTTGTGTTTTGTAACTTTAATAGTAATCACAAGTAGCTAAAGCATTAAATAGAATCCATTCATGATCTTGTATGAGGGCTGATGGCTGTATTCTTTCTGGTTCTCTTATACTGATTGTTGTTTCTAGAGTTGGATTCACATTGGTTTACAGAAAGGAAGAATTCGCCATATGAGGGAAGAATTACTGAAAGTCTAGAATCTCGGTACTAGCATGGGTTACCTTCGTTTAGGTGGGTCTTGAGCAGAGTGTATACGAAGGTTGTGTTTTCAGAAGCAGAAGTATTCCATTGGCTTGCTCCTTGGAAAGGGAATGATTTTTTGAGGATAGATATTAATGTAACATTTTTTCTGTGGAAGGGTGACTCAGAGTTGTAGGTAACAGAGGTTTTTTTGAGAACTCCAGCAAGCCTACCAGCTCTTCTGCATTGGACCCCAAAAAGGCCTTGAAAACAATACACAGCATTTTGAATTTAATATGCTGTGCAATTGGTAACCAGTATAGCTCCTTCAGGATGGGGGTGGCACTGTCAAATCAGCCTAAGCCAGAAATTAGTTTAGCTGCTCTGTTCTGGAGTAGTTGTAGTTCTGCAGATCTTGTAGTTAGACTGGGCATGTACTGGAAGTTATATATCTGTGCAGCAGTAAGTACTATTTATAATCTCTGTAAGCATTTTCTTTAATGCAGTTTTATTTCTCTATGCAGTGTCATATGCTTATACAGAAAACAGTATTTTTTATTTAAACAATGTGAGACAGCTTTTAACATGTTATATGTGGCAGAGCTATGATTGGTCTTGAAGCAGTGTCAAAAATAGTACGAAAGTTTCTCTTGTTCATGTGACCATATAATATTGAACTTAAACTTCATCTTGAACATATGGAAACCCCCTCCCCTAATGACTAAAACTATGGGCAGTTTTGAGCTGTGGTTAGGGAGCCTCTGCCAGTTAAAGGTGTCTAGCACTGTAAAGGACCGTTAGGTAGCTCTGGCCAGGGCAATAAATGAAGATGGTATTTCAGATCTTGGCTGGGATAGACGTATGCCTTAGTATGCACATTGCACAGTCACAAGTCAAATCTAATCTCTTACCCTCCCCCTTCTGACATCATTTTTTACACACATCGGATCCCAAGTAGAGTTGTTTTCTTGTGCTGCGCATTATAAAAATAGATCCGTGTCATCTTTAAACAAGAAGAGCTCCATGAAATGAGCTACAGCTTGTTTTATCCTCCAAGCGCTGCCCTCTGCCTCCTCTTTCTTCATTGACTGGGCATACACACAAAAGCTGTGCCTACCACGCAGCTCTTGTGGGCGTAACACTTCTCCCCCCTTTTAACATCCAGTGCTCAGCACTAATAGTGTTCATATAATTTGCATGCAGTTCGTGTTGAGCATCGGTCGGTAATTTAGATTCACTGTTCCATCTGGTGTTTTCTGGCTCTGTTCCCTACAGCGCTGGAGTTCTGTTCATCTCCCCCCAGATAGCAAAAGTTAGCTGCTCTGGTTTGTGCAAGGAAAAGAGTTGATTAGAATTGTTTTTGTGCACTAGCTGACTAGTTTTCAGAATGTTAATAGTAGGGAAAAAAATCAGACAAAAGATTGCAAATTAACACTGTCAACTACTGAGCAAGATGTAAATAGGAACAACAAACACAGTTTGAAATGTCTATATGCGAATGGCAGAAGCCTAAGAAATAAGATGGGAGAGTTAGAATATATTGCACACAATGAAAAATTAGATATAATAGGCATCTCTGAGACCTGGTGGAAGGAGGATAACCAGTGGGACACTATCATACTAGGGTACAAATTATATTGTAGTGATAGGGTGGATCGAATTGGTGGAGGGGGTAGCATTGTATGTTAAGGAGGGCCTTGAATCGAATAGATTGAAAATTCTGCAGGAAACAAAACACATCTTGGTGCGTGCACCCCCGATACCGTTTCACATCACTGCATGAGGCCATCTAGCAGCTCAGGAAGCAAGGCCCAGATGCAGTCATCGAGGGCCGACATCGGGGAAAAGCTGGGGCATCGGCTGAGGCACAGGTTGCAGAACAGCTGGGGCCGATATGGGAGCAGGATCTCGGCTGCCTGGAGACAGTCTCATCGGCACGTCCTAGATGGAGGGAGAGTGGTCCTTCCGGCCCCAATGCTTCTTGGTTGCTGTGTCCCTCATTTCCCCGGAACTCCCAGCACCATGTATTGAGGGTGACTGGTGACGATGCTTCTTAGCCTTCGCCTGAAGCACGTCAACAATGCTCCTCAGTGCCGACAAGGACGACGTCGAATCGTCACGTCTCTTCGGAGTCTGGCCCGACAATGGACAGTCCTAGTGGGCCTGCACAGCATGAGACCCACTCGATGCCTCACTGCTCCCAGTGTTCTGAGGTCTCCAAGCAGCCATGCCTACCGATACTCCCGATGCCAGTGTGACACTCAGTGTCGATTCTGATGTTGAGGAACCAGACCTGGCTCTAAAAATCTTTTTGCGTTGAGCCTCTCGGGGAAACCTGGGTTCTCTTCTTCATATGAAGGCAGAGAACACAGCAGGGCTATGGTCAGGCCCAAGACACTGCAGACACCAAGAATGGGTGTCTTTCCCTGAGATTGTCCAGTTGCACCAGGTGCAATACTTGAAGCCACTAGAAGTGTTCATGGACACGGACGGGAAGACCTCGTTGGCCAAATCAAATGGCTTTGTGGTGCCTGAAAAAGGGACAAAGGCACGAAAAAAGGAGTTCTGGACTGCAGTCAGGGCCTAAAGGCGGCCCACATCGAAAAATAAAGGAAACTTCCTTAGCGTCCCTCCGGACCGGCCCAGAACGTGACTGATGGGTTGTGCACGCCTTCCAGCAGATGGAGACTAAGAAAAAAAGTGTGATTATAGAGAGAGCCAATAAGAGTCCTTGGCAACAAGAGAAAGATCCAGTAATCTCAGTCTCCAGCAGGTGGAAGGTGGTGAGCCCTTCAGTCTCATTCTTTATATTATATTTACTAGCTGTTAAGCCTATAAAAACGGGTGAGATTTCCAGCTACCCTCCTCGCCGCCGCTCCTCCCCCCTCCGTGCCGAGCCCCTTGCACTGACTTGACAGTGCCTTGCACCTCCGTGTGAAAGCGCTGCAGGCAGCAGCAGATCGCTCTTCCACACGGAGGTGAGAGGTGCTGTCAGGTCAGTGCAGGGGGCCCGATGCGGAGGAGGGCGGGAGCGGCGGCGGGGAAGGTGGAGGTTGGTGCGCGCAATGTTCGTTTCCAGGCGGCAGCGTCCGACAGTGACTCCGACTCCATTTCCCTCTGTGTTCCACCCTCTGACGTCATCACATCTTGACGCGAGGGCGGGACGGAGAGGGAAGTCTCTACTGCGCATTTGCAGTTGAGTCGGTCACTTGCCGTTTATATGTTTGATGTTCTATTATATTCTTTATATTCTTTTTATTTCTTGCTATAATTCTTTTAGTTGGTTTTAATTTATTTATTCTGTGCATCTGTGTATATATGTGTGTGTGTATATATATATATCTACTATAATAAAACTCACCCTCAACGTTCTGAAGACAACATTCGGAGTCTGGCCCGACAATGGACAGTCCTCAGTCACTCCCTGAAGGGTTCATGGATTCATGGTGGTGAAGCCACAACACTGAAAAATAAAAAAGGTGGGAATATAAGCCAGGCTATCCAAAGAATGGAACCAAATTATCTTTAAAAAAACAAAATTTAATAATTTTCAAACAAATAATAACATAACAATCACACATTAAAAATGACTCGACACAACGTTGTGTTTCGGCCGGATAGGCCTACATCAGGAGTCTTATTAATCAAGGTGAAATTGAATATAACACATCAAAGGAATCTCAAAATGCAGATAAAAGATTCCAAGGATAAAAGATCTGCAGATAAGATCTTAAAAATGGTCTTTGTCCCCTAGCGCCCCCTGTCCTTCATTTCAGTCCAGATGGACCCTCTTCACTTTCCCCAGGCGGGCGATCAGACTCAGCCACTTTCATTTGAGTCCCTTTCCTCCTTTTCCTACCACTCTCGGGTGCCTTGTGCTAAAAGGGGGCTTCCAAAAGTCCAGGCTCCCTGCCACAGGCGCTGAGAGGAACAGAAGATCACTCCTGTCCTACCACAGCATACATGCTCTTGACAGTCAGTCACACACTCAGTGTGCAGATCTTTTATCCTTGGAATCTTTTATCTGCATTTTGAGATTCCTTTGATGTTGTGTCGAGTCATTTTAAATGTGTGATTGTTATATTATTATTTGTTTGAAAATTATTAAATTTTGTTTTTTTTAAAGATAATTTGGTTCCATTCTTTGGATAGCCTGGCTTATATTCCCACCTTTTTTATTTTTTATTTCACGCCTCGTGGGATCTATCGAGTTCTCCACTTTTCTTGTGGATTCTTTTTAGACTGAAGCCACAACACTGACCATGTCTCTCTGCCCCGCCCTCGCATGACGGACCAATCAGAAAAAACACCCTCAACATTCTGAAACACAAAGGACCATCACAACACCGTTCCCAGGCAACACTAGGCAACGTAAGACGGACCAATCAGAGGAAACTAAGTGACAATAAGGGAGGAGCATTCTCCAGCAGAATGGCTCATTATCTGTGCAGCAGAGAGAGCACAGAACCACCGCTGGAATGAGAGAAGAATATTCCTGCTGTGGGTATGTGCAAAAATAGACCGGTGGGGGGGGGGGGGGGAGAAATTTTTAAATGCCTAATGCCAGTACTGAAGAGTGCCAGAGGGCCTATAGCACAGACTATATTTGGGATCGCTTGACATGGAGTCAGAGGAGCCGGAAAACAATGTGCCCGTCACCACCTGGGACGTGGGCAAACAGGACAAGCTGCGGCCAAGCTGGAAGGATTACCCGCGACCCAGCCAGCAGCAAACAGCGACCAAGGACAGCACAGCACATCCCCCAACCCCCAAGCAAAAAACAAAACAAAAAAAGACACAAATCAACAACCTGCACACACACCGCACCCTCACACACACACACACACACACACACACACACACAAAATAACTCTGTGACACATACACACACACACAAAAAAAGCCACATGCTAGCGCCCGTTTCATTGGTTTCGGAAATGGGCCTTTTTTTACTAGTATATATATATATATATATATATAAAATGCACCTCCAACGTTCTAATGAAGCTGGAAGCCGGAAGTAGTGTGTAGTTGTGTAGATCGCTGTTTTCCCCATGAGTGTCTGCCCCACCCTCGCGTCACAACGTGATGACGTCGAGGGCGGAGCAATGACACTCACTGAATCGTATCGCTCACCCTACGCACGTCACACGCAACAGCTGACCAACCACAGGTGGGAAGGCAGGTGCACAGCGGCGAATCGATGGGGCAGGGAAGACAGGAGATTCGCCGGGTGCCTGGAAGGGGGTGCACAGCACAGGGAGAGAAGAGCATCGGTGGGGGCAAGAGAAACGGAGAATCGCTGGGTGGCCGCAGGAAAAACTAGAATCACTGGGTGTCTGGAGGGGGGGGCAGGGGAGAGAGGACAATTGGTGGGTGGCTGGGGGGGGCAGGGGAGAGAGGACAATCGGGTGGCTGGAGGGGGGAGCCGGGGAGAGAGGAGAATCACTGGGTGGCTGGAGGGGGAGCAGGGGACAGAGGAGACTCGCTGGGTGGCGGGGGGGTGGGGCAGGGGAGAGAAGAGTATCCCTGGGTGGATATGGGGGGGGGGGGGCAAGAAAAAAGGATAATCGCTGGGTGGCTGCAGGGGGGGCAGGGGACAGAGCAGACACACTCGCACCCAGCAGTCTCACTCTGTCACAAACACAGTCACTCTCAAACATACACACTCCGACAAAAACCTTGCTAGCGCCCATTTTATTTGTGTCAGAAACGGGCCTCATTTACTAGTATATATATATATATATATAAAAGGAAAAAAAAGCCTGTTATTTAGAGGCAGAGGCCCATGGGGGTCTCTTAGCGCCTCGGGGGTGTCAAACTTGGGTGGCTGGGTCCCTCCCCCCATGTCCTCCCTGGTATTCTTTTAAGCTGTGCTTGAGTTAAAAAAAAAAAGAGAAAATCTCAGCACAAAAAGACAGTGTCCTCAAGCTCTTCAGGGGAAGAGCTTTTGAGGCAGGGAGAGGCAGCCATGAAAAAACCAAAAAAACCAAAAAGACCAGCTTTGATTTGGGTTCTATGCCCTTACTTTCTCTTTAAACGAGCAAGACAGCTTCTGTTTTCTCTCTCTCTGACGGTTTGCTGCTGTTTTTTTCTGGCTCCTGTTTTGGTTCACAGTTGGCTTAGGCAGACGCGATGGCAGAGAAGCTCCACCGCTGTTCAGTCTGTCAGCAGCAGGGAGTCGGCTCGAGCTGTGCTTGTAAGTTTTGCACCACGGTAGATGCTTCATCAGAGCAGGGGCTGTAAAAATGTTGGTGCCATGGGGGGGGGGGGGGGGGGGGGGGGGGGGGGGTCCCCCGATTCGTCAGTTTTAAGTGCGATCGGGTCAGCCTCACTGGCAGCGCCAATTTCGGCGGGAAATGCCACCATTTTGTCTTCCCCTCTAAATGCTGCATCCCTGCCTGCTTTACTGTTCTCTCTACCGGCTCTGCCTCAGACTCCTGTTTCTTCAGCAGGTGAAGGTGGCTTCCCGCCTGACTTTGTGGTACAAATGTACTAAGCTTTTTTATTGCACAAAGCTGCTCCAGGAGAGGCTTCAGTGACGAGGTCTCAGGAGAGCCAAGCAGCGGCTGCTAAGCGGCCCAGGCAGTTTTGGGATTTAGAAGAGGGTTTTTCTTCTGATTTGGACCAGGAAATGCCATCCTTGGAGGAGACATAGGTGTTTCTGGAAGGTCATTTTCCTGAGGACCTCGGTCAGCTGGAAGATGGTGCGGAGCCTCTCCCTGCAGGGGAGGATCCCTCAGCGGTGAGAATTTTTCATAAAGATGACCTGCAGGAGCTTATTTCTCAGATTTCCACAACCTTGCGATTTGAGGAGCAGGAGACTCCAGTGGCGGAGTCCAGAAAGGTATTCATAGGCCAGGTAAGATTTTTCCAATGCATCAGGATATTAGGGACATCATTCAGGCACAGTAGGAGGTGCCAGATCTATGCTCAGGCTTTATGCTGTTCTGGTTTTAGATATGGCTCTTTTACGCCCTCTAGTTGTGGATGCCATAGTGTCTGCAGTCACTAAATGAAATATGGTTCCTGTGGATGGCGGGACGGCTTTGAGGGATGTCCAGGATCGCCATATAGAATCCTTGTTAAAGAATAGTTTTGATGTTTCTGCTCTGGCAATGCAGGCTGCTATCTGTGGTTCTTTAGTAGCGAGAGCCTGTTTTCGTTGGTCTGAAAAGGTCTTGGATCGTTCTTCTGATGATTTTTTCAGCGATAGATGCTGAAGTGGCGAAGTTGGAAATGGGTTTAGCCTTTTTGGCAGATGCTCTTTATAACTTGCTTCGTTCTTCTTTTAAGTGTATAGCTCTTTGTGTGGTGGCCCGCCGCTCTCTTTGGCTTCATGGCTGGTCTTTGGATGCGGGCTCTTAAGTCCAAGCTTAGTAAATTTCCTTTTAAGGGTTCTTTTCTCTTTGGCGATGAGTTGGATAAACTGCTGCGTAGCCTAGGTGAGGCTAAAGTTCCGAGGCTTCCTGAGGATTGTCCCAGGGGGCCTGGACGTGGTGTTTTTTTCCGGCCATGGTAGGAGCCGTGCTTTTCGGTATAGACCAGGCAGAGTAGTTCTGTTTCAACGATCCAAGTTTTTTTCAGAAGACTCTCTCCTTTTGGGTGGTCTTAGAAGCAGTTGGTGAAACAGGAAATGCTTTCTCGTCTTCATCCCGTCCTTAGCAATGAAGGTTTGTGGGCCCAGCCTCTGGTTCAGGTAGGAGCTCGGTTGGCGCAGTTTTATGGGCCCAAATTATTTCAGACCAGTTGGTTCTAGAGGTTATTTGCTATGGGGTTTCGCCTTAGAGTTTGCTCGTCCTTTGTCAGATGCTTTCGTTGAGTCTCCCTGCTGTTCTGTGCTCAAAACCAGGGCTGTCAGGAACATTCTACGCAGACTTCTCGACCTTCAGGCTATTTGTCCAGTTCCTTTGTCAGAGTAGCGTCTAGGACGTTACTCCATAAACTTTCTGGTTCCCAAGCAAGAGGGTTCCTTCAGGCCGATTTTTAGATCTCCAGGTGGTCAATTGAGGCCTCAGGGTGCCCTCGTTTCGTATGGAGACTTCGCGGTCGGTCATTGTGGCGGTGCAGACCGGGGAGTTTCTGACGTTGCTCGACCTCACAGAAACCTACTTGCATATCCCTTTGACTGGCACACCAACGTTTCCTTCAGTTTGTGGTGCTAGGCCAGCATTTTCATTTGTGGGCTCTTCCCTTCGGGCTTGTGACTGCTCCTCGGACGTTTACCAAAGTCATGGTCATAGTAGCCGCAGCACTCAGAATGGAATGCATTCTAGTCCATCCTTATTTAGACGATTGGTTGATCAGAGCAAAGTCTTACCAGGAGAGTGTTCAGGTGACAGCTCGAGTAGTAACATAGTAACATAGTAGATGACGGCAGAAAAAGACCTGCACGGTCCATCCAGTCTGCCCAACAAGATAAACTCATATATACTACTTTTTGTGTATACCCTACCTTGATTTGTACCTGTCCTCTTCAGGGCACAGACCGTATAAGTCTGCCCAGCACTATCCCCGCCTCCCACCACCGGCTCTGCCACCCAATCTCGGCTAAGCTCCTGAGGATCCATTCCTTCTGAACAGGATTCCTTTATGTTTATCCCACACATGTTTGAATTCCGTTACCGTTTTAATTTCCACCACCTCCCACGGGAGGGCATTCCAAGCATCCACCACTCTCCATGAAGAAATACTTCCTGACATTTTTCTTGAGTCTGCCCCCCTTCAATCTCATTTCATGTCCTCTAGTTCTGCCGCCTTCCCCTCTCTGGAAAGGTTCGTTTGTGGATTAATACCTTTCAAATATTTGAATGTCTGTATCATATCACCCCTGTTTCTCCTTTCCTCCAGGGTATACATGTTCAGGTCAACAAGTCTCTCCTCATACGTCTAGACTTCTTGAAGTCCCTAGGCTGGGTAGTCCGTGCACAAAAGATCCGTCTGCAGCCATCTCAGTCATTGGAGTACCTGGGAATCTGTTTTGACACGTTGCAGGGCCGTGTTTTTCTTCCGCTGCCTCGTGTCCTCAAACTGTAGTCTCAGATTCGTCACTTATTGCAGTCACCGAGGCCAACGGCCAAGGATTATCTTCAGGTCCTGGGTTCCATGGTGGCAGCGATTGAGCGCTTCAGAGGTCGCTTCTTTCTTGGTGGTCGTCACAGAAGGACTCTCTACATCAGAAATTGTCACTTCCTGCTCAGGTGAACAGCAGTCTACATTGGTGGCTGCGAGATGCCAGTATGACCAAGGGAATGCCTCTGGTTCAGCTCAACTGGAGGGTGGTTGCGACAGATGCCAGTCTCCAGGGATGGGGAGCTCACTGTCAGGGATAGTATGCTCAAGGCCTGTGGTCTCCTCAGGAGAGGTCTTCAATAAATCTGTTAGAGACCAGGGCAGTTAAACTAGCAATCCATACCTTTGTCCATCTGTTGAGGGGCGAGGCAGTCCGCGTGATGTCAGAAAATGCCACCGCGGTGGCTTAGATCAATTGGCAAGGAGGAACGAGGAGTTGGCAGTTGGAGCAAGAAGCGTCACAGCTGTTAAGTGGTCAGCGGTGCATCTGGTGGCGCTGTCAGCGGCTCGTGGCAGGAGTTCAAAATGTAAAGGCAGACTTTCTCAGTTGAAACATGCTAGATCCTGGGGAGTGGGCTCTAAGCGATGTGGTGAACCATTGGGGGGTTCCCCAAGATGGACCTGTTTGCTCCCTGGCTGACCGGTTTTCTTTATGCCTTTCCTCTCTGGCCATTGATAAGGGTGTCTACCTCAGAGAGTCGAGATGCACAGTGGCCGTCTGATCTTGGTGGCGCTGGATTGGCCTCGCAGACCGTGGTACGCCGATCTTCAGCAGCTTCAAGTAGAGGATCCATTCAAGCTCCCGGTCAGGCAGGGTCTTTTGGCTCAGCTTTGCGCTTGTCAGTGTTCTACCTCTTTGAATTATGTTTCGTACCGGGAGGATTTTTGAGGCCTGGTGTGAGGCGCTCGGGATAGTGGAGGAGTAGCCTTGTGGTTAGTGCAGCGGACTTTGATCCTGGGGAATTGGGTTCAATTCCCACTGCAGCTCCTTGTGACTCTGGGCAAGTCACGTAACCCTCCATTGCCCCTGGTACAAAATAAGTACCTTTATATACAGTGGGGGAAATAAGTATTTGATCCCTTGCTGATTTTGTAAGTTTGCCCACTGACAAAGACATGAGCAGCCCATAATTGAAGGGTAGGTTATTGGTAACAGTGAGAGATAGCACATCACAAATTAAATCCGGAAAATCACATTGTGGAAAGTATATGAATTTATTTGCATTCTGCAGAGGGAAATAAGTATTTGATCCCCCACCAACCAGTAAGAGATCTGGCCCCTACAGACCAGGTAGATGCTCCAAATCAACTCGTTACCTGCATGACAGACAGCTGTCGGCAATGGTCACCTGTATGAAAGACACCTGTCCACAGACTCAGTGAATCAGTCAGACTCTAACCTCTACAAAATGGCCAAGAGCAAGGAGCTGTCTAAGGATGTCAGGGACAAGATCATACACCTGCACAAGGCTGGAATGGGCTACAAAACCATCAGTAAGACGCTGGGCGAGAAGGAGACAACTGTTGGTGCCATAGTAAGAAAATGGAAGAAGTACAAAATGACTGTCAATCGACAAAGATCTGGGGCTCCACGCAAAATCTCACCTCGTGGGGTATCCTTGATCATGAGGAAGGATAGAAATCAGCCTACAACTACAAGGGGGGAACTTGTCAATGATCTCAAGGCAGCTGGGACCACTGTCACCACGAAAACCATTGGTAACACATTACGACATAACGGATTGCAATCCTGCAGTGCCCGCAAGGTCCCCCTGCTCCGGAAGGCACATGTGACGGCCCGTCTGAAGTTTGCCAGTGAACACCTGGATGATGCCGAGAGTGATTGGGAGAAGGTACTGTGGTCAGATGAGACAAAAATTGAGCTCTTTGGCATGAACTCAACTCGCCGTGTTTGGAGGAAGAGAAATGCTGCCTATGACCCAAAGAACACCGTCCCCACTGTCAAGCATGGAGGCGGAAATGTTATGTTTTGGGGGTGTTTCTCTGCTAAGGGCACAGGACTACTTCACCGCATCAATGGGAGAATGGATGGGGCCATGTACCGTACAATTCTGAGTGACAACCTCCTTCCCTCCGCCAGGGCCTTAAAAATGAGTCGTGGCTGGGTCTTCCAGCACGACAATGACCCAAAACATACAGCCAAGGCAACAAAGGAGTGGCTCAGGAAGAAGCACATTAGGGTCATGGAGTGGCCTAGCCAGTCACCAGACCTTAATCCCATTGAAAACTTATGGAGGGAGCTGAAGCTGCGAGTTGCCAAGCGACAGCCCAGAACTCTTAATGATTTAGAGATGATCTGCAAAGAGGAGTGGACCAAAATTCCTCCTGACATGTGTGCAAACCTCATCATCAACTACAGAAGACGTCTGACCGCTGTGCTTGCCAACAAGGGTTTTGCCACCAAGTATTAGGTCTTGTTTGCCAGAGGGATCAAATACTTATTTCCCTCTGCAGAATGCAAATAAATTCATATACTTTCCACAATGTGATTTTCCGGATTTAATTTGTGATGTGCTATCTCTCACTGTTACCAATAACCTACCCTTCAATTATGGGCTGCTCATGTCTTTGTCAGTGGGCAAACTTACAAAATCAGCAAGGGATCAAATACTTATTTCCCCCACTGTATGTAAACCGCTTTGAATGTATTTGCAAAGTACCACAGAAAGGTGGTATATCAAGTCCCATTTCCCTTTCCCCTTCCCTTTCCCTTTCTTTCACGCGTCCGTCTTGCAGATTTTGGATTTTCTGCAGTGTGGTTTTGACAAAGGCCTTATTTTGGCTTCTCCTAAAGTGCAGATTGCAGCTCTATCATGTTTTCGAGGTCGTGTTCAAGGAAGATCGCTGGCTAGCCACCTGGATGTGTTCCGTTTTTAAAGAGAGGTTAACTTCCTGCGTCCTCCGTCTCACTGTTCTTTTCCCCGCTGAGATCTTAATTTGGTATTCTCGGTTCTTACCAAGCCTCCCTTTTGTACCTTTATCTTCTTGTACTTTGAAGGACTTAACCCTGAAGGCATTGTTTTTAGTGGCTATTGCCTCAGCTAGGAGATTTTCGGAGTTGCAGGCTCTTTCGTGTAGGTCTCCGTTTTTGGAATTCTGCATGGATCGAGTGGTTTTAAGACCAGTTTCTCTTTTCTGCCCAAGGTATTGACTCATTTTCTTTCATCTCAACTGGTGGTGTTGCCTGTTCTCTTTCTCCATGTCAGAGGAGCAGCATCTCTTGAAGCGTTTGGATGTCAAGAGTTCTGAAGCATTATGTCAAGTCTACGGAGGAGATTTGTCGGTCCGATCGTTTGTTTTATTCTTATCGGAGGTTCACGCACAGGGTTTATGGCTTTAAGCCCACTATTTTTCATTGGCTTAAGGAAATTATTGCATCAGCTTACCTTCTTTCTGGGAAAGCTGTTCCAGAAGGAGTTGAGGCTCACTCTACCAGAGGTCAGGCTACTTCTTGGGCAGAGCGTTGTCTGGTGCCTCTGGAGTACATTTGTATGGCGGCGACTTGGTCTTCTTTGCATTCCTTTCAAAGCACTATCGATTGTACCTCCTGAGTCATCAGCAAGTTGATTTCGGGGCACACATTTTGACGGCGGGGCTGTTAGGGTCCCTCCCATAATTTTACTGCTTTGTTACTTTCCATCAGTCACATTCTGGGCCGATCCGGAGGGACGCTAAGGAAGGAGAAATTAGACCTTACCTGCTAATTTGCTTTCCTTTAGTTCCTCTGGACCGACCCAGATCCCTCACTTTAGGTATTCTGTGTCTTCAAGAGTTAAGTGATATTGTTTTCTTGGGACCAGTGTTGCTGGTTTCTGGTTTCATTGTTTAAAAAAAAAAACCAAAAACACCACAAATTCTATGGTTCAGTATCAGGCATATTTTCAAAGCACTTTGGGAGGCTAAGTTCCATAGGTTTCTATGGAACTTTGGGAGGCTAAGTGCTTTGAAAATATGCCTCTATGTAACCTTTTGTGCATGATATGCAGGGGCATGTCATTTGTCACATTATTGTTGGTGGCACACACCCTGTGTTGGCAATGTGCCGGTGGCTTCTCAGGCTTTCGTATTCACAGACCATTTACCTATTGTTTTACTTCCTTCTGCTTTGGTACTTTGTTACTGGATCTTTCTCTTGTTGCCAAGGGCTCTTATTGGCTGTCTCTAGAGTCAGTTTTTTTTCTCAGTCTCCACCTGCTGGAAGGTGTGCACAACCCATCAGTCACATTCTGGGCCTGTCCGGAGGGACTAAAGGAAAGCAAATGAGCAGGTAAGGTCTAATTTCTCCTTAGACGTGGGCAAAAAAAAACCCAAAGGGACTTTTTTTTTTGTGATTTGAAAAAGAAACAATACAAAGAGGGTACGATACAGAAAGGCCAAAGGCACTCAAAAGCTCGAAAAAACAGACAATTGAAGAGACTCTAAAAAAAATAAAAAATAAAAAAAACAAAAATGTAGCTTCACATGGAGAAAAAGAAACAGAGAGGACTGCATTATTGCAGCATGCGGGAAGATTCATGCGCAGTGGATCATGGCTCATGCTTCATAAAGCTCTGTTTTTTTTACTTGGGCATAAATGCTGCACTGGAGAACACGGATCGGCGTCTACCCACACGTGAGAATATGAGAGCCTTCTTGTCCTCGGAGAGTGTTACTTATTTCAGTTGCTAGTCTATGCAGTAAGGAACAGTGTGTTTATTATTGATGATGCCCAGCTCAGCCCAAAAGTCTCTCTTGTACTGTACATGTAATTTACCCTCCAGCAAAGTGCTGAGAACAGAAATTGGTTTGATTTCTTCTCGCTAGCAGTGTGAATGATCTATGCTTCAGTCGGGCAGCACTACTCTGGAAAAAATGTTATTTCAATTAAATAAACAAAGACACAGGTTGATTTACTTTTTTCCTTAAGGACACTAGATGTTTATAAAGCATCAGCTATATAAATTTTTTTTATTTAAATATAGTGACCATTTTATGTATTGCATTTGAATCATGTAACAGTTATAATAAAAAGGTTACATAGTAACGTAGTAGATGACGGCAGATAAAGACCTGTATGGTCCAACCAGTCTGCCCAACAAGATAAACTCATTACATATGGTATGTTGTATTTCATAAGTGTACCTGGTCTTGATTTGCCCTTTCCAATTTCAGGGCATGGACTGTAGATGTCTGCCCAGCACTGTCCTTGTTCTCCAGCTTCTAAAGTGGAATTTGTCCAGCCATATTCAGAGCACAGACCATAAAAGTTTGCCCAGTACTAGCTTTGCTTCCCAATTACTGTGTGTTGCTTCCTAATCTCTGCTAAGCTTCTTTGGATCCATTCCTTCTAAACAGGATTCCTTTGTGTTTATGCCACGCATTTTTGAATTCTGTTACTGTTTTTCATCTCTTACCACCTCCTGCAGGAGGGAGAATCTTACCTGCCCTGTGCTATTCAGAAGTGATCTCTGAAAGTGTGTGATTTATTAAATGTTTGTTTAAGCTTTTGTTAATCGTTTTATCAATGAATTGATGTGCTGTCTGAGAGAGACCCAAAAATGATCAGATCCATTAATTTGAAAAATGGGAACACTGCTGTACAAAATGTAAAGCCAAGGTATAAGTGGAAAACTATAAAGTACTTCTGAAATAGAGATGCATTTATTACACATGCTAATATAAAGCACTGTTGAAAAATGCATCACATTCAGAAGTAAATGGAATTTGCTAAGATTAACATAGTTAACCAACAGGGAAGAGAGAGAGATTTATATTTTTCCCTCTGAAATCCCTCACTAAAAAACAACTTTCTTCAAATCATAGGCAGACTGAAATAATCAGGTTTTTGACTGCAGATTGAATTTCATGAGGTAGCTTATTCCAAACAAAAGGCTCTGTGCAGGAAAGTTATGCTACGAATAGAAGCATGACTAGTAGACAGTTCTCATCTGATCATAGGGAATGAGTAGGGATATAAGGTTGCAGTGGTTCCTGCAAATAGGACTGGTGCTATTTATGGTCTTAAAGACTAGACAGAGAATCTTAAATTGGGCCAAGTTCTGGAGAACAAGCCAATATAAGTATCCGTAAAATGTTGAAAATTAGCTTCCATTAAGACCTGTAGCCAGGGCATGCATAACTCTCAATTTTCCCTATGGGCCATCAAGAAGAACAAGGAGAAACCCAACGCTTAAAACACATTGTATTGGATATAATGGCTACACCTTAGTTGATTTACAAGGAAACAACCACCAGGCATCTAGTCTCTTGACGCCCTCCCTTTTCCTGGTGGCAGGAGACAGCAAAGTCACTTAACAGGCATGCTTTTCCAGAAGGGATTGTTGGTGACAAATCCAGTTGCCTCTAATCCAACTGCTTGTGCAGTCTTCTGGACTGCCTTAGTTGCAAGACACCCCCCGAGGGGGGGGGGGAGGCATTATTTCAAGGCCTAGCTTGAACTACAAGGCTTTGATACTGTGATCTAAAGCACAGTTAAACTGCTAGGAGCTGCTACCATCTAGAACACGCTACCCCTTTCTCTCCATAGTGATCTCTTGCTTAATTGCTTTAGGTTAATTTGTAGACCTGGCTCTTTAGACAGGCTTTTGGAGAGTGATAGGTCATGTGGGTTTCCCTGGTGTGTGATGGTTGAGACCATTAAATGTGTCCCAGTTTTAACCTTCTCTCCTATTTCTCTAATTTTATCGGTGTGAATGTGCACCTTTCCTGTCATTAATGGAGTTCTTTCCCTTTCCTTGATTTTAGATTGTACACTGTTTGCTCTGCCATGGCAGCTAGAGTGGTATAGCAAGTTTTAATAAACCATAACCCTTGAACTGAATTTGAAAATGTATCAGCCAATGCAACTGTTTCAAAACTGGAGTAACTTGACTTGACCATGGAAGACCAGTAAGCAACCTTGCTGCAGCATTTTGAGCTAACTTTAAAACATGTAATGTTTTTTTTTCAGAAGGTCTAGTAGCAGTGCATTACAGTAATCAAAAAATTGGCAATACTCTAAACTCAAAGTCCTGGATTTCAAGCGTGCTGACTTAGTAAAATGGGGGAATACCTGAGGAAGGAGATGATGGGCTGGGAGGACGAACATGAAGTGGAAGGGCAGTGGTCCAGGCGGAAAGAAGTAATAAATAGGGCCACAGACCTTTATGTAAGGAGAGTAAATAAAAGCAAGAGAAAAAGGAAACCGATAAGTGGCTGAGAAAATAAAGGCTAAAGAGTTAGCGTTCCAGAAATATAGAAAATCAAGAAGAGGAACACGGGGAGGAATACCGGATGAAACTGAAAGAAGCCAAGAGAGAGGTACGTCTGGTGAAGGCGCAAGCGGAAGAACAAATGGCTAGAAATGTAAGGAGGGGCGACAAAAATTTCTTCAGGTATATTAGTGAAAGAAGAATGACTAAAAAGGGAATTGTGAGACTAAAAGATACAGCGAACCGCTATGTAGATGAAGATGAAGAATAATGATAATGATGAAGAAAAAGCCAATTTGTTAAATAGATACTTTTGTTCTATTTTCACTGAAGAAAATCCTGGAGAAGGGCCGCGAGGGACTTGCAAAAGTACACCTGAGAATGGAATGGAGCACCGTTCACGGAAGAGAGTGTGTATCAACAACTTGGAAAGCTAAAGATGGACAAAGCCATGGGACCGGACGGGATCCACCCCAGAATATTGAGGGAGCTCAGAGGTTCTGGCGGGTCCTCTTAAAGATTTGTTTAATAAATCCTTGGAGACGGGAGAGGTTCCGAGGGATTGGAGAACGGCGGAGGTGGTCCCTCTTCACAAAAGTGGTGATAGGGAAGAAGCTGGAAACTACAGGCCGGTAAGCCTCACTCGGTTATTGGAAAAGTAATGGAAACCATGCTGAAGGAAAGGATAGTGAATTTCCTAGAAGCCAATAAGTTGCAAGATCCGAGACAACATGGTTTTACCAGAGGGAAATAGTGCCAAACGAATCTCATTGAATTCTTTGATTGGGTAACTGGAGAATTGAATCATCGACGTGCTATAGACGTAATCTACTTAGATTTTAGCAAAGCTTTTGACACGGTTCCCCACAGGAGGCTCTTAAATAAACTAGATGGGCTGAAGATAGGTCCCGAAGTGGTGAACTGGATTAGGAACTGGTTGACGGACAAACAGAGGGTGGTAGTAAATGGAGTTCGCTCGGAGGAGGGAAAGGTGAGTAGTGGAGTGCCTCAGGGATTGGTGCTGGGGCCGATTCTGTTCAATATATTTGTGAGTGACATTGCCGAAGGGTTAGAAGGTAAAGTTTGCCTATTTGCGGATGATACTAAGATTTGCAACAGAGTGGACACCCAGGAGGGAGTGGAAAGCATGAAAAGGGATCTGAGGAAGCTAGAAGAATGGTCTAAGGTTTGGCAATTAAAATTCAATGCGAAGAAATGCAAAGTGATGCATTTAGGGAGTAGAAACCCACGAGAGACTTATGTGTTAGGCGGGGAGAGTCTGATAGGTACTGAGGGGGAGAGGGATCTTGGGGTGATAGTATCCGAGGATCTGAAGGCGACGAAACAGTGTGACAAGGCGGTGGCCGTAGCGAGAAGGTTGCTAGGCTGTATAGAGAGAGGTGTGATCTGCAGAAGAAAGGAAGTGTTGATGCCCCTGTACAAGTCATTGGTGAGGCCCCACCTAGAGTATTGTGTTCAGTTTTGGAGGCCGTACCTTGCGAAGGAATGTTAAAAAAATGGAAGCGGTGCAAAGAAAAGCTACGAGAATGGTATGGGATTTGCATTCCAAGACGTATGAGCAAAGACTTGCTGACCTGAACATGTATACCCTGGAGGAAAGGAGGAACAGGGGGTGATTTGATACAGACGTTCAAATAGTTGAAAGGTATTAATCCGCAAAAAAATCTTTTCCGGAGATGGGAAGGCGGTAGACGAGAGGACATGAAATAGATTGAAGGGGGGCAGACTCAAAAAGATGTCAGGAAGTATTTTTTCACGGAGAGGGTGGTGGATGCTTGGAATGCCTCCCGCGGGAGGTGGTGGAGTTGAAAACGTTAACGAAATTCAAACATGCGTGGGATATGCATCAAGGAATCCTGTGCAGTAGGAATGGATCCTCAGAAGCTTAGCCAAAATGGTTGGCGGAGCAGGTGGGGGAGGAGAGGTTGGTGGTTGGGAGGCGAGGATAGTGGAGGGCAGACTTGTACGGTCTGTGCCAGAGCCGGTGATGGGGGGGCGGGACTGGTTGGTTGGGGGCGGGAAATACTGCTGGGCAGACTTGTACGGTCTGTGCCCTGGGGAGGAGGGGGGGGGGGCAGGTGCAGATCAAGGTAAGGTATACACATGTGAGTTTGTCTTGTTGGGCAGACTGGATGGACCATGCAGGTCTTTTTCTGCCGTCATCTACTATGTTACTATGTAATACCAACCTTGTAATACTATTTGAAAGTTATTAGTAGATAAAAAGATCTTTTAAATTTCTAATTAGCTTCTGCTTGAAAAATATTTTGGAGTGATATTAGTAACATGAGGTTTAAAAAACCAATGAAGTGTCCTCAGTGACTTCAAGATATTGACATTTTGAAACAGTAGGAATGTCTATATCAACTTTATTTCCATCATGTTGGCACTGGGCCTGTCTTTATAAGATTCAACTGAAATCTATTTTGCTGCCTTCCAACTCTTGATTGTCTGGAGACTCATACTAAAAAAAATTTAAAGAAAATTTTACTGTATTTTCTTCAAAGGAAAATAAAATTAAACATCAGCATATATTTGAGATTGTACTCTTAAACAGGACAACACATGGCAGAGT